>NC_133532.1:118985158-119307362 GCF_048544455.1 Silene latifolia | reverse complement strand
ATGGATTTATAATCAAACATTAAACTGTCTGGCATACTGCAAATGTGGTCTAACAGTTTTTATTCAAACAAGAATTTGCATCTAAAAAGTAAACTTGTATAGGAGAAAATCAAAAGAAAGTAGAACGAATACAAAGTACAGAAATCATTCTTATACAAAGAAAATATTCCATGATTGATCACAGTTGCACCTTAATTTACAAGTCATTTTCATCAGCCGCAATCTGCTCACTGCTGTTTGCAGATTGCAGGAAGTGATTTAAGTCTTCATTCTCGGTAATTGGATAGAGCTTGCCATCTATTTTCACAAGTTGTAATCTGGGAGCCCTTAGAAATGCAGGCGAGAATGACTTCATCTCGGGGCAGACCTCGATAGTGACCTCCTCCAGAGACGGCAGTTCCAGGTCTGCATTGTTATTTGAGTTTCCTAATAAAAACCACTCCATTTTGAGGCAGTTATGTACGGTTAGTTCCCTTAATTTGGGTGCTTTTAGCGGTCTGGTTGAGAAAGACGTCATGGCATCACAAGCATCAATTGTCACATTTTCCAAAGATGGCAATTCTACGACTTGATTGGGTTCTCCGTCTAAATGCCACTCCAATTTGTTACACGCAACTATGCTGAGGTCTTTAAGTGATGGGAAGTGAAATGGGATGTCCGAAATGGAACACAACTTGATCATACTCTTCAAGTTAGACAAGTATAATATCTTAAGCCGAGGAAAAACAATGGTGTTATCTTTGTCACCTCTTGGGATTATCGCCTTTAATTTTGGGCAATCTTCAATTGTAAGCTTTTCAAGCGACTGCAAATGCTCAACGCCCCCATTGGTTGAGAACATATATTCCCACGTCAAGTTATATATAGAAAGGTCGCGAAGATTTGTGAATGGATGTAAAGATGTGACCTCCATGTTCAATGCAGAACGGAGCGTCAAACTCCTCAACTGTTCACAAAAGTCCGACACAGGAAGGGAGCCATCATCATCAACAAATTCAACCAATTGTTGTACAGAGTCTGGACAATGTTGAATGTTTAGGCCTTCCAATTTTGGAAAGTGGGAATAAGTTCCAACACATCCTTCATTTTCAGATGATGATGAAGAAAATAGGAATTTAGCATTGTCTACGGGTTCTAAAGTGAGCCCAGACAAATTCTGAAAGACGGTCGATGGCAACTTGATTTTTTCAACACTGATTGTCTTTAATTTAGGAAGAGGGTTAGATGAGATTCCTTGACCTTCTCCCTCATGCAACTCCCATAACACAATCACTTCAACGCTCAGCTCCGACAACCATAAATCCTCCAAACAGGGGAATTCAATCTGCAATTCATTAATTAATTCATTTATCAATTCAGTCAACCAGTTTCGGTAGCGGTGAACATTTACTCATATCTCCTTCTGTTTATAGCTGGCCCGATTCATATAATTGGGCCAGGTATGGGCCTCCCTTAAGACCCGAACTTTGGCCCGGTCCGACCCAAAGATATGCAAAATTTACTGATGCAAGTATAATTGTCATAATTTAAAGATGTATATGAGCCGTAGTAAAAAAATTAGTCAATTAGTTGATATTGAGAAATTTGTTTGTTAGTATAAATTTGTAGTCTAGACTATTCGTGCATCCATCGAGACATCAATTTGGAGTACATTCTTAGTTCTTACATTGCTAAAAATTGTGCACTTAGTTTGTATGTACCATGTCATGCACAAGTCAACTAAAAGCTACCTCATGTCAACATATACTCCCTCTGTCCCGGTATCATTCATTTGTTGTCCTAGTCCATTTTTGAGTGTCTTGGTCAATTGTTGTCCTTTCTATTTAAGGATTGCATTAGATGAGCAACTTTATCCTTCACGCTTAATTTGGTCCTGTCATCTTATAATTGATCCTCTTTCCTTTCCTTGATCTTTGTGCCCAAACAAAGGACAACAATTGACCGGGATGGAGGAGTATCTTATTCCTCCATAATGAGGATTTCTCATGTCTTCTGGTGAGTAAAGATTTAAGCCCAAAAAGGCATGTAAGCCCAATTTAAGCCCGCTTGAGCTGGGTTTGGGACTTTGGGCCAATGAAAATGGTCTGACCAGGCCCAGCCCGACCCAGTATATGGCTCAATTTAATGCTTCAGACCGACCCGGCCCGGCCCATGATCACTTCTACATCGCGCATAACAATCTTATTGCCCATAAATTGCCATGGCGGTTGGTGTGTTCGAGGGGAAGTAGATAATAAAAGGGGAAAAAAAAAAAACAAAGATCTACTCCATATAATTTTAACGGGGAGAAAGAAAAACTTGTGGGTTTGTCGTAGTTAAGTGAGAGCGGATTGTGATTATTTATTATCCCTTTGGATTTATAATCAGCTGCATTTTTTTATGCTAAATTGTGGGTATTCTTGTCGTGTTCGTGGATGATTAAAGCCACTAAATCATTTTGTTCTCTTCTCATTATAATCTTATTGATTTTTTCTTTTTCTTTTTCTTTTTCTTTTTTATTTTTGGGTTTCATTACCCTTAATCATCAAAAATATTGAATTGAAGATTTTGTTCATTTGTACAATTGAGTTGGTTCAAACCAACCTCTAGTTTCCTTACCTAATTAAAAAAAAAAATGAATTATAAAGTGCAAACACAGTCTTTCGAGTGTGAGTGTTACCCAACAGTGTTGCGATTCACGTGATTTGTAAAATTGGTGGGTTGTTTGTTTACATTTGTACTCTAATTCCTCCATGATGGGGAAGTTCTTATTTAAGTGAGAATTCTTCCTCACTTTCCACATTCCAACCAAACATTTTTTTTTTCATTTCACATGAATTGCAAAATCATGTGATTGTAATTCCTTTCCTCTAGCTTGTTCATTTGTATACTCCCTCCTAGTCGCTTATTTCTTCCCTCTTTCCTTATTCATGCTAATCGGATTTTCTTTCCTTTTTCTTTTTTTGAAAATTTGTGTGGTCTAAATCTATTTACATGTGGGGTATAGTGTTTTGTGTGGTCCAAAAACATTTATTTACTACAAGGGAGTATTATTTTTCCTCAAAAATCTTGAAAATTAAAATGAGTCATAATATGAATGGAGACATAAAAAAGAAGAGAAGTATTACCGTTTTGGGAAAGAAGCCTGTTGAACTTGTGCCTCCTGCAAATTTTGTCATGCTTGAAAGATTATGAAGAGACAACACTTCTAGACGAGGAAATACCATTTTATAACTACCACCACAGAAGCACTTCAGCTTATCCATACAAGATATCTGAAGGCGCTTCAATTTGGGAAACGCAATAATTTCTTTAGGAATTTCATCCCTTTCACTCCCATCGCTAATGACTTGTTTCATCTCGCCGCATGCATTTAGTGATAGACTTTCCAGTTGCACAAGTGAAAAAAACATAGACGGTGGTCCTATAGTCTCCATTTCTGAACAATCACTGATTTTTAGAACCTTCAAATTCAGAAAACTTTGCAGCTTAGATTCCATATCCCAGAGCTTTACAATCCTCCCGTTATTATTCAACGACAATTCTTCCAAGGATGTCAATGTTACCTGAAGCATTATCAAATATGAATTTTTGGTTGAAAATACAATTTTTTTTTTTTTTTTTTTCAAATGAGCACTATAGTATTATCAAATATGAATTTTTGGTTGAAAATACAATATTTTTTTTCAGTTCAAATGAGCGCACTATATCGCGGGTGAGAATCGGACCCCAAATTTTATGGTCGGAGTAAGAGAGCTCTTACAACTTGAGCTAACTCTTGTTTCTGAAAATACAATTTTGTGAAAGATTATTTTATTACAGATTACTTCCATAAATATTTTGTTTTACATAACAATTTTGTGATGGTTGTTTGTGGATGACAAGTGGAACTTAATGGACGTGTGATCAAATTACTCATAAAAAACTATTATCACAAATTGTTGTATAACACGGTCTTTTACCATGAGACCAGTCTACATTAACTAAAAGCCCAAAAGGAAAAGAAATAATATTAAAGGAAAAAAGCCAACTCTTTTCACCCCTTTCTCACTTCACTAAACTTTCCTCTCCCTTTTGCTATGAACACCCCCAAGTTCTCCCTCCAATTTCATTCATGAACGACAGCCTTCCCACCATCAGGCTAGCCAATCCGCCACGAACAACGATCTTATTCCACACATCCTCTCTCCATAGATATTCATCTCAAACTACCTTCCATTAAATTAAAGATCTTACAAAAACAAAGCAGGACTCTCAAAACATGAAGAAGTCAAATTAGAGCTATGAGTAATTAACCTAAAAGCCCTGCTATAATAAATAATATTAAAGAAGGAGAAACATTATAAAATATCAACTTTTAAAACATCCTTATAAACTAATGAAATTAAATTTGTCGGCTTCGAAGTTAAAACCTTCACTTATCAAAACAAAATCCCTTTTTTACAAACTTACGACATATGGGAGAAAAAGAAAGGCTATGTTTTCAACAAGAAAGGCTTTGTTTTCAACTTTAAAACATAGAAATTCAAATTCAAAATAATTAGTTGTCAAAAGTTTGATTTCTAAATTTTAATTTAAAGCTTGGCGTTTCTAAGATAAACTACAAAACCTGCTTGTTTCCCGATTGATCGGCCTCACCATCGAAATAGATGGAGTAAAACTTAACTAGAATATACTCCTAATTTTACGTAATTTAAATTCATATTAACATTAAAAACTAAACTCATGCAATTTACACGGAATAAACACTAGTAAAACCCATCACACGTACCTTGCTATTGAAGAAACTCGGGCGTCGACTATCATCATTGTTATCTTTGTTGGATTCCTTAATCACACTCATTAGATTACTAACCATATCTAATGCCAGCATTTTCAAACAAGGCAACTTGATGATATCTGATTCCTTGTTTACCTCGTCGACCTCACTGAAAATGTAAGTCAAATTGTGACAATTTGAAATATTTAACGTGGTCATTTTACGTGGAAGGGGATTAACAGGCAACAATACTGCTAATTTCTCCAAATTAGAAACTTCAAGGTGACATAGATTATAGAACAATTCCATCGGAGCCTTCCCTTCACATATCGTCCTTATGCTATCAGTGTTAGACAGTTTGAGATGAATCAAGTCTCTAAATCCTTCTTTGTCCAACTCGGGAACAATATTCTTGACTGTTGCGCTCTTTAAAGCCAAGTAATCAGCTTTCTTTAGCAATTCTTTTAGATAATTGTCCGTTTTCAACTCATGGCTAACATCAAAATTTGATACAATAAGAGCACGTTGAGAAGGCTGGAGTTTAAAACTATTGTCCTTTTTCAACTCCTCGGCTTCAGGACCTTCTTGCCCAACAATTATCTGGAATTTATCCAAGTTTTTGACAAACTGGGCATCAATGGGTAAGGATATAGGTCTTCACATCCGTATTTCAAGTACGTTCAAAAACTCTAATTATTAAACTCATCTATATCTGCTCCATTAGTTACTCTTGTGTAATAAGATATACCTTCTATGAAATCCCATTCTACCCTCCTAACGATCATGTATAGCCCTTCTAGAAGTGAAAGCTTAGCTATCACATTAGCCGGGTTTCTTGGCTCCTGAAACAAACAATTACTCATATCCAGCAACCGAAGATTGACCAACTTCCCAACTTCATCAGGAAATCTCAACATAGACGATCCACGGAAACTAAGGACTAGTAGACTCCCCAACTCCCCAATCAACTTAATATCTCCTAATTTGCATTCCACTAAATGCAGTGTTTTGAGAACTTTTAGTCTGTCTATCGATTTTGGTAGCCCTTGCTCAAAATTCATGAATAGCACTTCTAAGACCTTCAAATTCTTCATTCCTTCGAAAAAATTAGACTCAAGGAATGAACTGTGGTTTTCATTGCCTTTCAATAGCAAAATTTGAAGCAAATAAGCCTTCACACCATTTAGAGGAGCGTAATTAGCTTGAGCCAAAAGTGATATGCCAGTGTACTTATTGAAAGTCTCTTTGCATATCCATCTAGGAATAGCATCCACCAAAAACATTTGTCCATCTGCATTATTTTATACGTCGTAATTTAATTAGCATCCATCGTATTTGTTCATGAAATGGCATTGAACAAATGCAAAGATTAGTAATAAAACAATAGGTAACAATTTTTGGTTTCAATAGTACCTGTATTTCTACTGGATTTTGATGCAAAAGACATAGTAGATTCCCGGACAACATCGTGAATCTTTACATACTCGTCGGAATCACCTTTTAGAAGCATTGAAGATGACACAAGCTCTTCTGCCCAAGTACGTGCTAACTCCATGGCTTCTGAAAGTTTATTCACATGTTGAAATAAATCCAATCCAATACCATACCTCATCAAGTTGTCAATGGATATACTTGAACCAAGAGGAGATAAACAAGCAAGCAAGAAGAATTTCTTTTTCTCTTCACTTGTCATAACCTCATAGCTTGTTCTAAGAATTGAGAACGTTGCGTAGCGTGCACCACTATTTTGACATAAAATAGGCTTCTCCAATTCCTCGGTAAATTGTCGCCATAATGGCAACTCTTTTCCCTTCAAAGAATTTGCTGTTGCTACAATAGAAAGAGGTAGACCTCTACATTTTTCTAACAGTTTATCAGCAACAGATTTATATTCCCCATCGTCAATCTTCTTTTGAACCTGAAACTCAAAGAGATCTTTTGCTTCATTCTCATTCAACAAGCCCACCTCAAATATGTTAGGTTCCCGTATATCCATTGATATACAAACCTCCATCAATCTGCTCGTCAGTAAAAGTTTACAATACTCCCGAGGTATTCCAATTTGAACCAAGTCAATATTATTCCAAATGTTGTCCAAGACAATGAGTATCTTTTTAGCAATGAGATTCTTTTTACCATTATTGTCATCTTTTTGCCCTTCTAATTTGTCTCCAAGCTTCAATTTGTTATTTAGGCGGATTGCCTTTTCACGTATACCATGCACATCATGCAAAGGCAGACCAAGGCCATCTCCAATCTGATTTTGTATGCTTTCTATATTTGGAGATTCTGAAATTTCAACCATTACCGTTGTTTCGAATATGCCATTTGCTTTGCTATTGGCAACTTCTGTGGCTAATGTTGTTTTTCCTGTATCGTCATAATCAATAATGAGAATTGACAGGGAGAATAATTGTTTGAATAAATAAATAAATTTCCTAATCTGAAGGGAAATCAATTCGAAAAATTGGCTCTTTATTGGTGCAGCTCCATGGCTTTTTTTTTCCTCATGCCAGTTTATTCTGCCTCTTATAACATGATTATAAAGAAAAAAATTCAGATGAAAATATTTAAAGTTAGGAGCTTTAAATAAAAAGATTGCAACTTAAAAAGTTTAGAAAAAAGACGTTCATGCTCATGAGCCATCTCATTTTCCTATAAGGAATCAAAGGAAACAAGAAATTTGTGCTAACTTCTATTTTGGAAAGATAGACAAAGGTCCGAGTGTATATAAAAAATACTCCGTAATACATACTCACTCCATCCGGTTATTTGTTTACCTTTTGTTTTGGCAGAAAGACCAAGGAAAGAGGAGGGGAAATTATTGTATGACAAGTGGACTAAATTGAGTGTGGAGGATCAAATTTCTAATCAAAGGCAATCTCAAAATAGAATGGTAAACAATTGACCGAGACACCCAAAAATGGAATAGGTAAACAAATGAGCATAACACAAAGACCAAAGAAAGAGGAGAAGCCAATTATTGAATGACAAGTGGACCAAATTGAGTGTGGAGGATCAAATTGTCTATCAAAGGCATTCTCAAAATAGACACCTCAAAATGGAATAGGTAAACAAATGATCGGGACACAAGGAGTAGATTACAGAGAAATGGTTTGTGCATTAGTGTACCAAGGTTTGGTGAGATTACAAAACATAATTTTTCTCCTGTTACCCTTACCGACAACGCAATATCTTTCGGAATATTAAGGCAATGGATAGAGCCTTCCAAATTTGGTTTTTTCATTCATAAGAACCAAAAATCAAAGCCCTAACCACTTGTTTAAGAGATGAGAGTTCTCACCACTCGGGCCAACCAACCAACTTTGATAGAGAATCCCTAAAATTTTGCTCGACTACAATTAAGCAACTAGACTTGAAGTATACCCTCGGATCTTTCTCAGATGTGATACACCACCAGAAATTTTTAATGCAATTCTACTTAGTTTTATGATTAGATCATGGAATCAATTATCTAATTCTTCCGCGTTAGATTCGATCCCCTAACTTACACTAGTTTAATTTTTTAGAAGTTTCCCTAGTAAAACAACAATATTCCGGGTATGACTTTCTGTAATTTAAGCTATTTGTTTAGAAGTTTCCATAGTAAGACAAGAAGTGTTGAGTATTGAGTTTTGATGATGACAAGCTCATGTTTGCTAATGACGTGTGTTTCTTACTTTAATTCAAGTGTAGGTATGGTATTCTTGATTAATATATACCTAGATCAAAAAAAGTGAAAATTGGCTATTGAAGATGAAGAAGTGCGTCTTGTAATACAAGTTCTATTTTAATGTTGTACTTTAGATGACTAAAGTACATTGACCATGTTGAGACATGTTAACTTTCGAACCTTGGATTAAGGCCTTTAAGGGAGAATTTCACACCCAATTATTTGACTTGCCATCATCAAATGGGGAATTTGTTAGGACCACATTTGATGTTGATGATGTCGAGTCAAATTATTTTATTGTTTATCCAATGGTTGATGATGTTAAGTAAAAGTATTTTATTGTTTATCTAATGGTGTGCACTCTTAAGTTTTAATCTTGTAGATTGGAAGCTCTAATCATGCATCAAGGTTACCCAAGTATGATCAAGAATGAAGATTGTCATTGTTAGAGTCATGGTGTTGTATACTCGCCTTCGAAAGAGATTTCGAAAATATCAAACTCTTGAATTGCTTGCAACTTTGAATGACTTTGACTTGTGTTTTTTAAGAAACATCTCTGGGTTTTAAAAATGGGAAGAAAACCTTTGCTTGTCTTGCAAAAGAAACCATCTTGCACAACAAGTCACTTTGTTTTTTACTTTTTTCCATTTGTGGCATTGTTTATGGTTCTCATGAACATTACCATTTTATGCTTTTTTCTTCTGCAAAAATTGAACCCAATTTGTGAAGTGTGCAAACCAGATTTCTTGCATAAGAAAACTGATGTTTTGCATAAGGAGTTCGGTTTCTTGCTTAAGGAGTTTGATTTCGGTTTCTTGCATGAGTTATCAAAGCTTGGTGCCTACTTCTTCATACTTTGCCTTGCAAAACAAACCATCTCGAACAACCAGACAAAGTTTGTGTAGTATTGTTTAGTTCTTTTTCTTTAAACATCTTATTATGCACTATAAATACTAATGCTTATTTCACAATTATAACCTAGACTTTCCAAATCATTAATCGGGTAAACTTTGCAAAAATCATTTTAACATTTAATACTTGAGTCGGTTTGCAAAATTGTTTTAAAGTCTTCAAAAGTGTTAGTTCGTTGCACTAAGACGTTAACCTTGTTCAATTATCTCTTGTCAGATGTTAAAAGAAATCTCCTCCATTCAATTGTGTGAACAAATGACAAATCTAGATTCGTGATTCTTGTAACAAACCGAGATAGAACTTGAAGTGTAGAGTTGCCTAAAAAGTCCAAGAGTTGTCTTAAAGCAAGAAGTCTTGAAGTAAAGTTGCTTTGAGCAAGGCAGTTGCTTTATTGAACGGGGTTTAGTTATTTGAATATTTCTAAACGATTTAATAAAATGACGTTGGACGTAGGCCTCAAAAACACCGTTTTGTTTGTCTATTCACTTTTACTTTCTGCTGCATTAATACTCTTTCCCTTGTACGTTATATACTCTGTCAAGTGAAACTATTTCACTGATTCGTGTTCGTCTACTTTTTAACTCAATAGTTCCTAAGTATCATCACCTCCATCCTTCAAAGTATAGTCGTATCAGTTTAGTCTTGTGCCTAAAGTTTTCAAAGAAGCTTAATTACAAGCTTAAAATTTTTAAATAGACACTAAGTCACACCCTCCCCCCTCTTAGGTGTTCTCGCTCTTGACTCTTCCGTAAGTCTCTTCCAAAACCATTTCACATTAAAATATTCTAAAATCATATTTAAAATACTTTGATGCCCTACTCCAGCAAACATGGTAGTTTGTGGAAGTTTTTTTTGTAGTACTCCCTCCACATCTATAAGATATTCCTCATTGATACTGCTAATGCACAACCAACAAATAGAAAAACATGTGGAGTGAAATGAAAGTTAAGAGGGGATTGTGGAGTCACAAGTCCTACGAACCACAAGATCTAAGCTAAAAAAAAAAGTGGAACATCATTCCGCATTTTTCATATAAGGAAATGCAGAACATCATATAGAAGTGGAAGGAATAGTAGTTAAGTAAACTAACACATGATTTTACAAAGAAAACTGTGTAAAACCATATTACACAACAAAGCATATGATTTTCTACAATTTCAGCTATTTTGTATTCTAATCCTTTAGAAATGGCTCAATCGATCAAACAATATTAATTACCCTTACAAGTAAACAACGAAATCAGTGGCACACTGAGTTTGCCAATAAAATATTCATTTTAAAACAAATCTTTTAGTTTCAATTTTTCCATAAATTAATTTTCTGTGAAGTTATAAAATGAAAAAAAAATAACTATTGATCTTTTTACTACTTAATTTAGAACTTTTATATTTTTTTAACAGCAAAAGTTAAAAAACGCCCCCGGGGCGTTCTTTAGCCGTAGTAACTAACACTAACTATCCCCGTAATATGCCATTACCGCATTATACGGTCTCCTTGCTCCCTATTATTTCTCAACTTCCTAGGTAAATTTTTCTCTCAATTTCTCATGAATCTCTATCTTCTTCCCAAAACTATGTTAATGGTATGTAAGTTTCTTCCCAGAATCTATAAATTCATTCTAATGCGCCATAAAATCAATCAATTACTTGAAATCAATTTTGTATCATGGTTAGCCCTTCATAGGCGACCCTTCCACAGTTCCAATGGTAACCATTGAAAACTGAGTTAGGCCATATCAAGCAATACATATACCACAACGTTGATAAGAATCGGAAGCCGGAAAATAGTATAAGGTCGGGGTTTTCCGTCGTCGTGATCATTTAAATCAGTTTTTTCTTTTAAATTCAGATGGGTCTTGGGTTTAACCTTTTCCTAGTAGGGTGTCTAGTTATTTCGACGGCTTCGCTGCCGATATTCCGTCACCATCAAAACGATGAGTACGGGATAGCAGGAAGTATTGTGTTATATAATGAGGTGCCGTGATTAATTGGAACATCTATTATTTTATTTTTTAATTGAGTTATGGAGGGTGCGTATTTGGTGGATACCTGTGTGAACATTACCAATAGGTTAACAAGCGCCCCCGGAGCGCTCGTTATCAGCTTTTTATAATACTTTTAACTTCAAATAAATGTATTTCATAACTATTGACGAATCTCTCTTTTATGATATCGTCGATTTTAGCAATATACTAAACATTAAATAGTAATGGCTTAGTGATTGATAACTCAATTAAAAAATTTAGGTTTAGGACTCAATTCTTGTTAACAATAAAATTTTGACTCAAAAATAAAAGAAGACAAATTGTTGGTATAAAGCAATTTTATACATAAAACAAGCTCGATAACAAGTCTAACTAAATTACTTAACGAATATAAAAAGTAATGTTTTATAATGATAACCTAATAGGCTAATAGTTTATATTGTTAATTTGTATATCTAAATATGTTAGTATCATTATAAGATATATTAAATTTAATCAAGTTTAAGTGTTAAGCTTTCGTTTTTTCTTCTTTTTGGTCCGGCCTATGACATTAGACGACTCTATAGAAGAATTAGAGGTAAATAATATGAGAAGGCACAAAATCATAATAATAATCTGTTTAAAAAAAAAAAAAACACAGCTACGAGAAATAAAACCTAGGCTCCCTAGATTACAAGTTAGCACTTTAACGTATAGACATGATATACGAGTCAAGTCATGTTTATGTCCGCGTCAACTTAAATGAGTCATGACTTCCTTAACCTAAACCCGACCTTAATTACATAAATATGTCATTTGTTAACCAATTATCTTTAATCAGTTTATTTTTTACCCAACTTAAACAGTTTAACTCCTTAATTCAACTAAGTTTTAGTAAACTTTTATGTTTTAATCCACTTAAACAGTTCCACTTCCCCTGAATTGGGCAACCAAACAAGTCCCCATTTCTTCAATTCCTAGGAAATTCCACTTCCCATGAATTGAGCCATTACGGTTTTGTCTTCTCCGCAACTTTTTTTTTCATATGTAAACAAAATATGGGAAGGGCACTAGAGAAATAACAAAGGACGAAAAGCAGTATCATTTGAAAAAAAAAAAAAAATACCTGAGCCTCCCATTCCAAAGACACCAAGCGCATGAACATCATTGGATGCGAGTGCCTTTATTATTTTCTCAAAAAGTTCATTTCTTGATTTCAACAATGCATAATCAGTGTGGATGGCTTCCATTTCACCTCTTCTTGTAGCCCGAGTCACATCCTGACCCCCAGGTTTATTTTCAATAATATTCTTAATTTTGATGAGCATATCCTCAGCAGCTACACTCATATCATAACGATCGGAGAAAAAATTGTAGGAAATTACACAGCAACCGCAAGAGTTTCTGTGGCTAGCTGCATTATCAGAATCCATCAACTCCACCTTCAATTCCCTCCTATTCTCAATAACAATGCCCATCGCTTCCATCCCTAACCTTACATTCTCTGGCAATGTTTTCAACAACTCCTCACTCAGAACAAAATTCCCCATCGGTTTCAGGATATTTTTAACATTTTCCTTTAGGGTTTTCTCATTCATAAGCACATTGTTCTTCACTACATTTTCATCATCATGATTATCACTTAGCAATTCTGCATCCTCGCTCGTCTTTCTGGCCTTCGCTATAATATCTGCCACCTCATTATCCTTTTCCGTGAGCTTCGCCAATTTCTCCTTATGATTCTCTAATAAATGCATCGCAGCAATAGCCATCTTCTCATCATTCTGCATAAGCTTCTTGAACTCTTGAATAGTTTCCTCCATAAGCTTCTCCAACACTTGACAAACCTGTTGCTCCTTCTCATCCATTTCCCCATTATCAACCTTTCCTTTTCCTTTTGTAATATGTTTCATCACTTTCACCACCACGTCACGCATCTCACCGCCCTCTTCAACCAACCTCCTGAGATCATTTTTCATCAGTCTCAACATAACTTTGGCTATCCTCATATCCTTACTCATCAGCGTCGTCATTGATCCATCATTGACCAAATCCCGCACACGTGCAAGCCAAAGTGTTGCTTTGTCAGTGAGTTTTTCTCCCTTTTCCATCCCACTCAGCACCAGGTTATCAATATCATATTTCTCCGCTCGTAAATTCTCAAGATCATCAAGAAGTAAAATGAGGTTGTCCTCACACTTTTTGATATAATTCACGTAACGTTTTATCTTATCAATGATTGCAAACAGGAAACATTGCCCAACTTGTAGAGCTTCACGTTCGAACCCCAACATTTCTCTTGAACTCAGTTACTTTCTACCAAGCAACTAGAAGATCAACCCCCCAAGGTTTTTCACTTTTTTTTTTTTTTTTTTTTTTTGTGGTGAGGGAAAAGGTATATAGAGTGAAAAAAAAAACAATAAAAAAAAGTTGGCAACAAGAAACAAGCAAATCAAGAATATAAGCAATATGGTCTAGAGAGGAAAGATTTACTCGACCTTACTCTTAGATTATGTAAGTCTTTGTAAAACAGAGAAAAGAGAGGGGTTCCAACTTCCATTCACATAAAAGCTTAGAATACAATTAAGTTTCCCTTACTGCTTAGTTAAATACTTCTCCAATTGTTGTTGTCACTACGCTCCCGCGTTTAACAATTTTTTTTAATTTTAAACGCTGATTGGCAGTTGTCGTAGACTGGCCAGTAAGCTCTTGTCACTATGTACCACTAAACCAACGACTCGATAATATAATTCAGCAGGTATCTATCAAATGACGGACTCCTAGCAATGATTGAGGTAATACAATCTTGTTTATTCTTATCACTATGCAACCTTAAGCCAACGACGCGATAAAAAATTCAGCAGGTATCTATCATATACCTATCAAATGACAGACTCTTAACATGATTGAATGGGAACACAAACTTGTTTTTTCTTGTCACTATTTACCCGTAAGCCAACGACTCGATAAAAAATTTAGCAGGTATTGGTATTGGGTATCTATCAGATGATATAACCAATCTTGTTTATTCATGTTACTATGTACCCTTAAGCCAACGACTCGAGAAAAAATTCAGGTATCTATCAAATGACAAACTCTTCACATGAGTAAATGGTTACACAAACTTGTTTATTCTTGTCACTATGTACCCTTAACTCCTTAAGCCAACAACTCGATAAAAAAATGTAGTAGGTACTCGTATAGTCGTATCTATCAAATGACAGACTCTTAGCAATGATTAAATGGGAAGATAATCTTGTTTATTCTATCAATGATTAAGCATAAACTATTCCCAATTGCATATATTAAACAACAAATCGGAGGTTACATATAAATTAACCTGATTAGGTCTACTTTTCCTAGATTATCTAGTAACATGATTAAACCTCATTTATACAGGCCAATTACTTGTTCACAAAATCTCATTTGTGACGGCGATATCCGTCACAAGTTTGTGACGGATACCATTTCCTCTCACAAAATACCCATGAGAGGTGAGTGGGGAAGCACATGGGGGGTGCCCCACCTTGTCCCCTCTCCCTTTTTGTGAGAGGTCACAAGCTTGTGACGGGATTAGCCTGTCACAAGCAAGACGCTTTGTTGCTTGTTCAGTAACATTATTCAAATGATCCAATCTGGATACAGCCATGTATTAGACGGAGAAACCTAGGAATTACTTCCTTCATCTACCTTTTTTATTCTTTTCTACGAGTTATTTAATCAAATGTAAACAAATGACCGTGACAGAGAGAGTAGTTAGTACTAAATTAAAACTGTACTGTAAAACACGTGAACGCGAAAACAGAATTTGGTATTACTACTACTCCGTAAAAATTTGAAATTGCAGTAATGGAAATTGATTAACTAATTACAGTATTTAAATGCAAGGGATAGTAAAAACATTTCAATTTTATGATGAAAAAATCAAGTGAAATAGAAGAATAACCTGGGTTTTAATCCGCGGTAGTTCGTCGAATTGGTTGCCGGTCTAAGTATCCTTTTCCAAAAGATTGTGGATGATCCGTTTCTAGCGGCGAGCCGGAGGAATCCCATGGGACACTTTGTACTCGGCAGTTGCCCCACCGTAGGAGGTGCTCCAAATTATGGTGACTGATAAATAAAAAGGATGATTTCCGATAACCCAAAGAAAAAGGTATGGAAATAAAAATAGATATAATTGAATTTTCCTCATATAACGTATTGTATAAAATACATTTCCTACATATAGTTTCTTTAATCACTATTTATTTTAAATTTAAATAAGTGATGAATAATTATTATTATTATTATTATTCACGTAATATTGCTTCGTATTCAATACTAAATTTGATATTTTATATTTGTATAAATATTTTTTAAATACGATAATTCATAGTTGTATCTGATTTTAAATTATTTAATGAACCATCTTTTAAATTATTCAATCATATCTAGTATTTATGATCAGGAGTTATACATTTTCGTAGTTTTATGATAAATTAAACAACTATATATAAACAATGAAAAAGTGTATCCAAATATTACGGCGTATTAATTTATATAAATCTAAGATATATTATTTTAATTCCTTATTTTAATTATAATTTTAATATATCATAAAATAAGATTAATGAGTAATAATGGTAATAATTTATAAATTACTAGAATTTTAAATTCTGTAAATCTAAGTGATGGGCATATTCTGCACCCGCTGACCAAGTCAACATATTGAGCAAGGTCAGAGATATCCACAGCAAGTCAACGACTTAGACAGCCTAACCGACGCCACACTGTCGGCTGTCACCCTATGTCCGACCACGGCGACTAGCCGGGGGGCACATATCCGCGTACTCATATCCAAGACCCCTCGGCGGCGAGTCAACGGGGCCCGCCGCCGCACGGTCCCTCGGCCGAGGGTAGATTAGTCTTTCCACCTGCTAGCCACTTGGCCACTACGTGACAAAAGGTGAAAGTCTATAAATACTCCTCAACCCTCATTGAGGAGAGGATCCACAATTTAACCTAAGAATCACTATTCATCTGGTAATATCTTCCTTATCTCTCTACAAAATATACTTCGCCAATTAACAACAACTTATCTCTTTAAGTCCACTGACTTGAGCGTCGGAGTGAGTACGCTCGGCCAAAGCCGAGCCCTCAGTTTGTTCATTGTTTCAGGAGACCGAAAGGAGGATTCAATCAAGGACGTCATTCTACAAGCACGGGTGGTAACAAGTAATCGCTTTCCTGAATTACACCCGGAACAATTGGCGCCGTCTGTGGGGAAGATACTAGAAGCTAGTCACATTCATTCCCAAACAAAAAAAACACAAAACAAAAACCCACCCAAAAAGCTAAGAAGATGTCGAAACAACAAGAGGTATTCGTGGTACTCGACGAAAGAATTCTACCAAGATGATACCGTCCACAATTCTCGGTTGTGCGGCCCCCACCGAGTAACACAACCGAGTACGGGATGCCGATAATACCAGATACGCTGTGCCGCCACCGACCAAGTCACCATCATGGGACATGTGGTTGACGCAGCTAAACTGAAGCTACTCCTGGACCTAATAGGTAGCACGCCGGCTCACACTATCACTCCGACAAGAGCGGCGGCACCCGTCCAGGAGACCAGGGCCCAGAATGTGACTCCGAGAGACTTGAACGAGCACCGGAAGAAGCTGCCTGTCAAGACGCCGGGGGAGCCCAGAGTGCTAGTGGTAGACCCGAGTCCTTCCCGCACTCGCGGGAGGACGGCGTCGCCGCAAAGACCGACGAGGCATGCCCCGGAGGAGTGAAAGAAGTCCGACTCACCGAGTCGGAGAAGAAGCCCGACTCACCGTAGTCGGAGAAGAAGCCCTTCCCGCCACGGGGAGAGGAGCCGGACTAGGGATACGAGAAGCCGATCGCCGCGTGCCGTTCGACACGTGGTCAGACAGCCCCTCAACCCCTATGTCTTAGAGACCCCGATGCCAACTAAGCTAAAGTTGCCACCCATATCATACAAAGGAGAAGGCGATCCAACCGACCACGCCGAGACTTTCGAGTCTTACATGTCGGTTTGGGAGCAACCTGATGAGGTTTGGTGCCGAGTCTTCCCGACGACACTTGCATGGGATGGCACAAAGTCCGGTACAAGGGGCGCCCAATGGGTCGATATACGATTATGGCGACCTAAGGGACATATTTTTGGCCCAGTATTCTTAAAATAAGAGGAGGGCCGTCGAGACATCGGATCTCCTGACTATCAAACAGGAGGGAGGCGAGTCTCTCCGAAGTTATGTGAAGAGGTTCGACGCCAAGGTTCAAGAGATTCGTGAGTGAGCAATGAACCGGTGGCCTTCGCATCGATGAAAGGCCTCCCGAGAGGAGACTTAAAAAATGAGCTCATCAAGTGCGGCGGCCTGAACCTAGACTCCGCTAGGAAAATGGCCGACCAGGCCATAAAGGTGGGGACTACCACAAAACCTGGGGTAGGCCCAACGAGGCCGGCACTCGAGAGAAAGAGCCGCCGGGAGGACAACCCGGACGAAGGACGCCGTGACAATAATAGGTCGGGTCGACGGATGCCAGAAACAGACTCGGCGGGCGCGGGGGGAGTTCGGGACCGTACTACCAAAAGCGGTACAATGATCACACCCCCTGGTCGTATCTGCCGCCGAGGTCTTCGCCCGAGCAAGAACGAGGGTCGAAGTGGGAAAGGCCTCCCGGACCAGGAGTGACGGTGACACGAGCCAAGATCTTGTGAGTACCATGGCCACACCGGCCACTTAATCGACGCATCGCAGATCTCAAGAATGCCATCGAAGAGCTGATCCGGAAGGGGAGCCTCGGCAAATATGTTGCCAAAAGCCAAAAGACTGATGCCAGCGGTTCAAATAAGAAATCCGTCTTTGAACGGATAGGAGTGATCCATGTTGTCATCGGGGGCAACGAGAACAGTGGGTCCGCTCATGGGCACAAACGGCACCTGAACGAGCTATATCAGGCCATCAACTTTGTGCCCAAAACAGCGATCCCCGCTTCCAACATCCCCGATATGACTATTGGGAAGAAGGACTACGAGTGTAATACTCCGTATTTATGGTCTTGGGGGTACTCTATCGAGTAGCCCTTACTCTGTCGAGTAAGGGTATGTTGCAGAATAAAATAGTTTCTGACCTGTTGGGCACTCGATCGAGTGTCCGGTTTTACGGGGGAGTTTTCTCGGGTTTTGTTAATTACGCGATTAAGGTATTTAAACCAATTCGTCTTTGTTCTAAATCACTTTTTACTAAACCTAAAACCTGTTTAAGAGAGAAAGCAACTTGTCTTCTTCCTAATCGCGTTCTTGACAATTCCCGGAGTTCGGACGGTCGGTTTGCATCGTAGTTCGTGTCGTTGGATTCCTTGCGTCGAGGGTAAGCTTTTAACATAAGTTTTATAATGTTTTGATAAGGTGGTTGAAACCCTAATTTAGCAATTGGGGATTTTATGAGTAGGAATTGAATAGTAGTCTTTATGTGTTATGTATGATAGGAGGAGAATTCGTAGAGGAGCCGTTTTGAGACAGCTGTAGATACCGTCTGCGTGTGTGCTTTCCAGGTAGGATTTCCTACTCGTATTAGTCCCATAATGGGATATTGGTGATGTCTTTGTAATTAGGTGATTGATATGATGATTGTAATTGTGATTGTGATTGTGGTTGTGTTCGTTGATGGCTCTCGAGATGCGTTCTCGGCTGAGTGGGGTCACTTGCGGGAGTGATCTCACGCCTAGTTTCGCCTTACGTGGAACCCGCCACGAAAGGGATGTGCACATTAATGAGCGGGGTTATCGCTCGTACGATGAGCGGGGCTTAGGTGGGAACGGCAGCTGCGGTCCCCCACGCGTAATGGTCCAGTGGACGATCGATGATTGAGACGGTTGGTTGGTGTGTGTGTGTGTGTGTGGCGGTTCAATTTGTCTATTTGTCTTATTGTTGTTATGTATATTGATTGTGTGATTAGTCTCGACCGGTGTTGTTTTGTAAAACTGCGGTGATCCATTCGGGGATGGTGAGCGAGATATTGAGCGGTATAGAGATGATACGAGGATAGCTGGGATGGCCACGACATGACGATAGAGTCTTCCGCCGTAGTTTAGCTTTTATTTACATTTCGATTGAGAACAAACAATTTGAATAATGTATTGCACTTTCGATTTGGTTTCGAGGATTGTATTCCTTCATTAAACTATTTATAATAAACGTTGTTTCTGTTTTGTCTATTTGATTATCGTACCTCGCAACCGAGATGGTGATGTCTCCATACCGAGTGGTCCCGGTAAGGCACTTGGAATATGGGGTGTTACAAATGGTATCGAGCGACGATCCTAAACCTGTAACCAATGAACTTAATGAACATAGGGAGTCAATTAAAATGAACCCGGGGTAAAAGTTGTAGGAGCTAGTGCAAAGGCTTGGGAGACGTCCTAAAGTCGCAGGGGTCGCCCTACAACTTTGAACCGGTCACATGGGGGAAATGTGTGTTGAGTCATGTGTGTGCTTAGTAACTTGTGCAACAAGGTGATGAAGTGTGTTGATTGTTTGGTGTTGAAATAGGAAGTTGAGCATGTGAAAGGAAATGATACGTGGAACATGTTAATGAGATGATAGCATGTTGAGGTGTTTACAATGTGGCTTTTATAGCATGATGATTTGATTTTATTGATAAGTAGAATAGATGCGTAGCATATTGATTATGATATCATGCGATTTTTATAAAGTTAGCAATGTTAGTATGTGACGTAATATGCGGGTAGCTTTTACGTATTAGTGGTACTTGATCGAGTAAGACTGACTCGATCGGATAGGTTTTTGGCGAAATTGAGTCCAGAATCGCGTTTTGGGGCACTCGATCGAGTAACTAGGGGTACTCGATCGAGTAGAAATCACTCGATCGAGTAGCCTATATACTCGATCGAGTGGTTTAGTGACCAGAAGGTCTGTTGGGTTCTGGAGTTTGGGTACTCGATCGAGTACATAGGGGCACTCGATCGAGTAGCCCGTTACTCGATCGAGTGGGTTCGTATACTCGATCGAGTGGGTTCTGGGCAGCGTGTTTTCGTGTTTTGAAGGTTAGTACGTATGTTCATATCTACCCTTTCTTATATATGTTTAGTTTCAAGATGCCGCCCAAGAAAAATGCCTTGTACGCTAGAGCAGAGCTTATGACTACGGATGACATCGTTAAGATGTTAGAGCACCAGGACGCTCTTACTGAGACCCTGAAGAGAGTGAATGAGGACAAGGATAAGAGTAAGGAGAAGGAGGTTGACCATGCTAAAGTCAGCCTCTATATTGCGAGGTTTAACCCGAAGGAGTACAAGGGGGTTGAGGAGCCTAACCGTCTTGATAGTTGGCTGAGGGAGATGGAGAACATACTAGATTTAGTCCACTGTCCTGATGAGATGAGAGTGGATCAGGCTGCATTCTATCTGAGGGAGGCAGCTGGCAAGTGGTGGGATTCAGTGAAAGTGAGTGCCAAGGAGATATATACCAACCAGGGGTTACCTGCTATACCTTGGGAGGAGTTTCGTAGGGCTGTGAGGAAGGAGTTCGTACCAGAACATGTGAGGAGTAAGTTGAGGGAGGAGTTCGACAAGTTTAAGATGACTGCTGAGATGTCTGTGGCTGAGTACTACAGGCAGTTCAATGAGAAATCTAGATATGCTGAGGACATGGGTTTGAGTGATGAGAATTTGGCTTTGAGGTTTGAGAGTGGACTAACCACGAAGATTATGGACAAGTTACCCGTGGGAGTCCTCACTGATGTGAAGGAAGCATATGAGAGGGCTGGGAGAGCTGAGAGACTAGTGGAGATGGCTCAGGAGAGGTCTGGTGGTGAGAAGAGGAAGTCGGAGAGCGAGGGTGGTGGCCAATCTAATTACAAGAAAGGCAACCACAATCAATCTAAGGGGTTTTCTTCTGGGTCTGGGTTTAGTGCTGGAACTTCCTTTGGGAGAGGTCGTGGGAGTGTGAGCAACAGCTGGGGAGTGACCTGCTTTAGTTGTGGTGGCGTAGGCCACAAGAGACATGAGTGCACGAGTGCACCGGGATCCTTTCTAGAGACCCTGCACAGAGCTTTGCGAGCAATGACCAGTGGATCATGGCCAAACCGGGAGGTCGAGCTACCAGTGGAGGCAACCGCAACGGCGGTAATTCTTATCGAAGACACGATGAACAACAACAACAACAATCAAGGGTCGGGTGCTAAGCCGACCGCATCGCCTAGTCTTGTCCAGGAGGTTGGCGAGAAGACCGGTGGCAAGTTGTTCATGATGGAGAAGAAGGCAAATGAGGAGGATGCGCATGTTATCACCGGTACATTCCTTGTTAATGGTATTCCTACGTTTGTTTTGTTTGATTCGGGGCTTCTCAATCGTTTGTGTCTTGAGTCATGTAAAGCGATTGGGTCCGAGAGTATATGAGTCTGTTAAGGAGCAAGTTTTCATACCTTCAGGTGAGTCTGTATCGTGTGGGAGGTTGTTTAGAGATGTATCTTTAATAGTTGGGCAAGTCGATTTCCCTGTAGACTTGCTAGAGTTTCCTTTTAATGGTTTTGAGATGATAGTTGGGATGGATTGGTTAGGAAAGTATAAGGCTAAGATAGACTGTCCTCAAAAGAAAGTGTCCCTAAGAGGTCCTAAGGGTGTAAGTGTGTCTTACCGTGGGTTTCTAGTCAAACCCAAAGTTAAGTTGATTGCAGCGGTCACTTTGAAGTCGTATCTGAGGAAGGGATGTCCTCTGATTTTGTGCCATGTGAGAGATGACCGGATAGAGAGCCCGGCAGTTGATGAGATACCATGGTGGTGGGAGAGTTTGCGATGTCTTTCCGAGAGGAGATTCCGGGGTTGCCACCGAAGAGGGAGATAGATTTCACCGTTGAGTTGAAGCCAGGGACGGGGCCAATCTCTAAGGCACCGTACCGTATGGGTCCTAAGGAGATGGAGGAACTTAGGAAACAGTTGGATGATTTGATAGAAAAGGGGTACATTAGACCGAGTGTATCGCCTTGGGGAGCACCGCCTGTTCGTAAAGAAGAAAGATGGGAGTATGAGGCTGTGCATAGATTACCGGGAGTTGAACCGTGTGACGATAAAGAACAAGTATCCTTTGCCAAGGATAGATGACCTGTTTGATCAGTTGAGTGGTGCAACGGTCTTTTCTAAGATCGATTTGAGGTCAGGGTACCATCAGGTGAAGATTAGAGATGTGGACATACCGAAGACAGCTTTCACGTCGAGGTATGGCCATTATGAGTATGTGGTGATGCCGTTTGGGTTGTCTAATGCGCCGGCAGTGTTTATGGATTTGATGAATAGGATCTTCAGACAGTTCTTGGACCAGTTCGTAGTGGTGTTTATCGATGACATCTTAGTCTACTCTAAGACTAAGGAGGAGCATGAGGAGCATCTGAGGATCGTGTTGCAGACTTTGAGAGATCATGAGTTGTATGCTAAGCTGTCTAAGTGTGAGTTTTGGTTGGAGAAAGTTGCTTTTCTGGGGCATGTAATCTCTAAAGATGGGGTAGCTGTAGATCCGGCGAAGATTGAGGCAGTGACAAAGTGGGAAGCACCGAAGAATGTCGCGGAGGTTAGAAGTTTCTTGGGTTTAGCTGGATACTACAGGCGGTTCATGAAGGATTTCTCCAAGATAGCTAGACCGATGACGGCATTGATGAGGAAAGAGAACAGGTTTCATTGGGATGAGAGTTGTGAGACGGCGTTCCAAACCTTAAAGGAGCGTTTGACCACGGCTCCTGTCTTGGCATTGCCTGAAGGGAGCGAGAATTTTGAGGTTTATACGATGCTTGAAGAATGGGTTGGGATGTGTGTTGATGCGGAATGGTAAAGTGATTGCCTATGCTTCTAGGCAGTTGAAGCCTTATGAGGAGAATTACCCTACTCATGATCCGGAGTTGGGTCTTGGGTGTTTGCTCTCAAGATTTGGAGACATTACCTTTATGGAGCAATCTTTAAGGTATTTTCTGATCACAAGAGTCTCAAGTACATCTTCACGCAGAAGGAATTGAACATGAGACAGAGGAGGTGGATGGAGTTGATTGGCGACTACGACATGGAAATCATCTACCATGAAGGGAAGGCCAATGTAGTTGCTGATGCTTTGAGTAGAAAGAGTGTACATTCCTTGTGTACAGCTCTATCTTTGATGAGGCCGAGGATGAGGTAGCGAGCTTTGGGATTCATATGATGCGAAAGGAGATGCTATGGGTGATATGACAAAGACATATGGAGTTTTATGATGACATTCGGGATAAGCAAGCTTTGGATCCTAAGATGGTGGAGTGGAGAGTCAGGGTGGAGAAAGGGACAGTGTCCCGCTTTTCCATTCATACAGATGGTAGCTTGAGGTTTGATGGTAGGTGGTGTGTTCCTAATGACGAGGAATTGAAAAAGACAATCATGACAGAAGCGCATTGCACACCATATTCAGTTCATCCGGGTGGAGACAATCTTTACAAGGATCTGAAGAAAACGTTTTGGTGGCCTGGGATGAAGAAAGAAACAGCTGAGTTTGTGTCCCGTTGTTTGACATGCCAGAGGGTTAAAGGGGAACAGAGAAGACCACAAGGTAAGGTTCAGTCTTTGGAGGTGCCTGAGTGGAAGTGGGAATCCATTTCCATGGATTTCATTGTGGGTTTACCTAAGAGTCAACAAGGTAACAATATGATTTGGGTGATAGTGGATCGGTTGACCAAGTCAGCTCACTTTGTTCCAATGAAAGATACATGGACTAAGGCACAATTGGCTATGGCCTATCGAAAGAACGTGCTTAAGTTACATGGAGTCCCTAAGGACATAGTGTCTGACAGAGATGCGAGGTTTATATCGAGGTTTTGGAAAGAGTTGCAGGAATCGTTGGGAACAGCTTTGAAGATGAGTACAGCATTTCATCCTGCGACAGATGGGCAGACTGAGAGAACAATCAAGACTTTGGAGGACATGTTGAGAGCTTGTGTGATGGATTTTGGTGGTAGCTGGGAGCAGAGGTTGGACTTGATAGAGTTTTCTTACAACAACAGTTATCACACCAAAGATAGGTATGGCACCGTTTGAGGCTTTGTATGGGAGGAGATGTAGGAGTCCGATCTGTTGGGACGATAGTCTTTGAGGCAAAGGTTTTAGGACCAGAGATGGTACATGAGATGGTAGAACAGATTAAGATGATCGGAGAACGGATGAGAGCAGCCCAGGATCGACGAAGAGTTATGCGATCTACATCGTCGGGACATCGAGTTTCAGGTTGGGGACAAGGTTCTTCTGAAAGTGTCCCCTATGCGTGGAGTTATGAGGTTTGGGAAGAAAGGCAAGCTAAGTCAGAAGTTTATAGGGCCTTATGAGATCTTAGAGCGAGTTGGGGAAGTGGCTTATCGGTTGGCTTTACCTTTGCATTGGAGAAGTGCATAATGTGTTTCATGTATCGCAGCTGCGGAAGTATGTGAGTGACACGTCACATGTGTTGGAGGCAGAGAGCTTAGAGCTGGATGAGTCTTTATCGTACCTTGAGGTGCCTAAGCAGATTCTAGACCGAAAGGTTAGAAAGACCAGGAGTGGTGAGACCGTTTTGCTTAAGATCCTTTGGTCTAACCACGAGACCGAGGAAGCTACATGGGAGGCGGAGGATATAATGAAAGAGCGCTACCCTTTCCTTTTTGATCAGGTATGTATGGTTACGGGGACGTAACCTTGTTTCTTTTAGGGGGTAGGAGATGATCGCGAGAGTTTTTAGGAGTTTTATACACCTTTTATATGTTGTGTCGGGATGTTTGTCTTGGGTTTGTATCATGTTTTTGTTTGATGGTTGAGTCGGGAATGTTGAGGGAGTACCTTTGTTTTTGTTGTGGTTTGAACTTCGGGGACGAAGTTCCTTTTAAGGAGGGAAGACTGTAATACTCCGTATTTATGGTCTTGGGGGTACTCTATCGAGTAGCCCTTACTCTGTCGAGTAAGGGTATGTTGCAGAATAAAATAGTTTCTGACCTGTTGGGCACTCGATCGAGTGTCCGGTTTTACGGGGGAGTTTTCTCGGGTTTTGTTAATTACGCGATTAAGGTATTTAAACCAATTCGTCTTTGTTCTAAATCACTTTTTACTAAACCTAAAACCTGTTTAAGAGAGAAAGCAACTTGTTCTTCTTCCTTATCGCGTTCTTGACAATTCCTGAGTTCGACGGTCGGTTTGCATCGTAGTTCGTGTCGTTGGATTCCTTGCGTCGAGGGTAAGCTTTTAACATAAGTTTTATAATGTTTTGATAAGGTGGTTGAAACCCTAATTTAGCAATTGGGGATTTTATGAGTAGGAATTGAATAGTAGTCTTTATGTGTTATGTATGATAGGAGGAGAATTCGTAGAGGAGCCGTTTTGAGACAAATTGAGATACCGTCTGCGTGTGTGCTTTCCGGGGATTTCCTACTCGGTATTAGTCCCATAATGGGATATTGGTGATGTGCTGTAATTAGCTGATTGATATGATGATTGTAATTGTGATTGTGATTGTGGTTGTGTTCGTTGATGGCTCTCGAGATGCGTTCTCGGCTGAGTGGGGTCACTTGCGGGAGTGATCTCACGCCCTAGTTTCGCCTTCTGTGGAACCCGCCACAGAAGGGATGTGCACATTAATGAGCGGGGTTATCGCTCGTACGATGAGCGGGGCTTAGGTGGGAACGGCCGCGTCCCCATCGCGCGGTAGGTCCAAAGGACGATCGATGATTGAGACGGTTGGTTGGTGTGTGTGTGTGTGTGGCGCGATTCAAATTGCTATTTGTCTTATTGTTGTTATTTATATTGATTGTGTGATTAGTACCGACCCGGTGTTGTTTTGTAAAACCTGCGGTGATCCATTCGGGGATGGTGAGCGAGATATTGAGCAGTATAGAGATGATACGGGATAGCCGGGATGGCCACGACATGACGATAGAGTCTTCCATTTGTAGTTTAGCTTTTATTTACATTTCAGTTGAGAACAAACAATTTGAATAATGTATTGCACTTTCAGTTTGGTTTCGAGGATTGTATTCCTTCATTAAACTATTTATAATAAACGTTGTTTCTGTTTTGTCTATTTGATTATCGTACCTCGGGCAACCGAGATGGTGATGTCTCCATACCTGAGTGGTCCTGGTAAGGCACTTGGAATATGGGGGTGTTACAACGAGGGAGTCATCGCCCCTCACAGCGACCCACTTGTAGTCCACTTGGACATATCCAACCACCTGGTCAAGAGGTGCCTGATTGACATAGGCGCCTACACGAACATCATGTTCAGGGAGTGCTTTCTCAACCTCGGTCTGAAGGTTGAAGACTTGAGCCCATGCACCAATCCGTTGTACAGTTTTTCCGGGGCCGCCCTGGTACCCCTGGGGTCGATCAGACTGCCAGTGATGTTCGGCGAGGGGGATGCGGCTAAGAATGTCCTAGCTGAGTTTGTGGTCATTGACGGCTCGTCCGCCTACAACGTTCTCATAGGCCGAGTCACTCTGAGCGAGGCCGATGCAGTGATGTCCATCCGGGCCCTGACACTGATGTATGTCTCGGACCGAGGGGAAGCGCATAAGCTCGTCTCAAAGAACGAGAAGGACGAGGTGGTCAACGTCCAGATATCTGCCAGAGGGTGCAACATGCAATCCCTCAAAGTGGCAAAGAAATCCGAGAAGGGGAAGAGCTCATCCTTACAACAGGAGGGCGACCACATGGATGCAACTATCGGCATGGTCGAGGGAGCCGAGACTGAAGAGGTGGAAATTGACACAGGGCGCACCGTAACTATCGGTGTCAACCTGGAGCCAAAACTCAGGGCCGCTCTCCTAGACCTGCTGAGGAGGAACAAGGACGTCTTCGCCTACTCAGCGGCCGAGATGCCAGGCGTGAGCCGGGAGGTGATTGTTCACAAGCTGAACGTACTCCCCACCGCTCGCCCTGTCAAGCAAAGGATGAGGAACTCCTCAGCCGAGAAGGATGAGGCCATTAAAGCCGAGGTAGATAAATTACTAGCGGCGGGCTTTATCATGCCTTGTACTTATCCTGAGTGGTTAGCTAATGTTGTAATGGTGAGGAAGTCATCGGGGGCGTGGAGGATGTGTGTAGATTTTACCAATCTTAATAAAGCGCGCCCTAAAGATTGCTATCCCTTGCCTCGAATAGATAGTTTAATCGACGCGACGGCAGGCTACACTATGCTGAGCCTGCTGGACGCCTTCTCAGGGTATCATCAGGTATTCATGGCCGAGGAAGACATGCCTAAATGCGCATTCATCACTGCTAACGGCACATACATGTATAAAATGATGCCGTTTGGTTTGAAGAACGCCGGCGCAACTTACACAAGACTAGTGGACAAAGTGTTCCAAAATCAAAAAGGGCGAAACATTGAATCTTACGTCGACGATGCTATTGTAAAAAGCAAGTCTGACAGCGAGCACTTGGCCGATTTACACGAGACATTTTGTTCACTAAGGAAATACAAGATGAAGCTCAACCCAATGAAATGCAACTTCGGTGTCCGGGCAGGTAAGTTCCTCGGCGTACTTGTCAGCGCCAGGGGAATTGATGCCAATCCAGAAAAAGTCCAAGCAATACTGGACCTGCCGGAGCCGAGGAATAGAAAAGAGGTTATGATGTTGACCGGGAGGATGGCGGCTTAAGCCCGTTTTATCTCTCGGTAAGCCGACAAGAGCACCCCATTCTTCAAAGTGTTGAAGGGGAATAAGGACTTCAGCTGGGGGAGGAGCAGAGCACAACTTTCAAGCAACTGAAAGCTCATCTTCAGACTCTCCCAACCCCGTCCGGCCGATCTTTGGGGAGACGCTATATCTCTGACATAGTAGTTACCTCGGCCACGGTCGGTCGTGATCATCGGGAAGAAGACAAACAAAGAACACCCAATCTACTTTGTCACCATACGTTGTTGCCCGCCGAGAGAAATTACCCACCGATTGAAAAAGCGCCTTTGTCGTCGTCGTTGCCGCAAGGAAATCAAGCCTTACTTCGACGCACATCCCGTGACGGTCCTAACCGACCAACCATTGGAGAAAGCATTGGAAAAATTTGAACAGTCCGGCAGGCTCATCAAATGGGCAGTAGAGTTATCCGGCTTGGCATTCAAGTACAAGCCGAGGCCCTCGATAAAGGGACAGACCGCGATTTCTTGGCCGAGTGCACATACCAAGAAGAGCAAAACCCTGGAGTATGGGAGGTATACACCGACGGGTCCTCCACGGCGAACAGCTCGAGCCGACATCCTTATCATCAACCCAAACGGGGACGAGTTTGAGTACGCCTTGAAATTTACCTTCTCGGCCTCAAACAACGAATCCGAGTACGAGGCGGTGATAACCGGAGTCGAGTTAGCTAGGTCGCGGGCGGAGCACATCATTTTGAAGATGATTCACTTTTAGTGGCTAATCAAATCGTGGAGAGTACGAGACTCGAGACGACGGAATGGTAAGATACCTGGAAAGGGTAAAAGCCGACACCTCAAAGTTGAAATCTTTTCGATACAATGCATTCCCAGTCCGAGAACAATCGAGCCGACGCTCTCTCAAAGCTTGCCGTTCAACCATCAAGAATGTCACCAACTGTCTTTGGTGGACATCAGGAATGCCAAGAGCATTACTGAGGCCGTCGACATGGTGGGTAACATGGAGACCGAGACGACGTGGATGACTCCGATAATGAAATACAAATTGACAAATGAATTACCGGAGGACCGCAGTCTCTCGCAGAAGATAAAGAGGATCGCAGCAAGGTACTTGGTGTTTGAAGGGGAATTGTACAGAAGGTCCGTGACAAGGCCACTCTTGAAATGTGTCGGCCCGGCCCGACGCGAGCTAATATCGACGAAATTCACGAAGGCATCTCGTGGTCATCACATGGGGCAAGAACACTAGCCCACAAAGCTCTCCGAGCCGGCTACTTCTGGCCCACCATGCTTGAGGATTCCAGAGCCAAAACCAAAAAGTGCAACAACCGTCAAATGCATGCTCCTGATGATACATGCACCTTCCGAGACCTCGCCGACTTAGTCCCCTTCCTTTTGCACAATGGGGGGATGGATCTACTAGGGCCATTTCCAACGGCATCCGGCGGAAGAAAGTTCTTGATTGTCGCCGTTGACTACTTCACCAAATGGGTTGAAGCTGTAGCAGTACCTGCGAAGACGACGGCGGCCGTAAGAAAGGTAATCTGGGAAAATGTCATAAATCGTTTTGGGTTACCCCAAGTCATGGTATTCGACCACGGCCGAGAGTTTTGGAGTGACACAATAATGAGCTGGGCCGGAGGAACTTGGTATCAAATTTGCATACTCCTCCGTCTCCGCCACCCACGAGCAATGGACAAAGTGAGGCAGCCAATAAAACAATCCTCAACGGTTTGAAGAAGACAGTTGAAGACCTAAAGGGAAGATGGGCCGATGAACTACCCGGCGTCCTATGGTCCCTGCGAACCACGGAGAAAGAAGCAACGGGGTACCGTCCATTCCACTTAGTCTACGGGTCCGAAGCAGTCCTGCCAATTGAAGCAACGGTGCCGACATTCAGAACGGCGACCTTTAACCCGGTTGAAAATGAGGAAGGTTTAAGAACCTCCCTAGACCTGGTCGAAGAAAGCCGAGATACAAAGACGCCTCAACTTGGCAAAGATACCAAAACCGAATGAGAAGAGCCTACAACCGGAGAGTCCACAAGAGGGATTTGAAAGTAGGGGATCTAGTCCTAAGAAAGTCGGCCGCCACCAACAAAGGAAACATTCATGGTAAACTAACGGCCAACTGGGAGGGTCCCTACAAAGTGGTTGAAGAAATGAGGCCGGGTACATACCGGCTGACCGACATGGAGGGTGTGCCTTTGATGAGCCATTGGAACACTGACAATCTCAGGAAATACTTTGTGTAGCGGCGGAGGTGTCCAAAACAATTGTTGGCACCCCAACGCATGTTTATATCTAATGAAGAATCACCCAATTTTTTCCATCAAAGTGTTTATCCCCTCCGCAGTCATATCGAGGTAGACGCCACGCCCAAGCCGGCAAATCACCCCAAGAAGTAGACGCCGCGGCATCACTACCAGCGCAGTTGATACTCGCGAAAGCGACCAGCATGCCTTAGGAACGTATAAGTACAGTTGAGACACAAATCTAGCCGCCTCGGCCAACCGAAGGCCTGGCAGAGGAAGCGATCAATATGTCTACAGATACGAACGCTGTCGCGCCGTAACCTCTAGCCGCCTCGGCCAACCGAAGGCCTGGCAGGGGACACAACGGTCGATACGCTAACATGTTTACAACGGCGGTTGGGAAGCGCAATTCCGACGCCTCGGCTAGACCGAGAGTGAAAGAGGAAGCAACCAACATGCCAACATGTTTAAAAAGACGTTAAACACAGTTGAGTTATGCATTCTAACTGCCTCGGCCAGGCCGAAGGTAAAAACGAAAAAGCACTCAATTAATAACGCAAGAAGACAAGTGAAGGATTGTGATCAAAGCCCCGGCCAAAGCCGTGGGCCCAAAAAGATTAAGTTTTATTAAAAATGATTACAAATGAGGAGAATACATACGACGGCCGTCCCCATAGGGATAAGCCAAAACACAACCTACCAAAGTTTTACAAAAAACAAGGAAAAGAAGAGCAAAAGGTTACAGACATATCATTTAAGCGCCAAAAGATGGCAGGGAGGAAAGGCTTAATAATTGGCCCCCGAACAGCTGAAGCTATCCGAGATACCGGGGGAACTTGGTGACAACCGCCCGTCTCCCTATGCCTGTTGCTGCTGTTGCTCGCCATCAGCGACGGTAGCAGCATCATCCTTGGTAGGCGACCCAGAAGCCGTCTTGGAAGCTTCACCTCGCAGCCTCACCGCCTTCGCCTCTCGCCTCCTCCTTGGCCGCCTTCGCAATTTCAGCACGGGCCGCCTTCTCCACGTCCTCCTCTTCCTCCTTCTTCACCCTGAACTCCTCTTTGGCCTTCTCCTCCACGGCCTTCTCCTTAGCTTCGAGCTTGTCATCAAGCAGCTCGTCAAATTTGTCCCACGGAAAGGAGCCATCAAGAGGAAAGAGCTCCCAATCACTTCCCGGCAAACTTCTTCGGCCAGGTCCCTGATTGGGCGCACATGTTAGGGAGGATAACGGTTTGGAGCGTCTCAATGTCCTCCTCCTTTTGGGTGATGATAGCATCCTTATTCCGAACCATCTTCCCCTGGGCCTGAAACATACCCCTCCATTCGTCCCTCTGCTTAGCATAAAGGTCGGCGTGCTTCAACGAGGTCACGCCCCTCCGGCTTAGCGGCTTCGGCGACCGCGCCTCGGCCTTGGCTCTCTCAGCGAGGACCGCCTTTTCAGCGTCCTCCCTGAGTTTTCTCTCAGCACGGACTGCCTCTTCTGCCTCAGCCTTGGCCCTCTCAGCTTCCTTGTTCGCAGCGTCGAGTTCAAGCCTGAGCCGCTCGAGTGTGGGGGCGGCTTCAAGAATGGCCTTCTCTTGCTCCACAATAAGAGCACCGGCCGTATCAGCCCACTTCGACAGCAACCTGGCCAAACTTAGGCCCTCCGACTTAATCTGTAAGGGGGTAGGCTTCGGGAAGGAGGTGACGACGGTGTCATTATTACCACCTGCCTGCGCAGATCGCTTCTCAGGACGCCGTTCAACATTGTGTTCGGTAGACGACAGCGGTTGATCTACAAAAAATTCAATCAAAGCATCAGTGTCAACATACATGGACATACCAGAGAGCCTCACATCAGGAACGCCTAATGAACCGGCTAAGTCTGAGCCACAGGATAGATCTGTACCATGCTTGGCCTTCTTGGGCGGAGGACGCATTTCCTTGCCGGCAGCAGTAGAAGCAGTAGCGGCAGAAGTGGCGGCAGTAGCAGCAGAAGCATTAGCGGCAGGGGTAGGCTCTTTCCTCTTACGGACAAGGGGAGATCCCTCCGCATCGGAGTCCCCCCATTGGTAATGTCAACGATCACCACCGTCTCCTTTTGGACTAAGGGGATGGGAGGTGGAACTGATGTCGACGCCGTCGCCGCCGAAGACTTTGTTTTCCGCGTTCGGCGCGGCATGTTACTAGCAACCTTCGCCTGGGCCGCCTCCACATTCAAGCCTTTCAGCTGCTGATCCATGAGGTCATTCGGCGACGTTCTGCGATCACGGGCTAGAGCCTTAGGATGCAAATCGGCAACGGTCTTATCCTTGGCAAGCCCCATTCTCCGGAGGATATCCTCAGACAGGTCCGGTCCAAAGTGGTCTGCAAAGGAAACAAAGCAAGAGTTAAGTGAAAGAAATAAATCAAAATTCAAAAAGCACAAACATTGAGAGCAGAGATGGGCCTCACACCGACCCCACTCACCCTGTGCTAGGGCCGGTATGAGGCCGACATGGCAAGCAAGCGGCTCATCCTCGAAGAATGATCTCGTCGGGGGAATCCATCTCTTCGGCACCCCATTCTTCTCCGCCTCAAAAAGCCTCATCGCCAGCTTCTCATCCGCATTAAGAGGGACCTTGCTGGCGTCCATCTTAAGCTTATTCCGGGTGACCCATTTGTCATGCTCCGCCTTAGTCTCGCACCGCAAATTAACTTGGTGCTGGAAGGACCGGGGCAGCGCATAGTCATCCGGCACCTCAACGTAAACCACCGATCTTTCCAGTCCTTGCAGGAGGAAAGCTTATCAACGGAGACGTAACCCGACTCCATTTGCACGCTGTACCATCCGACGCGACCAGGAAACGACGACCGAAGGTGGTGAAGCCGACGGAATAAATTAACCGTTGGGACCTCCCCCTTGAAGAGACAGAGCCAGACAAAGCCGACTATGGTCCTAATAGCCAACGGGTGCAGCTGGGCCACGGCGACGTTCATGGCTCTAATGATGGCCATAACGTAATCATTCGGCGAAACCGAGCCCGTACTCCAGTGCCGGATGTATACGCCGGTGCAACCCGGGAGGGCAACAGACGGCCGACCCTCCTCGGGGATAACAATTTTGTACCCCCTGCGCCGAAGTAGAAATGGCCCTCGAAAAGTGTTTCACGAATTGGCGAACTTATGGGTCCAAGCACGGTCAGGGCAGACCTTACAAGCGTCGCCGTGATCCATGATGTACTGCCTCCCCTCATTAGGACGAGCCCTTTCAGCATCATCATCGTCATCATCAACATCATCATCCTCCCAACCCTCCAAAGCTTTTGGATCAACTTCGGGAGAAGGAGACCTAGGGCCCCCAGACCTTATCGGGATGGCGTCTAGTATCTCCTCCTCATCAAGACGCGACGGGGAACCCCCCGGCGCACGGTTACTAGGACCGGCATTAGCAGAAGACATGATTCACAACGAAAACTTAACAATGAAAAAGTTAAAAATTTGTTTGTTTACCTTGAAGAAAAGTGCTACGCCAGAGTAACGATTCTGAAAGCTAGAGATAAGTTTTCGTCAAAAAGGGCTAGAAAGAAGAAATTTTTTGAGAAAATGAATTTGGAAGGCCAAATTCAAAGGCTAACTCTCCTATTTATAGGGCAAAGCCCACTCAATCCGACCAATCAGAGCAAAGCCCATGAAGCGTCAACCAATCAGCAACGGGACACATGTCAAGCATGCAGCCATGGAAGGTCAATCGACAAACAGTTACAAAACTTCTTCAACACGCTCCTTGACAGAATGCCAATCGACGTATCTTTTTCAACACACCCCTTGGTATCTACTTGCCAAACGGCCCGCCGATTCAACCAAGCTTGGCAAAGACCTACCGGGGCAATCAAAAGCACACGGCACTCACAACCTCGGTCTCGGCCAGCGCCACTTTCTTTTCCACATCTGATGTCCATTACACATCCATGTGGAGGGGGGATATGGTACGGCCTATGCAGAACCAAGCCGAGGTAGAAGAAGTCGGGGTAGAAAAATTTCAACTTGCGCAGAATACGCTCAACACTCATCGAAGGTCCATACCACGGCATAGACTACGCTGGGGGCAAATTGATGGGGCATATTTCGCACCCGCCACCAAGTCAACATATTGAGCAAGGTCGAGATATCCACAAAGAAGTCAACGACTTAGACAACTAACCGACGCCACCTGTCGGCCTGTCACCTATGTCCCGGCCACGGCGACTAGCCAGCCGGGGCACATATCCGCGTACTCATATCCAAGACCCCTCGGCGGCGAGTCAACAGGGCCCGCCGGCCTGCCACGGGTCCCTCGGCCGAGGGTAGATTAGTCTTTCCACCTGCTAGCCACTTGGCCACTTGGCCACTACGTGACAAAAGGTGAAAGTCTATAAATACTCCTCAACCCTCATTGAGGAGAGGATCCACAATTTAACCTAAGAATCACTATTCATCTGGTAATATCTTCCTTATCTCTCTACAAAATATACTTCGCCAATTAACAACAACTTATCTCTTTAAGTCCACTGACTTGAGCGTCGGAGTGAGTACGCTCGGCCAAAGCCGAGCCCTCAGTTTGTTCATTGTTTCAGGAGACCGAAAGGAGGATTCAATCAAGGACGTCATTCTACAAGCACGGGTGGTAACAAGTAACTGCTCTGGAATTACACCCGGAACACTAAGTATAATTTAGATTTAGCATTATATATAATTATGTGAAATAATAATAGTTTATGAATTATTAAACAAGGAGTTAAGAAATTATATGCAATGAATTTTTTTTTTTTACAATATCTTATTTAAGGAAGTTTAAATTTTTTCCATATCACTTGCTTTGGATTATCCAATCCTACCTCTAACTATATGGTGGGAAATACTACTCAACACGACTTCCTATCAAATCATCAACAAGTATTATACACGAGAACAAACCAACACAATCGTTACTTCCACTTATTTCTATCATTACACAAGTATAAACCAACACAACTATCCGTTTACTCCTCCACTAACTATTTATCAACAACAATTGGTTATCAATCACCAAAAAGCAGTAAATTATCAATCACTTACACAATAGACAAAATAGCATTCATTTTAAATTAATTCCTTTATTTCTATTACTCAACAATGCAACAACACTTCAACTACTTAACAACTTTGCTAACAATTACTCGAAAACGAAATACAACAGTATGATGAATTTAATCGACAATTGCCAATAATTATTCAACAATCACCAACAATTACTCAAACAACTACTCAAAATACTATGAGATTGTCATTTTCAATGCGACATTACTCTTCCCCTCTTAAAAGAAACTTCGTCCCCAAAGTTCACCTTCAAGACGAACTATAACTTTTACACGAGATGTTAACTTTTATTCGGCATTAACATTAGGAACAAATTATACTATACGGTGAGACTCATAAGAACATGGTACTTCATTGACATTTCATAGATATGACTCTTGTATATTAAAAGTATAGGAAAAGTGAACAACACAATTACCCATTCCGTCATCCCATTATCACACATGACATCGATTAATTTCTTATGCGACATTACAAAACATGCAACAAGAATTATAACCACCATTTAACATGTTACTTGAGGCAATTCAATTTAGCATGCAAAAGTGTATAAACCACACACACACACACACACACACACACACACACACACACACACACACACACACACACACACACACACACACACACACACATCTTTATAAACCATGCTTGAGACATGGCGATGCTATTACGGAACATACTATCCACAAGGTACACATGCACGAAGATTAAAACAATTTAGGATTAAACAGTTGTATACAGGGGCACTCGATCGAGCTAAGAAGCTACTCGATCGAGTTGAAGTCACTCGATCGAGTTCATCAGCTACTCGATCGAGTACGTTGAGTCCAAAGAGCATTTCTAACTAGTATTTGCAGTTATCCGATCGAGTAGCCACAGTCACATTCCTCCAAATAAATACATTGCACAACCAAAGAAATATAACCAAGTCGGAGTTTCACTTCCGACTCTAACCACCTGCATAACAAGTTTCAAAATCATCCAAAATACGGCTTTATGGCCAAATACAAACCAAGGTGTAACTAAGTGCCAACAAAACAAGTACCAACTACGACAAATCCATGGAACAGAGTATATATGTAAAACAAAAGAAACATCATCACTCCAAGGCCGGCTCCTCCATCTCCTTATCTCCACCTCCTCCTCCTCCGGATGTGCCAGCTCCTCCTGTCTCCCCGCATGTGGTGGCTCCAGTACCTGAGTCTGCTCCCACTTGCCAAGGTGTCAAGCAAAGGGGTAACTCCGAGGCTCCCCCCATGTAGTCGGATCCACCCCAAAGGAGTAAAAAACTCCACTATCATCTCCAACACCTCTTCACCACACCGGTTGGGCCGAGGCGGTCCCAATGCCCTGCACATAAGCCATCTCGTGCAGGTTCCGGAGCGTCAAAGTGGCAGATACCCTCTCCGTGAGCTCACTCACCCGCATCTCAGGACTAAAGAACGAAGGGTAGCTGGGAAACTGATGTTGTGCAGGCACGGACTGCTCTGGCTGGGTTTCAGCACTCTCTCCCTCACCCATCTCGGACCCCTCTCTACTCTTGGTTGTCGGTCCTCAAGTCTAGTCTGATCCCCCTTAGTCGGCTCTTGCATCACCTCCAGAATAGTATCATCAATGAGGTAGTACTGCTGAGCAGGATCCTCCTCATCATCATCGGAGTCCAATGCCACTACCGCCGCCGTCAAAGGCTCAGTCACAGGGAGGTGTTCGGGTCAGGTATCCTCATCCAACTCATACCCCATACTCTCCAGGCCAACCCACCACCCTCCAAGGTTCTCAACCATTTTTGGTCGAGGAAGTAGTCCCGGTCCAAGGTAGGAACAGATGGAGCCATAGGTGTAAGGGTCAAAGAGGCCTCAAAGGTGGTCAACCGCTCAACCAACCATGTGGCAATGACACCACAACTCAAGTACCGGTCGCAGAGGTGGCCATCAAAGCTAGGCTAGCACAGACTATGGTCGAGGCACTGTAAGAAACTATGGGGCCTCAGGTAGGTTAAGGTAGGCAACTAGCAACATCACCTCGAATAAATACGTCTACACCTTTAAAAAAATTGTTGTTTATAGGCAGTAAAGGGTTAGTGCGACAATCGACACTTGTTTAGGTAATATTAAGAAAAAATAAAATCAAGAAGATTATGAGATTATAATTTGTATATTCGAAATGGAAAATTTTTACGAAGTATTACAGATATAAATGGTGTGATCATATATTCATATGACGCGCTTAATTGCAAACAAGTGAAAGAACCCTTCTTTTTTGCATTTATCTATCACATTTTTCTGAAAATTTACCCAAGTTTTTATAGAACAAATATAAAATTTAATGTATCATACTATGATTATTAGATTTTCAACGAATTATGATAAAAAAATTTAAGTTTAACAAAATAGGACTTATATATTGTGAACAAAACTGGATGTCAACTATCATGTTTATAAAGTCTACTCATATTAGAGTTTAAAATCCGCCGGCATTAAAATTGCTCTTGTGGCTCTCACCGGAAGGAAAAAAAATAAACTTAATGTTGGATACTACTTGGATTACGTAGCTACTATATCACTATATGTATAATTGTGTATGCCTTGTGCCTGATGTTCTTCTCAAGATCACACACCAAATTTAGAATATAAAGTTAATAAACATAAACATAAACATAAAAGAAAAGCATTAACCGATAAAAAAGGTAGATAAATACATTGGTAAAACTTGTGATTGACACATTACATGTAAAATTTGTTAACTGCCATTTTCTTGATCTAAGATTATCACTTTTATCACCTTCCCTAAAATTACCCTTATACTACATATTTTTATGAAATTATATTATTTTCTCTGATAATTACATTTAATTTGTTCGTGATCCCAAATTAACAATAATCAATTAATTATAATGCATGGTCTTACACTACCCTAAGAAAGTTGTAAGTAAATATTTTTCGTTTCTTAATAGTTTTTTTTCTTTTTTTTTTTTTAATATTCAAGTTGTTGATTGATTTTTATGATTTAGTTTATAAATTTCTGTTTGGTTTTTACTAATTGTATATCTTGAGAAAATTTTGGGTATAATCCTATAGATTGAAGTACCCTTTGAACAATCGAGTCTTAATATTGGAACATTAAGACTTCTTAAAATGACCCATTAAGACGCGATCGCTTTATATGGTGAAATTGTCACGATTTTTTCGAGTTTTCCATACATATTATGCTCAAGTGCCCAATATTCAAAAATTAGAAGTGTGGTGGTTCGAACTCAGGTCATGAGTATTACTCCTCCTGACTTTATTAACTAAACTAATTGACGTTTACAGTCTAAAGATATACAATTATTGTAGGAAATGAAACATGGTTCGAACTAAATTAGTTGACGTGTACAGTCTAAACTAGTTGACGTGTACAGTCTAGATATTTTCAATTCATGGTGACTGTTGAATACATCTAATCTCTGAGACAATGCAGATATATATATATATGAATGTGAATCATAAGCAAGAAGTGACGGAAAAAATGGGGATTTCGAGTGCAGTAACGATGAGCAACAATATAATTATAAATGGGAAGCATATTGAGTGTGGAACTACAATCTCAAATGTGGCTTCCTATAGCATCTACTTTATCCTTCTACTTGGCTTTTGCCATGGTTTACACATTCTTTTGAAACCTTTTTCTCAGCCTCGGATCATCACCGAAACCCTTGTATGTATCTAAACACTTCTCGTCTCTATATGGTGCACAATTTTAACTTAATGTGCATTGCTATGATGTTTTTGTATCATGCAACAACCGAGATTAGGCCACAAAAATCGTCTTTTATATCAGAAAGGGATTTTTCTACAAAATGATTGGCAAACAGTAGTGTTAGTAGTTTTAACCGATAAAATTTACAACTTAAATGGAAATTCAAAAATCTAAATAGTATAAAAGCTGAGTTTTTTTAAAGAGTTCTCATTGTTTATTGAGTTTTAACATGTGGGTCTCTCCATGTTTTTATTCTATTTAATTACTCTCTCCCCTCAACCCAATTCCTCTTATTTCTATCTCATACTCCTATTTTAACTACTTATGTTAAAATATAAGTTAAAATGTCACAATTTACATAAAATGTTGCAATTTACATACATTCAAATTTACAACTTAAAAAACCTAAAATATAATTCTAATAAAATTGTGTTTTGTTTATTTGGATCACATCTAATATTTATCAAATATTCTAATCTCCAAATTTGACTATTTGTAAAATGTCAATTTTACAAATTAATTATCAAAATCACGCTTTCAATTATACCTCAAAATATCTAATGACACCGCTTGCTATTACAACCCGTATATTTTTTGGTACGGGTATAAAACTAGTAAATGGCTGAAATTGTATTTTGTTGGGTTTGGATGAGATCTGGTAGTATTTTTTTTTTTTCAAAAAAAAAAAATTTTTACGGGTAATAGTTTTTTAAACGAAAATTATGTTGGTAGTAGTTCTTAAAACTAGGTTCGATAAATGCAAAGGTGGAAAAAAAAAAAAAAAAAAAAAAAAATTTGGGATTGATTTTTATGAGTTAACAGTGTGGAAAATAGTCGGTGATTTTTATGTCCAACTCTTTCAGGTTTTGATAACGAAAAATGTTTAACTTACCTCCCTTATTCAAAATGAATCCTATCCTGAGAATCAACAATTTGGGCTTGATTTTTCAAAAAAAAAAAGTGTGGAAAATAGTTGTAACACAAAAATGTAATTGTTGATGATACAGGTAGGCTTATTTCTGGGAAACCTCCCTCCAGTGAGAGAACTACTAAAAATCGACGAAGAAGGAAATACAGGGTTACAAAATATGAAATTTTTAATAGATTTCGGCATGACTATATATATGTTTGCTTTAGGCCTCGAAATGGACCCGTCTGTGCTTTTCCGAGTTCCTAAAAGGGAAGCCATAGTTGCTTACACTGGCATGTTTTTCACATTCATTCTAACCTGTATAACCACTCCCTACCTACATTATGCAACACATTCAAGCATCCCTTTTAACCTCGCTTTCTCGATCATCCTCTCAAGTACTGGGTCACCCTTATTAACCCGGGTGTTAACGGACCTTAAAATCGGAAAGTCAGACATTGGAAAATTCTCAATTTTTGCTGCAGTTTACTCTGAGCTTGTGACCATACTAATTATCTGTATAGGTTATGTAATTTTTCAGCCCGAACACAATTTTGAAATTAGAAAGAAAGACCCTGAACAACATGTAAACTTTAAAGGACACGGAGCTATCCCGCTTGGTTCGGCTTTGATTGTTCAAATCATCTTAACCGTGATAGTAGGACCCATTATACTCGGGTGGGTCAATGGTGCAAATCCCCATGGAAAGACCTTTAAGGGTTCGCATTTGGTGCTCTCGGTTGCATTTGCAGTATGTATTGGTTGTATATCGCCTTTTTTTGGGTTTAGTCCGGTGCTTAGTGCGTTTGTGACGGGTGTTTTCTTGCCTAGAGAAGGGAGGATATCACAGTTTTTAGTCACCAAAGTTAACCATTTCTTGACCTTTATGTTTTATCCTTTCTTTTTTGTATGGGTCGGGTTGGAAGCGGAGTTTGGGAAGTTTCAATTTAGATGGTTAGGTTCTTGGGCTAGATTGTTCGGTTTCTTTGGTGTTGGAACGGTTGGTAAGATAATTGGCGCGGTTATTACAGGATTGATTTTCGAGTTTCATTGGCCTGAATCTATCTCTCTTGCATTGTTGTTGAATGTCAAAGGCCATTTGCACTTATACCTCACTATCATTGCCATGAAGGTATTTAATTTATGTATCTCTCGTTCAAAGAAAATGAGTTAGCGTCACCCTCTTACATGCAATAAGTGGGGACCACCATAATAGGGGTGCATGTGAGAGGGTGGCGCCGTATTATTATCCTGAATCTTATCTCTCTTGCATTGTTGTTGAATGCCAAAGGCCATTTGCACTTATACCTCACTATCATTGCCATTAAGTATTTAATTTAGGAAAATGAGTTAGCGTCACCCTCTCACATGCAATAAATGAGGACCTCAATAATAGGGGCTGCATGTGAGAGGGTGGCGCCGTATCATTATCCTTTAATTTATGCATCTCTTGTTCAGTCGTTCTTATCAACCATGATAATCTTGTTTTTCTTTTTTCTACAACTTCTCTAAGACGATTTAACAATATATAATAAACATATTGTCACAGAGTCGATCTTATATAAGAATTTGTGTGTTTATGACGGTGTATGTAGAACAAAATCATCACTGACTCGACATGCATTGGAATGATATTAGCGATGCTTCTGAAGATTGTATACATACCAATGATTGCACAATACATAATCCAACGAGCGAGGAGACGGTTGCCTAACCAACCATTAGCACTACAATGGCATGATCCAACCAAGGAGCTTCGGATTCTAATAGGTTTACATGGATCTGAAAATGTCCCTTGTGCTATAAACTTGATGGAGATCTCAAAGGGTACATGTGACCCAGGCATAGTTGTATATGCTACCGATATGATCGAGCTCACAGATCAAATTGCAGCCACTTTGGTTCCAGGAGGAGTTGACGGTGTGACTGTAACCGATAAGGAAGTGCTTCAAATGAGGGAGGATATTACTAACAGTCTACAAGAATACACAAAGGAGAATGAAGATTGTGTCACACTTCTCAGAGCAATGGCGTTGTCGACTTTCAATAATATGCATCAAGAAATATGTAGCTTGGCTGAAGACTCTATCATCAGTTTGCTTGTGCTTCCTTTTCACAATGCCTTGCAAGCCGGTCCAAAGCTTGTTGATGGTCATACAGGGTTCAGATATGTGAACAAAAAGGTAATGCTTCAATTCGAGATAACTTCCCTAATCATTAGTAGAGGCCGCTATCGAGGCGGGCGGAATTAGGTGTTCGATCAAAAGAGCTTCCTAATACGTACCTCACCCCTTACTCCAGATCTCTGTGAACATCCGTGTTCATTGACCATCCACGAGAGTCATTCTAGACATAGAATGCTAAGGGTAACAAGTTCTTGGTGTTCATGTCACTACTTTGTGTCTTGACATGGCACAAGGTATTCGAACGGTTTCCAATTTTCCACAATAAATTGGTGGCGACTCCACTCTCTCCGTTTCAATCAGTTATAGCTTTGGACTTATACATGCGAATTAATTGTTGAAATATATATAGGTGTTCCGAAATGCCCCATGCACTATCGCAATCATGGTGGATCGAGGTTTTGGAGCAACCGAACAATTATCCAAGTCATCAGTTGGTTCTTTCAACGTCGCAGTCATATTTATTGGTGGCAAAGATGACAGGGAAGCATTAGCCTATGCTGGACGAGTAGCTTACCATCGCGGTGTAAAGCTTACTATAGTTAGATTCTTGGTAGAGAAAGAAATCGAAAATAACACAAGGAAAACTTTTCAACAAGAAGAAGAGATGAAATTAGATGATGAATGTTTTGCAAACTTCTATGAGAGATATGTTGCAGGAGGAAAAGTATCTTACTTAGAGAAACACTTGGTGAATTCGGTTCAAGCTTACTCGACACTACAGTCACTAGAAGGGCATTATGGACTTTTTATTATCGGTAGAGGAGGACGTGCGAACTCGGTATTGACGATGGGGATGAATGATTGGGAACAATGTCCGGAATTAGGGCCACTTGGAGATATACTTTCAGGGCCTAATTTCTCAACTACTTCGTCGGTTTTGATCATTCAACAACACAATCCTAAAGGAGAACCTGGTGGTTCTGATAATGAGTTCTCCATTATGTAGATCGTTGAATACTGGTATTATACTAGGAAATTATAGGAATAATAGGCCGAGTATATGGAATTTGCTACGCGTCTCTGTATGGACATACTTTTCTCAAAACGCGAATGCATCTGTTTCTTCTTGGGTAGACTGTATGTCTGTATGTGTGAACATACATTCGTCAGAACGCTTTTTGTCAGTAGGAAACAATTTCATTAAGCTTACACAAATAACATAAAAGAGACGCTTAAGCGTTTAAGTGGTTAAAAAGCCGCTGTTTGCATGCTAACAGAGGCATCAAAGTCAGGATCCCAAAAGCTAAATGTATACAGATTTTAAAGCCACATGTAATTCTTCGACAGTCGCTGAAGTTTTCCTGAGAAGTCAAAACAGAGCATTGAGGCAGGACTGGTTGGATCAAAAGTCACTGGTGGTAAACCTTGCTACCTCAGCCTACAATGGAAAAGTACGAATATTACTAGCAATTGAGCACCATGTAGTGTGATAACTGATAAGCAGCGGTAATCATGGAACAGTCCGAGGACAGAATTCCCTCTTACTGTGATTTGTATTAGCCTTTAGCTGACGATCAAATAGTATTAACCTCTAGGTGTTTAGTTAATTTAGGGGTGAGCAAAAATATATGATACGGTTTTATAATACGGATACGATACGGCATACGGTTTGAGTTATATGGATTTCATAAAACCGTATCGTATCCGGGTCGGGCAAAACCAAAACCGTATATACGTTTTTCGACACGGTTTGAAGTTTTTGTATAAAGAAACAAAAAAAAACGCAAAGTTCCTCTTTCAACTTCCACTCCTAATGTTTTTTTTATGTAATTATTAGCTCTTGAATAACTACAATGTTTAATTGCGCATTTGACACCAAACCGTATCCGTATATACGGTTTCCGTATACACGTTTTTTCCGGGTACCCGAAAACCGTATATACGGTTAAACCGTATCGGATCCGTATAGTGATTTTTGCGATTTTTAAAACCGTATCGGGTATACGGTTTTGCTCACCCCTAGTTAGTTTAGGGTAGATAAATTGATACAAGGTGAAAGTGGCAAACTAGCAAAAATATTGGCGATATTTAAAGTATAATTCAGATATGTCTATGGCTGGAGAGTTTCTATTTTCTCAAAGATTGTGAATATAGTGATGATGTGCAGATAAACAAATGAAGCAATCAAGCAAGCAGTCAAAAATTCAGAGAACCTAACATGAAAGAATTGTGGCTAGATGCATTTAAAATTAACATCTGCTTTGACTGCGTTAGGCAACGATATCTCACCTCAAAAGCACTCTTTAGACAGTCAAGTTCCTTGTCTAGATCATTGATAGCTTGATTATATGCCTGGGTAGGTGAAGACTGACTTGTTGTATGAATCTGCTTACACGAAAAAATACAGCCGACAAACAAATTAATACCTATGTTATAAAGCACCTTGAGAATCTCCCTAGTCAACTTAAAATTGCATGCATCGAACACAAGACTTCTCAAATGATCTAGGTTGGTTAGTAAGTCTGATATGCTCACAGTACCACAAACGAACATAGCTCTCACTACATGAATATAGCTGACAATCGTATGTCAGCGTTACCACAAACAACATAGGTCTGGTAGAGAAAGGTAAAGAAAACATCTACTGTCGCTTATCAAGTTCAAAAACATCAACGACATTTCTAAGGCAATGATGTTAGTTTTAAACTTGAAAAGAAGAAATGTACAAAAGCATTCTTGATGACCATCAATAAAGCTCAAAAATCGCCACATGTTCCCAAAGCTAAAATCAAGTATTCAACTTGTATATTCCAGTTCTCTTGAAAGCACGTCATGCGAAAGTTTTGGCTTAAACTCAACAGAATGAGAGTGTCAAGTAAGATTATGAGTGGACAAACATGATGACAGATAACATTCATAATGACTGGGATTGAAACAATCAACCATTAAATTTGGGACAAATACATCAGAAGCCCAAATTTTATAGCCTGGTTATGTTCTACACTAGCCAGTCGGTAATCCCACAAATGCAGACATCCTCCATTGTGTTTACAGCTAATAATCAATACTTTTTCAAGCAATACACATCTTCTTGTGCTTCATTCTCATCTACTTACTTCATATACAACTATCCTACATTCAGTTTTTATTTGAATATCTGTTGTTGCCTGTTCCTTTCCTAAAAGCCTCAGAGAATCAAGGATAAATGCCACAAAACTCGATAATAACATTTTTGTGAAATGCCGAATAATAGCATGAATCAGAGAAATGGCCAAGTACATCCAAAATCAAGTACCAAAAATTCAACAAAAACCTTGAGAACCCTAAGAAACATAGTAAAATGAAACAAAAGAAGACTAACCCTGACAAGAATTTTGTACTGAAGAGGGTGAGGAAGCTTGTAACCAGCAAAAAGAACATTCGGGTCCCTGTGCAATTGCCTAAAACCCAATAATTCAAACAATTAGGGTTCATCCAGAAGTAAAATTCACCTATCAAACTAGAGAAAAAAAGTACAACGAAACGTACATGCGAAGGATGTTGCCAATGGTATGATCTTCTCTTTCAATGGTAAACGAAGCAGCACTAATAATCTTGGTATCCCTCTCATAAGAAACCCTAAAAATCCATCAAATTCAATAATTCATACATCATGCATGACAATTGACATATATCATACCAATAGATACAACACAAATACACGCAGAAGGCAGCCTTAACTAAACATACCGTAAAACAGATTAGTTTTGTAAAACATTTGTATAAAACCGTCTTACAAAAGACTAATAGTAAACACAGCTGAGGAACCAGGCGGGGCGAACTACTAATTCAATAAAGTAAACTAAAAAATCGTAAATTTTAACTAAAAGTTTCGAAATTTTCCATTGTCCAGAGGAACGAGCGCCCCTGCTATCCCCTAGTTCCGCCACCAGGATTTAAAGTTAGGGGACGAACTAGTAATTCAATAAGGTAAACTAAAAAACCGTAAACCCGTAAATTTTAACTAAAAGTTTTGAAATTTTTCATTGTCTAAAGGACCCCCTTTAGTTCCGCTACTGAATTAAAAGCGGGGAAGAAGAAGAATTGGGGGAATGGGGGATTACTTCTTGACGCCTTCGGGGACGACGAATCGCTCATAACGATCAGGGGCATTCATGGCTACCTGCGAAACAAAGCGAGAATTAGGGAAATTAGGGTTTGGAATTAGGGGTTTTGGAGAGAAATTAAAGGGAGTAAGTAGAGAAGGAAGCGAGGAGAGAAGAAGGGTATGGGCAAGAGAAGAGAGAGAGAAAGGAATACCTAGTGAAAATGGAGGTTGAAGATCTCTCTCTACAACAATGGAGTTTTGAGACTGATTGTCAAGTGAGTGAGAGACAATGGAGTTTTGAGGGAGTTTTATTTGCTGACAAGGGGTTCTTCTGGCTTAATAAGCGGTTCGGGAATGTCTAGTACTGTTTTAGTAATTTTATTCAGTTTGAATCCGGACTAAATCATTTGGTCTACACAGGAAAGAAAGGGAAATTTATTACGGAGTACTGTAGTATGTATTTTGCTCAATGAATTATTTTTCGCGAAATATTTTTCATTTGTACAAAGTAGGAATCGTGATTATCTCCAACTTTAAAGTAATGCCTCTCAAGTTAATCAAGTTATTGTATTTGATTACGGATCATAATTTGATTGAAAAACAAGTACTTGATTTGTAAATTAGAATTTGTTGTTCAAATTAATATGACTAGTTTCTTTTATTCGATTACAAACCTAAAGATTTTCAAAAGAGAGCGATCGTGTTAGATTTTCAAAAGAGAGCAATATTTGGTTACATTCCTCTTTCTATTCTTTTTTCATATGCTCAAATCATAATATGCAATTATCTAAATTAGCAACACACATCGTTATATAGAATTGCACATTATATCAAGACGTGCATATATCATTATGATAGTGGTGGTGGTGGTGGTGGAAGGCAGTGGTTGAGGGAGAGACGGGTGAGGAAGAAATAAATGAGAGGAAAAATGATGAGTACTAGTTTTGTAAAAAGGAAAAAAACATAGTACATTGAGTAAAATGCATACTAAGATGTACGCTTTTAGCGATATACTGAATTACTGATAACTGATGCATCTGTTCCACAATAACAATCATTACAATGGGCGCAAGTGAAATTATGTCCAGTTCTTTTCGGCTGAAAAGAACTGAATTGAACTTAATAAAACTGAACTGAATAGAGCTATGAAATAAGAGTTAATTTGTGAATAAATGAATTGAATTGAACTAAATGAAACTGAATTAAACAGATCTGAATAGCGCTGAGCAAAAATGAAACGAGCTGAAATTAATCTAGAAAGAACAGGGTGGTATCCATTCATCTAATCCTTCTTCCTCCAGATTTCTCGATACAAAAACAAGGAATAAAAACGATCATTACACGGCCAATACTGAATAGGCAAAAGCCCAAGACACTTAACCATACACAGCAAAATTTTAAATAACTAAACTATCTATTCCTTCACAACTTACATCATCTGCCTCTCTATGTTCTCTGTATTTGATCTTAAAAGAAAGTAGATAAGAGAAATAATAACTGCTTCCTTGAGGAAGCTCCTCAAACACAAATTGCCCTACTCTCAGATATTTCTAGGGACTACTTGAAGATGACAAGTAAGACAAGTTACGCCTCGGATGGCCTTCTGCAACTGCATTGCTAAACACGGTGACAAGGGTGATAGATACAAAGTATAAGCTACAATGAGAATACAAAACCTAGTTGTTGAGGAAAGGGAGAGGTGTGGTGGTAAGGGAATCACAGAGCTTCTTTGAGACGAAAGGTTCTAGAGATGGATCTGGCTTCATCATATTCATTAAGCTCAACTAGCATCTTCTTCAATCGACGGGCTAGTCCACTGACTTCATTTTCGGGTGCTCCTGATGCTTGTCTCTTCTCCAAGTTCTTCCCCAATGTCCTTACGTAATTAACTAATGGCTGCAACTTTGGACTGCATCCAACAATTTAGATATATTAGTCATTCTGATCTACTCCTTCCGTCCCGGTCAATTGTTGTCCTTTGGTTTTGGCACCAAAACCAAGGAAAGAGGAGGGGACCAATTACTAGATGACAAGTGGAACAAATTGGGTGTGAAATATCAAATTGCTCATCAAGTTCATTCTTAAAATAGAAAGGACAACAATTGACTGGGACACCCCAAAATGGAAAAGGACAACAAATGACCCGGACAAAGGGAGTATTAGTTTCTAATTTCCAATAGTTCAAAGACCTATTATTCTCTGGTTCCGGAAATATGAGAAAAAAATAAAATAAAATATCTCACTAAACTAGGCACACGTCAAAACCCTTGACGCATAGATTGTGGGGGCGCATAGGTGAGCAGTCGCCAACGACAGAGGGTGTGTGCAGCAAAGGTGGTGGGATTAGGTGGGGTATTGGAGGTGAGCCGGTGAGGGTAATGGGGACAGGGTATCATACCTTTCCATTCCCTTTCACTTTCCTGAAAACACCTACCAAACGCCTCCTAACTTCAGAAAGTGAAGACAAACCAAAATGGGAAGGTAAATGTATCTTTCGATATCCATGAGCCCCTCCTAGTCCTCATACACTCAAGCACAAGCCCTATTGCACTTACGTAGGTAATGTATTTCCCGCTAACGTGGTAACAATCAACGAATATTTGAAAAACACACAGCACTCCCGGCCAAACATGAGATATTTATGAAACTCGTAAAATGATACACCAGCATCGTAGCCTAATCCTTCAAAAAGAAACCAGCCGAGGCAAGGAGGAATGAGGAACGCGTGTTTAAAAGAGTCAGTCATAAAAAGAGCAAATATAGTTAATGAAAAAGGTAAAAGTACCTTCGGGCGCCTGTAACACTCGGACCAGTCCATACCCCGGTCAATGAAGCAACGATTCTCTCAGCCCTTGCCACCGCATCATGCACATCTGGAGTAAGATTTTGAACGTGAGGAAGAATTTTTCCACACAAAAGTTCATCAAGAACAAGCTTCTCCAAAGCTGGCATGACAAGTATGTCTTTCCACATGCATATATTCCTTATCAGTCGAATAGCCATGCCAAATCGGTATGCGACAATTCTGGCAGCATTTGGCACAGCCTTCATTACAGCAGCACTCCATGTAGGGACCTAACACACACAAAAAAAAATAGCTGTGTTAACATGAGTATACACAAACAACAAAATGCACCTATTCCCTCTGATTTAGAAATATCTTCCATGATTCAGAAATATCTTCCATTCTCTATTTCTCTACAATGGCTGTGTATAAGGTAGCGATGTCAAAACTCAAGAGGGGCAACTAATAAGAAGTGAACTAAGAATGGCAAAAAAAGTGCAAGTGGCCCAATTTACCCTTTAAAACTACGACAATTTAGATTTTTTTTAAACTAAAAAGTGGATCCAAGATCTATGAATTGATGGGAGTATATGTTATTTCAGGAACACGAGACAAACCACAAGATTGGCAACTGCTTCTGCAAGTCGAGCACGTATAGTAGCTATCAGTTCCTTGAGCGCCTCACTTGAGATAGGAACATAGTTTATGATTACACTCGTGGCAGAAACTGCATTCTTCGACTCTCTTCCACTAAGCATATCCCAGCAGTGGGCTATGTCATGATGTAAAATAGGAAGTGCAACCTTTTCTACTAGTCCAGGGATAAGATTGGCATCAACATCATCAGAACTGAATTCACTTCCATCTGCTGGAACACCATAATCAAAGAGCAAGGAATGCCTGCACAAACATGAAAAAGCACTGTCAGAAACGCAAACAAACTAAATGAAAGGCCATCGATAAATGTTCAGAGCGTCATTACAAGATTTACGACCGAGTAAAAGCAAAAGTTAATGCACAATTTCAAACCCTTCCAATAGAGCTCCCAGCCAGTTCAAATAGGGTACTTACATACCATCTCATGTCGAAAAAGTCAGTATCTTCATGCAGAGGGTCCCACTTTAAAAGCTCCAACCTCACATAAGGAGAGAAAATAGATGGGATACTCAATGATATATAAGCATCGCGATAACTCCCAGCATACAATCTCTTCCACCTTTCAAATATCTCTTTAACTGAAGATAGCTGAGAATATTCCTCGGACGCATCACTGAAGACATCTTTAGCTGTCTCAAGCAATGTCTTGCGGTTTGATTTATAAGCAACGTTCTCATTCTCACTCTCATCGGTGCTAGACTCACCCTCCATCCGCTGATAGGATACATCACTTCCCACAGATGCCATTCTCTTCCTCTCTGACCGGTTTCTCCGCTCCTGTCGAGCTTTTGCCCTCCTTTCCATATCCAAACGTTTCTGTCGGTTTAAATCTCTACCAAAATCATCGAGTTTAATGGGAAGGTTTTTCTGCTGTTTGAAGGCCGCAATTGCAACCTGAGCTGCACTCACTGCTGCAGCAATGGTGGTAGCATTGCCGCCTCCCCTGCCCAACACCGTCATTGCTGCATCAACAGCAGCTTGAACTTCTGCCATTTCATCATCATTGTCAGCAGCTCGTCTTTTCAGGGTAACTGAGGCACGTTTCTTATGGAGTTCCTGCATTTGTTCTTCAAGTTCCTCTATGTACGGAGCTTTGTGCTGACACATAATAATAAGATGAGTTAAAATACATCAACAAAAGTATCCCAATAGACAAATTTGGCAATCAAACATTTTTTAGATGATGTTATATTACTGATAGTGAGGGTGCAGAAAACAGCAATCCAAATGGAACACCAAGTCATATCAAAACTGCCCTAAATAACCATCGAAAACCTAATAAATACCACCCCTCCCCACCGGGACATTCCGGCTGAAAGTGAGAGACATTGTCAAAAAAAAAAAAAGTTCCCATACAATGGTAATGCCAAGACTAGGGGTGATAACGAGCCGAGCTTAGGGCAGCTCAGCTCAAGCTCGAAAAGCTCGTACGCCTGCTCGGCTCAAGCTCGATATTGCAAGTGTGGCTCGCTTTGAGCTCAACTCAAACAAGCCAAAAATGCTTGTAGTAGGGTTTGAACTCTCGTCATTTGACTGGAATAAGAAGTTAAAACTAACTCTCCCACTTTCTTATGTTGATAATTTGATTGTAAAATTTTATTTATCTTATTGAATTCTAGTCTTAAGACCCCACTAAACAAAACATGGCTATGCCACTAGACCGGAGGCTCAAATTTTTTGTTAAAATATTTTTTCATAAATTAAATGTAACGTAAACGCATTTAAAAAAATGTAAACAAGCAAATTATAGTACTAAAAAAATATCGAGCTTCTCGAGCCGAGCTTGGGCTTGCTCCGCTTGACTCGCAAAAGATCCGAGCCGAGCTTGATCTCGAACTCGAGTCAAGCTCCCAGGAGCCGAGCTTTGACCGAGCCGAGCTCGAGCAAGCTGTCTCGTCTCATTATCACCCTGGGCCCTAGCTAAGACACAAGGCCACAATTTTCTCAACAGAGGAATCCCCTTAACTCTAGAACAAGCCAAATTTCTCAACAGCACGGTGCAACTATAGATTAAATGGTCCTCTACGAGAGAAAGGCAACTGGCAAGGAGTTCTGATAAGCAGGCCGGGATGTTTTGCAATGAGTTTATTGAGAAGCCTCTAACTTATTATTATAGGGTTAGAAATCATAAAACCTGAAATCTGCTAACCTAATATTAGGTAAGCAGCCTTTTGAGGTAAAGATTTAAGGTAAATAACCATAGCACCTACTCCCCAAGGGGAAAAAAAAAACATTTTATCGAACATACCACCAGGATGGATAGCCAAGGCCATCCACAAACTGTTAAAAATTAATAAAATTCCTGTAATATACCCTTTTTTATCATTGTATAATTTGTATTTGTCACTTTTTCAAATTGAGTTAAGGGTAAGATAAGGACCCGAACTTTCAACATTTTTCCAGTTAAGGACTTATACTTCAGAAAAATCCAGTTAAGGACCTCATATACCCTTACGTTAACTTTTCTGTTAACGCAATAATAGACCATCAGATTAAATGCACGCCATCTAAATTAACCCAAAGCAAAATGACAAACTCTGACGCAGAATCTCCGTGTTGAAACATAACTCTGACCCACAATCTCCATGGATGCACAGTACTACTAGCCACAATCTCCATGGATGCACAGTACTACTAGCCTCTCACATTGCGACGACCCCACAATCTCACTTTGCCCATCACCAACGTTGTCTTAGCGAAGGTCCGACAACCAGCCGTAAGGTTGACGACTTCATTTATGCTAAGATTTACCATATTGTTATCAGCGACGGAATGACTGTCTTGGATTTCCGTTCTCTCCACTATATCCAGAATCGGTTTATTCATTCCCTTTCGATTTTGTACCTCAACTTAAGATGTTAAAATCAAATTGGTCGATATTTTTTCTGATATATTTTTTCCTACGACCACTAACTAAACTATTTAGAAAAAAAACTTGTAAATGGTAATATAGAGCATGGATCCCGATTTTGGGACCGAATTTTTTTTGTCTGTAGTTTGTCTAAATTTCAACCAAAATAAATAAATTTTATGTAAAAATATTTATGTTTTTATCGGCAACCGGAAATGAAAGTTTTATGGATCCGCCATTGATTAGTTCAGGTTTCGAAGAATGGTGATGGATGAACTCATCCATCAATTACTATATTTGAGTATTTGACCATGAATAAAGAGTTCAAAGGAGATATTGAGTGCTTTGGTTTGATCATGAAGCAGATAAACATGGACCTTGCTGCATTGAAAGAAGATTTTTCTAAAAAGATTTAATAATGAATGTGAGAGAAAGACATGAAAACAGTAAATAATGGATGTTGGGTTGGAAGGGATGATGACAATATATCATAGTCTAGTTGTTCGTATCTTTAATGGCAAATTGGCAATAACATCAGGCTAGTTCATACAAGTATCAAGTAATAGAAAATTTTACCCAGCAATATATCATATATCATAGTCTAGATTGCAAAGGTAGTTTGATTTTGCCGTTAAAAGTTGACGGAATTCACATAGGAGTCCCTTAACTGTAAACTTTTAAAGTTTAGGTCCTCATCCGGAAATAAATGCATAGTATAGGTCTTTATATTACCCTTTACTCTTTTAAAATTTGGTCAAAAGTAGATAACATAAAGATTGTTCAAATATGTTACCACTATATGCTAACATAAACCTATGTCACATTCTAACCGAGTCTGGTATTTTCAGTATTTTCACCCAAATTCTCAATAGTATAACTCAACTAATGTAAATAAAGAGAAGTGCAGCAGTAGCTGATAGGGAGACACAAATTATTTGTGGGTACATCACTTAAGATTAAGTAGCGCTTGAAGTTATTGGATGGTGAACGGCAAAATATGTGTTTTGTTGTACCTAACTTGCATGTTATCTTAATGACTTAATCTGTGTTCATGTCTCTTAGGTTGTAGGATTGGACTACAAATTTCTTTATTCTGGTGTAGGTTTCGAGGCAATACTTAGACAATAAACATGGTAGCCCAAAGAAATTGAAACCCTACCCCATCAAAGACTTTAAGGTAGAAATTAGGGCTAAACTTATTTTGAGCTTAAACATATCCACTCAAAGTAATTCGTCCCACTAACTTTTTACATTTGCTTGATCTCCTTCAACCACCCACAATCTATAACTTTGCCTCTCCTTGATGTCTGAGTGTCTTACTAATGTAGTCACCAGTCACCACACATTTAGATACTGATCAATGGGCTAGTTAGCTTTAGTATATATGTCTGCCATGTGAATGAAGGCAAAAAAGTTATTGATAATCCACTAGCGATTTATATACCACCTTTTATTTTATGGACATCACATAGTTCAAATATCTTGACGTCTTGTTCCTCAGTGGTGAGCCATGGCGGAAACAAAGTAGACAGCTCAAAATTTCTTTTAACATTTCTTTTTCTAAATACTCTCACAAATGGGAGGACAGGGATAATGGCAATTTTCTATACCCTAGACTCTGACAACTTGAACTAAGGTGTTCATATGATGAAGCAATTAGACAGAAAGATACCTGTAGAAAATCACATGTGACCGAAACAAAATCACGAAGTTTCTGCATGAAAATGTACTTCTCCCCAGTGATAGATGAAGATTTCTCAAGAGCAGTAATATTTGTCAGGGTTGACACCAGATTTTCATCAACCTGAGACAGTGAAGACAATGTTTTGCCATGACTCTCCTGTGAACAAGAAAGCAAAGGTTATTAAACCAACATTCAATTATGCGACAATGGAAACAAAACAATACATCCCGTTCCAACATTAAAAAAACATCGACAAGCATGGAAAACTTTTGATATATACATGTATTCAGCATTCAATAGTCATAAGACTCGTAGTCATAGGATGCTATAACAGAGACCATCTTAAGTCAAATGAGCATTCCAAAAGACCATGAGAAACTACCAAAACTACATAATTCAATATACACGCTAAAACTTCTTCTGAGCTTTGTGCCTACAGACACCAGGATTAGAAAAGTCTGGCCCTAACTGCATAACACTTTCAGCCTTAGCAAATGGTAATTCTTTCTCCGTCTCCACGAGTTCATAAACACAAAGTTTGCCAATATTTTAATCCGAGAAGATACTAAGCCAGAATTTCTGAACTAATTGGACTTATTATGGTGGCATTTCAATGAGATATCAACAAAACTGTTCACACAGCAGATATGAAAAGGTAAAAGTCAAAAGAGGCGCATATACCTTAAGTCTACTAAAATTTTCTTTCAATGCTTGTTTAGCAATTTGTGCCTGCTGAGATATCGACACAGTACCGATTCCCTGCATTCCACCAAAAGCTCCTCCAATGCTAGGTGGTCCAGCAGGCAAACTGGCAGCAGACGAATAAGAATTTACAGCCACATACCCATAACTCTGCGGCTGAGCTGACTGAACTTGCCCATTTCTGCTGACCCCAGTGGACCCGTCATCCATCCTCTTCCCCAACCCTTTCCTGAACTGCTCTTCTTCCCATTTCCTTTCTTCCTCATCTTCGTCCTCCTCCTCCACACTCAGTTTGGCAGCAGGAGGCACTGATCTTTCATCCACGTCCTCAAACACACCTTTCTTAGGACCATCTTTCTTCTCCCCAAACAGAGCAATTCGAGTTTGAAACTCAGGTTCTTCATCACTTAATCCCTCGGCCGCTCCATGATTGCTTCCCGCATCCAGCGATATATAGTCTGGTGCTGCAGCACGTGATTGTCGAAGCCGTTCTCGCTTTGCCCGAATAGCATTAATTGTTGCTTGATCTGGCATATCTTCGTCCATTTCAATGCCCATTAAACCCAATCTTCTCTCAGTATCATCCTTCTGACTTTCCAGAGAAGCATCATCATCGGTTGCCATTCCCATAACTGGTTTCAAAGAACCCTTAAGAACAATCACAGGCTCGTGTTTAGATGTATGTTTCGAGTCTGATGTAGATGGTTTAGTCCTAGAACTCGCTAGGGTTCTAGTATTCTTTTGGAGCTCAAGAAGGGCTTCTTTTGTATATAGACCAGCTGATGGTTGAACATTAGAGGGAACTGAAGGACTAGAGGAAACAAGACGCTCTTTTACAGAAGTGACCCTATGCGAGGAACTTGACTTGGAGGGACGTGATGACGAAGATTTTTGGGGACGAGAGAAGGGAGATTCATCTTCATCTTCTACAAAACTCAAAAGCTTTTGGTGGGTTTTCTTCGGTTTATCAGATGAGGCGACTTTCGACGATGACTTTGCCGGGACATTAGGGGTAGCTTTAGATGCTACTGCGCTACCATTAGCATCATTGTCCTCATAACTGTCATCACCACCTCGACGACGGAAATTCTTCGATCGACTACTCATTATAATATCAGACCCAAATACACCACCAGCTTCGCTTCAATCAGCTGATGTCATCAAAATTAGCCGGTAAGCTACAAACAAATACTAATAACAAACCCTAATTAAGTAATTATCATCATACCAGGCACCGAAAAAACCCTAAATTTCCAATTAAATTCAATTTCCAATAACAATAACAATAATAATTGCAATAAAAGGGTGTAATTATAATTATTCTATTCAAATACCCACGAAAGTAATTAGACGATCAAATAAATAATTGATTACCAGTAATTGAAGTCGCCAAATTGCGTGAACGGTAAGTTATGGTTGGAGGAAGGCGCGGCGGCAAGCTAGCGAGAAGGGGAGTGTGTTGGTGGCGCGTGGTGGTGGCGCGTGGTGGTGTTGGTGGCTGGTACGGTTTCTGGGGATTAGGGTGGTGGGTTTTTGCACAGTGGAGATGACAAAGGGTTGCTGGTGGTAATACGTCTAATAATCGGTAACCCGAGTTTGTTATGAGAATAACCATTAGTAGTGCGGTTTATTGTAAAAATAAACCGAATTACTTTTTAAAACTAAAGAAAACACATTTGCCACCGTATAAATAAATTTGGACCGCATAAATATACAATCTCATCATATAATTAAATTTGACCAACACTTAGCAAAAAAGAAAATAGGGAAGTTATTGTGAATAGACGGAAAAGGAATTAGAGGTAAGTTTATATTGAATAGGAAATAGGTTATTGTGAATACACACTATCCGAGTATTTTTTTTTTTCATTAACTTTCTATATTATAGTCTTTTTCCTAACCTAAACAAATTAAATTTTATATGTACGTTTTCCTTAAAATCGAATCTAATTGTTTTAAAAACTTTAATAATGGATTATAATTCTCCAATTGGTGAAATTATTTAGTTGTTTAACAATTATTAATATATTTTGTTGAAATTATTAGGATTTATCCATTACTGAAAGTGTAGTTTATCAATTGGTATTTATGGTTAGTGAAAGACAATAAATAAAAGTTATGTAGTTTCACATTTAGTGTGAACCATGGCGATTGCCAATTTCTTTGACAAAATATAAATGGGAAATGATGCAGTGATGAATTATTGGTGGGACGATAATGCAGGAAGTTTAATATAAGATAAAGTATGAGTATTGTGGGGTATTGTTGTGGGGTGGGGTGATTAAAATAAGTATAAAAGTTTGTCAAATAAGAAAATCACAAATTCTCATTTGTGACGGCGGTATCCGTCACAAGCTTGTGACGGATACCGTTTCCTCTCACAAAATATCCATTGAGAGGTGAGTGGGAAGCACATGGGGGTGTCCCACCTTGTCCCTTCTCCCTTTTTGTGAGAGGTCACAAGCTTGTGACGGGATTAGTCCGTCACAAGCAAGACTAGCTGTAAGAAAATAGGGAGAGTATTGTAATGTGAATAGACGAAAATGAAATAAGGGGGTTATTTAGAATAGGAGGGAATAAGATTTAACCTAACTTTTCAACTTCATCACTCCACTATATCAAATTCACCTTTATCACTTAAATTTTCAATTTCAACACTCGTACAGTCATACTCTATCAAATTCACTTGCTCATTTGAAAAATTTAACCTAACAGTATTCACCTTCATCACTCAACTTTATTTACCTAGAAAAGCCTTTGTCGGTATAATCTACTCACTAATTTAGATCCCGCGCAATGAATACGCGGTATTTATAGAGTTACTATATAGACCCCGTGCAATATATGCACGATATTTATAGAGTTTTACTTTCTAGTGTATTATTTATAAAATTTAAATTGACAATTCACTTATTTTTCATGTTTCTCCTTAATGTATTTTGATTGGTAAAAAAAAAAATTAGATCGTAAGAAGTAACAAAATGAGTATTTTATATTGTTTTTTTTTTACCGAGAAATTAATGATGTTAATTTACAAATATTTACTAATAACTTATTTTTTAACTGCAAATTTTTATCGTAAAAAGTCAATGAATTTTTAACAAATATTTATTAATACCATATTTTTTAGCCGCAACTTCTTATTATAAAAAAGTCAATAAATTTTTATCATTAAGTTCTTAAAAAAAAATTCCTTATCATAAAAAGATCGGAGATAAATTTGTGCAGAATGTAAAATATTAAACGATATAAATATTTAAATACAAAAGATTATGTCCATTTATAACTTATCATGTCAACACCCATAGTATATGTTAAAAATACACGCACTATTCTAGGAAATATCTTCTAGTAGGGAAAAGTATTATTTAAATGTGTCATGTAATATGCAACATCACATTTAAATATAAGTGAATTAAATTAATTTATAGATAAATTATTTAAATTAATGTCATGTAATAATAAACTGATAATCCATATCACATTAATTCGCCATGTCACATTAAAAATATGCAACATCACATTTAAATATGCCACGCCACATTAAATTTTAATCTAGGTGGCTTTTTGGATCCTACGTGGCTTTGTCTAGGTGGCCTTTATTTGTCATTTTAAGGTAGCATTTTAATTATATTTTATAGATAGTATGTCAGACCAATTTTGTAACCAAGCTTATTTATAAAATCTTCTAATAGAAACGTTGAAAATTTGGTAGACCAAGCTTATTTCTGAGATTACTGCTTTCTCAGCTGCTTTCTGTTGGTAATTTACACTAAGTATCATTCACATGGTTTGGAGAGCATGTGAAGCTCAGTTTTGCTGTATGAATGATACTTAGGATGGCATATACCAAGTATCATTCATATGACAGATAATTGTACTGACTGATATGTTAAAGGCAAAATGCTAAGTTTAGGAATATGCTTAGCGATAGGACGTTACCTATTATTTCTTTGTCTTGAATTAACTACAAATATGATTGCTTTCTGTAGAAGTTAATCCTACACAGGTCTACTCAGTCGACATTCTCAAAGCAGGACCTCAAATACTGTTTCCAAACCCAATGCCTTTTGAAATGTTAAGCCACGCTGAAATGAATACACAAGTATTGGTAGATGCTATTCCATTTATGACAACATCAGTGGGTACTAATGAAGGTGAAATCCTGGGTTTTCTCGTTTTACTGCGCTGATTTACTAATTTCTGTATACTAATAATTGTCATGTGCAAATATTGTGTAGTGACAATCCAGATATCTGAGAAGAATGTCTATATGTCGATTGCAAAGGCTATGTTTGAACACACAGAGGTACAAAGTCGCACTTTTATTTACTACTGTATATTAATTTTTAGTTGCGAAAAATTTAAACCCGATTCGTTCTATGGTGGCAGACTGGTTTAGTTACAGAGGTTACATTCCCTGAGACTTGTCAAGCAAAGTTCCACTTTGCATATGTGTGGACATGGGCCACCCGCGCCGCGCGCACCAGCGCGTTGGTCTCGAGGCGGCGACACTTCTCCCACGGAGCCTTGAGTTTGACAAAGCACGTCATGGGCCGTTACCGATTTGTGAGACATTGAAACCGGTGAAAGGTTAAATAAGCCTGCATTTGTGGAGTCGCTACCAATTTATTGTGGAAAAATTGGAAACCGTTCAAATAACTCATGTCATGTCAAGACACAAAGTAATGACATAGACACCAAGAACTCGTTACCCTTAGCATTCTATGTCTAGAATGACTCTCAAAGATGTCAATGGACACGGATGTCCAGAGATAACTGGAGTAAGGGGTGAGGGTACGTATTAGGAAGCTCTTTAATCGAACACCTAATCCCGTGCGCCTCGATAGCGGCCTCTACTAATGATTAGGGGAATTATTCATATTTGATATGTTGTCGATGTAATGCATGCAATGCAACAAACACAGATTAATCCTAGCATGTGAGATTAGACTACGTTGGTTAACACGTAATTCAGCAAACAGATTGGGGGTCGAAGTAAGATGTTAGATTCAATTGCATGCGAATGCTAAGCAAATAAATCATACATAATAAAATAAATACGATAAATAAATTACAATAATTAAAATTACAATAATTACAAAGATTATTTGATCTACGTCAAAAGCACCTTTAAAACGGGATTTTGAAGAAGAGAACAAAAGAAAAGTGAAATTTAAAATGAGTATGAAAATACGTCTGATTAGGAGTGATAATACGAAATAATAGTCGATTAAATACGTAATTAGGAGCTACGTCAAAGCGAGAAAGAATTCAGGGACAGAAGCCAACCCAGGACGGGCGCAACATCTGCTGCGTCCTCTGAAAGAGGCGCAACTCTTCATGCTTCTGTTCCTGAGTTGGGCTCTGTCTGTGAAATCAGAACCGCGGATTGTTAATGTTCATTGGTGAATTTAAGGTTGATTATTGATATTAGACTCAAGTTGAAGTGATTTAATTGATTACATGCATCTGGAACCGTCATAAAATGATAAAAACGGATTGATATGAATTATTACAGGTTAGATATTATTTACAATGACGAAAACGATTTTATATGCAAACTTGAAGTTAGAGGCGGAAATTAAAGATTAAGAATTGATGAAGAAAACAGAATTAAAACATATATCAGAGACGAATTAAGGGACTTGATATGAACGAATCGAGCCTCTTAAATCCGTGTTTGAATAAGATGACGAAAACCCGCAAATATCGAATTATAAAGGATTCAAGTTGGAATTATTAAAAGGTTTTATTGAAAACGAATTATAAACTGGAAAATATAAGAATTCAGAAGAAATAAGAAAATAAAAACAAAAAAAGACTTCGAACAAAACAACGAAGAAACATGAGGAAGAAGAAGAAGAGCAACAGTGGCTAAGCAGCCTCTGAAAGAGGCGCAGCAAGTGCTACGACTGTTCCAGAAGGCGCAACAACTGTTGCGTCTTTTCTCGACAGTGTCTCTCTGCTGATTCGTGAAAAGGGTTTTACAAATATGTTTTTTGAAGACGGTTTTAGGCGTACTTATGATATAAACTCGTACATTAATTTCAATAAAATAAAATACATTAAATAAAATAGGGATTTTACACCCTCAGACATACATGTTAGCGTCGTGAGATTTAACTAAATCGGTTTTTAGTGGTAATTCGACTAGATCTATGCAAATATGAAAGTGCCCTTGAAAAAGGAATTTAAAAGATTGATTTAATTGATTGTGTAGTGGTCAAATTGGTCGGTCATGCAAACATGACTGGTACTCAGAATGATCTGAGTTTACGTGGTCGATTGATCAAGCACGTAGGCATCGAAAGGCAATAGCGTGGTCTTAGAATGCAAAGGGAGAAGAGAAGGGCGGACACTCGCGTGAAAAATATGTGAGGCGAAGGCCTCTATTTATATTAATCACACGTAGGAATTATGGTAAGAATAGGATACGGAAGGAAAGATCCGAAAACAACCGACTTAGGTTGAAACACGGAAACTTGGACAAAAATAAAGCCCTGAGAAAAGGCGCAGCAGGTGCTGCGACCCTTGGAAAAAGCGCAACACTTACTGCGTCCTTTCTAGGGTAGTATTCTTCTGCGCGAGAAAACGCGTTTGACAGCCTGTCATATTTTAGGCATAACTTTCTCTACAAGACTCGGAATAAGGTGATTTCAGTGGTGTTGGAAAGCTAAGAGAAAGATGTAGAACTTTATTTGAAACAGGCCAGACCCAAAAAAGTCGTTATCACCTCGTAAAAAGGGCCTTAATGCCGGGTTGTCATTTTAGCTAAATGAAATGCACATTTTGTAATGTAAACTTTAAGTTTAGCCCAAAGAAGTGACATGAGACTCAAAATGAGATATAATCACAATATTTTATGACATCCTAACCTTAGGTAGACAAACACATTACTTTTCGACTCGGGATTTGACGGTTTTAAGAAATAATGACGGCTTTTGACCCGGACTCCAAATGTACTCTAATTACTGTCAAAACGATCGTAATGACACCTAGATGAAAACCAAGGGGTAGAAATAAGTGTACGAGTTACCTTTTATTAACCGATTTATAAAACGTCATAAAATCGCGACGTATGCTAAATATGCGGCCCAATCATCACTGGGTGTTTGGCGGGAGGTGCAGAAACGAGGTGTCTACAATATGTGGACTCGCTGAATAGAGCATGCAGGATGACCAAATGGGTTGGAATCAGCTTTTTCAAGGGACAAATCCATAAAATCATGCCGTCATTCAAGATTCCTGGAGTTGGATGTGTCAAGTACTTGAAAGAAACAAATACGGAGTCCTTTCCATGAAATATATGACATATCTGCTCTAAAATTTGCTAAGGCCCTGTTCTTTTGGACTTGAAGTCACTTAATTTAAGTTAACTTCAGATCCTATAAGTTGATTCGATTCGATTCGATCCTATAAGTTCGATTCGAGATCATATAAGTTCGATTCGATTCGATCCTATAATTTCGATTCGATTCGAATCCTATAAGTTCGATTCGAGATCCTATAAGTTCTGTTCGATTCGATTCGAATCCTATAAGTTCGATTCGAGATCCTATACTCACTTAATTTAAGTTCGATTCGAGATCCTATAAGTTCGATTCGATTCGATTCGAGATCCTATAAGTTTAGTTCGAGATCCTATAAGTTCGATTAAGTTCGAGATCCTATAAGTTCGATTAAGTTCGAATCCTATAAGTTCGATTCGATTCGATTCGAGATCTTATAAGTTCGATTCGATTCGAGATCCTATAAGTTTCAGTCCAAAAGAACAGGGCCTAAGTCTGATTCTTGTCAATGTACTAAACTCTAATAATAGTCCTATTATGTAACAGTCTAAAATACTACTACTTTTATTGCACTCAAATACTGCTTTTATCTGCTTAGAATCCTTGATTCTACTCAGGGTGGAATATGAATTTCTTATAAAATCAATGGGGGAAGCCCTCAGTTTCAGTACAGAGATCAGCTCTCTCTTGTGGAACGACCCCAACTTCTGCAGCATATAAAATCATTGTGTTTTCCACTCCATATTCTACTGCTGAAATTCTCTGCATCTTTTCGCGACTGATAAAATCACGTCTCTGCATATGCATCGTCTGATGTGCATGACCTAAGTGTTTTGCACTCCATATCAGCAGTTGAAATAGTTACTACCATCTTTTTGGGACTGATAAATTTATGACCGGGCTTGTGCATCGTCTAGCATCAATTTATGCCCTATGGAAAAAGCCTAATTAGGCTTCTGCATCAGGAATACATATTTCAGGGTACTGCAGAGTTGTAAATCATCGTCTAGCATCAATGTGTAATGCGACTACGTGAGCTGCTTGACTGCTATTGCACTTAGTAGAGAGCTAAATTTAGTACAGAGAGTTATCTCGCCTTACGTTATGCTAATAATGTGATGAAAATTTTGCATTTTTGAACAACACTTTTACACCAAGTTGGCCTATATGATGAGCCATCATTAAACCAAATTCAGCAGCCTTAGTCTTGATGAGATCTGGCAACCCTACATGTCTCATATATTTGACTGTGGCTAAGCCCACCATCCTATTACTAATGCAAACAAGAACACCTAATCCAAACCGTATTAACACTTTTTGTACACACACTGCTTACTATAAGTACGAATTTCACACTTATTTTTAGATACACGAATTTCTAACTTGTTTGGGATCAGATGGTTTTACAGCAGTTGAATATCAATTCAAATGCTTATATAATTAGGAGTATACAAACAAAATCACTACACGGTAAACCAACAGCGTCGCGTTTAGATAGGTTAACATATAATAGTAGGGATGTGTTTGGCAGAATGGCCAAACGGTGTTCTGCATATCCCCAAAACATACAGGTAATTAGACGTATACGGAAGCCAAAAAACTAAGCTTTTGCAAGGATCATTCTGCTGTAGAAGCATGAGTGTTCCTCTTCACATGTGCCTCTTCCAGTGTTGAGGACAACTATATTGTCAAAAAATACCAGCTCTGTGTTAGAACACCAGCCCATGAGCACAAAAAGGAACTCAATTCTTAGCGATGCTAGCGCTATTTTATAGACTACACCAATAGTAATGGCATCTGATCAGATATTCGAACTACAGAGTATCAGAGCCTAAACTGTCATTTGCAGTAGTGCTATCTGCATCACATTCCTTGCCCGAGCTTCCTGGTTCTTTGTCAGGGAATATCAGAGCCTAAACTGTCATTTGCAGTAGTGCACAAAAGAAATCTCCTTTTCTTTTGTTCCCATTTGAACCGAAATTTCAATGTAAGGATATGATTTCTTCTCTATTTTATTATATTGTTTGCATGCATAAAATCCGTATTAATTTTATGACAAATTAATTTCGACATATATGAGTATGTTAGAGTGTATATAGATCTACATTTCCTTCAATTGGTATCAGAGCTAGTATAATATTCAAAATGAGTCGATTCTTTTGACTAAAGACTATTCTCCTAAGATGGCACAGTTTCAGATTAACTTTGATTTGTGTTACTACGACCTTCGTAAATGGGGTCAAATGGGCATATTTTGGGTTATGATGGCTGTGGCTAGTCGAAGGGAATGAGTGCGATAGGAATTGTCCACCCCTAGTCAGGGTTATAATAATATCTCAGGGCCACTCGAGGAGTAATAAACTGGAAATGCGTGGCCACGCTCGGAAGGAATCCAGAGTGGATAAATTCGGTCAAAACAGTTATTCTCCAGATCGAGGAAACCACTCTCGATATGATCACTTGCAAGTACGACCTGAAAGACACCTTGCATTGAGTGGGAGATAGTAATAGGACAAGAGAATTGGTGACGCACACTTGTCGAGGACAAGTGGGAGATTGTTGGGAAATGTGTCCTCAACAATAGTGCGATCATATGATTTAAATATCATTATTAAAATCTCATTTTAAAGAATACCATTGGGAAGTATTTATACTTTGTCAACCGTCAACATATATCGGTAATGATTGGTGACTAGAGTTTGACATTACTTGTCGTGTGACGGTGGTGATCGATTGACCCCTAGGTCATACCTATAGGGCAACACTCTTAATTGATCATTTAATTAATCGTATAATGTTACGAGTTAATTAAATTACCTGAAAAATTGACGGACGATTTTGGAAGTAAAATTTACGTATCAAATTGAAATGTGATTAAATGAGATACGGTCTGAGTAATCGAATTATATCATTACTCGGATGAAATTATTGTTTAAAGAAACAATTGGATTTGAATGAATTATTATAAATGCGATTTATAAACAGTAAAATATTTTGGTACAAGTAATTATGAATTACTAAGTCGATTTTTGCATATGACGTATTTTTATTAATACGTTGATTTTTAATATGTTAAAAATACATAACAAATTTATGTTACATATGACATGTGACATATTGACAATTGACAAAAATAAAATGGATTTCATATTATCCATTTGGACCGAAATATTGGACTTAATTAACACATTTTTATAATGTAAATTAAGTGTAGTGGAAGATGTAATCATTCTTTTTACACTAGGCTTGCATACCTAGTGCTTCTTGTGGAAGAGCAACTAGCCCATGCATTGGCCTTCCTCTTCCACCCAACCGGTTTTCCCTTGGAAAGAACAAGGGTGCTTTTTGCTTAAATTATTACCATTCACTATATGCATGGGTTGATAATAATATTATTCATTCACTTGACATATAATTTTTAGAGAGATAAAAATTACATTCTTCCTTACCTCTTCTCCTACCCGGTTTTAGGAGCAAAAACAAACAATTTTTGGTTCAATTTTTCACTAGATTAATATTATACTAGCTCAAATAATATTAATTAGATTAAGAGTTAGCTTTGGGTATTATTCCTAAGGAGAGATCCTACACTTGGATCTTGTTCTTCCATTAAAGGAAAGCTCAAGAACAAAAGAAAAGGAGATTTCTTTTGTGCCCATTTGAACCGAAATTTCAATGTAAGGATATGATTTCTTCTCTATTTTATTATATTGTTTGCATGCATAAAATCCGTATTAATTTTATGACAAATTAATTTCGACATATATGAGTATGTTAGAGTGTATATTGATCTACATTTCCTTCAATCGGTATCAAGAGCCACGGTTGTTTGCATGCAAATCGGTTAAAAGTTTTTCCGAGTTATAAAGAATAACATATAAAACTTGTGTATTTTGTGTTATTATGAAATATCACGAAATTAATCCATGCATGTTAATATTTCTGGTCCTAAAATGTTTTAGGATATTTTGGTTAATTTTACGGATTTTTTATTGTTCATATTATATAATAATGACATTTAAATGTGATTTTATGAGTAAAAATGTCATTTTCGGACTAAAAATAGCTAAACTTCGAATTTTTCAGTGATTTTTGGATATGTTGTCACACATATTATTTTGAGATAACCTGTAAAGTTTCATAATTTTTGGACTTGTTATGCTCGAAAAATGGATTTTTCATTATTAAATTCGGATTTAGGTGAAAAATAGGTTAATATGAGTTAAATTTCGAATCTGGTCATAGAAATTTAATATTTTGTCACATGCAATTTTGCAAGATGTGTGTAAAATAATTGGCTATAAAGAAGTCCTTTTGCATGATTTATGAATTTTTGAAGAAAAATAGCATAAATAGTGACATTATTAGTGAAAAATTAATAAAACATAATCTATGACTTAGGAAAAACGTCTAATGTTGCATTTTATTATATTTTTCAGATCTAAAATTGAAAAGTTTTTGAATATAATTTTTCCATGTTTTTATGATTATTTTATTAGAAACCGATAAACCGCAACATTATTTTTCCGGAAAATTTCGAAATTTTTAAACCTAAGATTTTGAACATTATGAGTGTCATGGTATTTTTCCAGAATGTTCATGAATTTAAATTTCAAATTTTGAATTTATTTGAAATTTTGTGATTTATTTGAAGTTTATGGCTTATTTTTGAAATTCTTGGTCCATTTATGAAAAATTTTATAAAAATATGGGTTAATTATGGTCAAATTATTAGTGAAGACTAAATTTTGAGTCCTAAGAGGTTAGGGTAATTAACTAGTGCATAAATATGAATTTATGTATTTTTGTGATTATAAAAATGTTGAAATCACGCAAATCCGTAAAAACCGAGTAATATACGATATTGGCTATTTAAAGGCGATTTAGCATAAAAATTGAGCATGTTCATACATATTATAATGCTGAATTTTCTTTATGATTGTCATAATTTTAATTTATGTAATTTTGAAATTATGTAATTTTACTTAGTATGGCCTTAGATTTTAATTGGTATTTCCCGAAATGTATGGGAATATCGATTCGGTTGTAATTTTTATTGTGATCTCGTATCACCGTGTTGTAATTTAATAGATTTATTTTATTTTAAGTTACAAATGTATAATAGGAAATTATGTAATTTGCTATGTAATTTTATTTATCTCGGAGTTCCTAAAGACGGATTTCTTCAAGAAGGCGATACATAAAGACGGTGTTACCTCGAGATGCGTGTCACAACCGAAGTTCAAGGGACCAATGGAGTTGGTTTCCGAAATGTAATAGTTAAATAGTTTTTCTATTTTAGGAAGGCCATACTAGGATTTATTTATTTTATGCTTGCATTTTATTTTATGTCACATGCATCGCTAAATCGCCATAACTAAACATGCATTGTCTTATCGAGTTTATCGACCGTGTCAATTAAAATTATCGTAGTTCACCGCTTTAGTTCACTTAAAACGTGATAGATAATAAATTGACATGACCTCTCGCTAAAACAATTAATTGAGACATAGCCTTACCAAATAGTAGAAACCATGAAAACCTATTTCGCGAGGGAGTGCACTCGGCCATCCCGGGGTACAAACCTTGTTACGTAGGGGAAGTGGGTGATGAATGTTTATCCACCGAATTCGTGTTGATGAGGGTTTCATCGGCCATCCCGTGCCCAAATTAATGTGAGTTTGGATCATGGACACATTTATTCGAAATTTGGATTAAACTCAACAAAAGTTTTTGATAAGGGATGAATCGGCCCTACCGTGCCCTTGTTGAATGTGTTTTGGGCTATAGATAAACATTAGAGTGATTTTATCGACCAAGAGTTCTAAAAGTAGAATCGATTAAACGTTAATCCACCGAGTTATATTAATAAGGGTTTCATCGGCTATCTCGTGCCTAAGTTGATATGAATTTGGGTCTTGGAATCATTTATAATAGTTGGGTAGAGGTCACTATATAAATGTTCATATCTTGTTAATTTGCAAGTATGATTTAAAAAGACAAATGTTAATATTTCCTTTTCCTCCATATTTGTAGTTCTTTACAATGAATCCATCAAATGCTACCGCACCAATAACTATTGATTCTTACCACAATGTTCTTGACGACATTTGCTCCAACAACGATTTCGATACAACTAGAGAACTTCATTTCGGGATAGGTTCGGATGGAAACCTTAACTTCATCACCTCTTCTAAACCACCCACTACTACTAGACCTCGTGTGAGTCCGTCTCAGGAAGACTACCTCATGCAAGCTATAGGGTCTTTGTCTCTGGAAGATAAAGATGCCAAAGCTAGTGGGAGCTCTAGCAATCAAGTTCTTGCTTCAAAGGGCAAGAGGTTCAAGAAGAAGGGAAAGAAAATCAAAAACTTCAAGCAAGTTAATGATGAGTGCCATTATTGCTATGGCATGGGACATTGGCTTAGGAATTGTCCCGTATATTTGCGAAATATAAGGGAAGGAATCATCACTCCGAAAGGTAAAATTCCTAAAGAAATTTATGTTATTGATATAAATTATACTTCCACTACGACATGGGTACTAGATACCGGTTGTGGTTCTCACCTTTGTAATCATTTACAGGGTTTAAGAGATGTGGAGAAGCTTAGCAAGGGAGATGTGGATCTACGCCTTGGAAATGAAGCTCGAGTAGCGGCCGAATCCAAAGGAACTTATGTTCTAGCTTTGCCAAACGGATTTGAGTTGTATTTACATAATTGTTTTTATGTGCCTACGCTCTCTAAAAACATTATTTCAATCGCCATGCTAGACATGGACGGTTTTTGTTTTGTCATTAAGAACAATCGTTGCTCTATTTCTAGGAACGACTTGATTATAGGCCAAGCTTCCTCAATCAATGGCATATACATTTTAGAGACCTCAAATACGACAAATGATATTTATAACATTCAATCAAAGAAACTCAAAACAAGTGACCCAAGTGAAGCGTTCATTTGGCATTGTCGATTAGGTCACATAAACGAGAATCGCATCAAAAGATTAATTTCGACTAATGTGATTACACCATTTGATTATCAATCATATGGTATATGCGAATATTGCCTACTTGGCAAGATGACTCGTAATCCTTTTAGTGGTAAAGGGACACGAGCTAGTGAGCTATTGGGACTCATACACACCGATGTATGTGGACCAATGACTATCACCGCTCGTGGAAATTATGACTACTTTATAACCTTCACCGACGACTTGAGTAGACATGGGTATGTCTATTTAATGAAACATAAGAGTGAAGCGTTTGAGAAATTCAAGGAATTTCAAAACCAAGTAGAGAACCAATTGGACAAAAAGATAAAAGCACTACGTTCCGATCGTGGTGGAGAATATCTTAGCCTTGAATTCGATTCACACTTGAAAGGTTGTGGTATTATATCACAACTTTCTCCACCCGGAACACCACAACTCAATGGTGTTGCCGAAAGGATAAATCGAACCCTACTTGATATGGTTCGATCTATGATGAGTCAAACCGATTTACCAAACTCGTTTTGGGGATTTGCAATTCAAACCGCAATTATATCTTTGAATAATAGTTCCACTAAGGCCACCGGAAAAACTCCATTTGAGATGTGGAAAGGAAGAGTTACTAATCTATCCTACATGAAAATTTGGGGATGTGATGCTTATGTCAAGACCAAGAATGACAACAAGCTTGCCCCAAGATCCGAAAAATGCACCTTTGTAGGTTACCCCTTGAATTCTCGAGGATACTACTTCTACAAACCTCAAGATAACAAAGTGTTTGTGTCTTGCGAGGCTGTCTTCTTAGAAAGAGACTTTATTTCTAAAAGACAGAGTGGGAGAAATTTTGAACTTGACGAAGTTCAAGAGCCACAAACCGAGGTAGAAACGCAAGAAGAAGTTCCTTCGTCGTCTAACGCGGTTGTACCTCCTCCACTAAGAAGGACGGGTCGAGTAATTCGCCATCCTGATCGATATGTGGGACTTATCGAGGAAGATGGAACACTCGATGTGTTGCTTATGGAAAGTGACGAGCCCGCCACCTACAAGGCCGCAATCTCTAGTCCTAATTCCTCCTTATGGCTTGAAGCCATGAAGTCCGAAATGGATTCTATGCTTGAAAACCAAGTTTGGGACTTGGTAGATTTGCCTAAAGGGGCAAGACCCCTCCAATGCAAATGGATATTCAAAGTCAAGAATGGCATAGAAGGACATGACGATGTCTACAAAGCTAGGCTAGTGGCAAAGGGATTTACCCAAGTCCAAGGTCTCCATTATGATGAGACCTTCGCCCCCGTAGCCATGCTAAGATCCATACGGATTTTGTTAGCGATCGCCGCATTTCATGATTATGAAATATGGCAAATGGATGTCAAAACCGCTTTTCTAAATGGGCATTTAGAAGAGGAGGTGTACATGATACAACCCGAAGGTTTTGTTGATTCTGAAAATCCTAACAAAGTGTGCAAGCTTAAGAGATCTATTTATGGTCTTAAGCAAGCATCAAGAAGTTGGAATCATCGATTCAATGATGTAATAAAGGAAAATGGTTTCACTCGAAATGTTGAGGAACCATGTTTATACATGAAATTTAGTGGGAGCAAAGTTGTGTTCCTAATCTTGTATGTCGATGACATACTACTCATTGGAAATGATATTCCAATGTTGTCTTCTGTTAAGAAGTGGTTAGGTAACCACTTCCAAATGAAGGATTTAGGAGAAGCACAACGCATATTAGGTATCCGGATCTATAGAGATAGATCCAAGAGGATATTGGCACTAAGTCAAGAGTCTTATGTTGATAAGATTCTTCGACGATTCAGCATGGATAAATCCAAAAGGGGTTTGGTACCTATGGTAACTGGGACGATATTGAGCAAGACTCAATCGCCCTCCGAACCCCATGATGTTGAGCGCATGGAATCGATCCCCTATGCTTCCGCTGTTGGATCGATCATGTATGCCATGATATGCACACGTCCTGATGTCTCGTATGCCTTGAGCATGACGAGTAGATATCAAGGAAAACCAGGTGAGAGTCACTGGATTGCCGTCAAAAACATCCTTAAGTACTTGAGAAGAACTAAGGATTCTATCTTAGTGTTTGGAGGAGACACTGAGTTGCGTGTTAATGGATACACGGACTCAAGCTTCCAAACAGATAGAGATGACATGAAATCACAAGCTGCTCAATGGAAGTCAAGGAAGTCAGAATCATGATTCAACAACGGAGGTCGAGTACATAGCAAAGATCGAAGCGCCAAGGAAGCTATGTGGATCAAGCAATTCACGGAAGGTCTAAAAGTAGTACCTACCGCCAATGATCCCATCACTCTCTATTGTGATAATAGTGGGACGATCTTCCAAGCTAAAGAGCCAAAGTCTAGTAATAGATCTAGACATGTACTTAGAAAATATCATGTAATAAGAGATTTTATTGAAAGGAAGGAAATTGCGTTATGTAAGGTTGGGACGGATGACAACATAGCCGATCCGCTCACCAAGCCTTTATCGCAGGCTAAGCATGATGGACATGTTACGTCCATGGGACTTAAACGTGTACCAAATTTTTGTTAGATTTTGAAATGAAATAAAAGTGTTGTTTTTTGTTCATGTTCATAATCACATTTGTCTTTTATCTTTAATTCATACATTGTTATATCCAAACGGGTTGTAGTGACAATTGAACCCCGTTAAAGTGAACTCGGATTAACATAGTATCTGCCCATAGTCACTTGTATGAGGTGACGTCTCGAAGTGACTAGAGTGTGAGGCGATTGATGGCAAGTTCAAGTGCCATAGAGTCATGTGAGATGACTAGTCGATCACATAGGCAGATCAAGAACATTTTGTCGGGCTAATGACCGCTTATAGAGTTCTGGCAAATTTATATAGCCTGGTCGTGGCGAGAGCTACTATAGTATTCAAAATGAGTCGATTCTTTTGACTAAAGACTATTCTCCTAAGATGGCACGCTTTGATTAACTTTGATTTGTGTTACTACGACCTTCGTAAATGGGGTCAAATGGGCATATTTTGGGTTATGATGGCTGTGGCTAGTCGAAGGGAATGAGTGCGATAGGAATTGTCCACCCCTAGTCAGGGTTATAACAATATCTCAGGGCCACTCGAGGAGTAATGAACTGGAAATGCGTGGCCACGCTCGGAAGGAATCCAGAGTGGATAAATTCGGTCAAAACAGTTATTCTCCAGATCGAGGAAACCACTCTCGATATGATCACTTGCAAGTACGACCTGAAAGACACCTTGCATTGAGTGGGAGATAGTAATAGGACAAGAGAATTGGTGACGCACACTTGTCGAGGACAAGTGGGAGATTGTTGGGAAATGTGTCCTCAACAATAGTGCGATCATATGATTTAAATATCATTATTAAAATCTCATTTTAAAGAATACCATTGGGAAGTATTTATACTGTCAACTGGTCAACATATATCGGTAATGATTGGCTGACTAGAGTTTGACATTACTGTCGTGTGACGGTGGTGATCAGTTGACCCCCTAGGTCATACCTATAGGGCAACACTCTTAATTGATCATTTAATTAATCGTATAATGTTACGAGTTAATTAAATTACCTGAAAAATTGACGGACGATTTTGGAAGTAAAATTTACGTATCAAATTGAAATGTGATTAAATGAGATACGGTCTGAGTAATCGAATTATATCATTACTCGGATGAAATTATTGTTTAAAGAAACAATTGGATTTGAATGAATTATTATAAATGCGATTTATAAACAGTAAAATATTTTGGTACAAGTAATTATGAATTACTAAGTCGATTTTTGCATATGACGTATTTTTATTAATACGTTGATTTTTAATATGTTAAAAATACATAACAAATTTATGTTACATATGACATGTGACATATTGACAATTGACAAAAATAAAATGGATTTCATATTATCCATTTGGACCGAAATATTGGACTTAATTAACACATTTTTATAATGTAAATTAAGTGTAGTGGAAGATGTAATCATTCTTTTTACACTAGGCTTGCATACCTAGTGCTTCTTGTGGAAGAGCAACTAGCCCATGCATTGGCCTTCCTCTTCCACCCAACCGGTTTTCCCTTGGAAAGAACAAGGGTGCTTTTTGCTTAAATTATTACCATTCACTATATGCATGGGTTGATAATAATATTATTCATTCACTTGACATATAATTTTTAGAGAGATAAAAATTACATTCTTCCTTACCTCTTCTCCTACCCGGTTTTAGGAGCAAAAACAAACAATTTTTGGTTCAATTTTTCACTAGATTAATATTATACTAGCTCAAATAATATTAATTAGATTAAGAGTTAGCTTTGGGTATTATTCCTAAGGAGAGATCCTACACTTGGATCTTGTTCTTCCATTAAAGGAAAGCTCAAGAACAAAAGAAAAGGAGATTTCTTTTGTGCCCATTTGAACCGAAATTTCAATGTAAGGATATGATTTCTTCTCTATTTTATTATATTGTTTGCATGCATAAAATCCGTATTAATTTTATGACAAATTAATTTCGACATATATGAGTATGTTAGAGTGTATATAGATCTACATTTCCTTCACTGATGACTATAAAATAGTGATCCTTGCCCAAAATTTATGCGATCCCAGACCAAACACAGAGCGGCCGATTTTTGTACATATCTTTAGCTTAAAAACCAGAGCATGGAAAGTTTTCAACGTCGATTTGAAAGCTCACAACCCGGATTGGCTGTCAACTGATGAACTAACAAAGGTGATGATTCGCACACTTCGAACCCTTAAATTTATTCATTCTTATGTAATTTCATTTCCCTTGTATATTTTTAGTAAATACTTTCCTAGTTTAGCATAGTTAGCATAACTTTTCTTTCCATAAATAGGTATATCGATATGCTACACTTTCAATGTCTTCTGCTACCCGGGTGTAAATATCAAATTTCCCTCTTTAGGGAGTACTAGTGAATGAAAATATGCTTCCTCCCTTGTACCTTCGTGTTGCTTGTTGTTGCTTTGTTGTGAACGACTCTTTGCCTTCACTTTACTAACAAGCCGTGTTTGTGGGATCGACACTAGGATCCCGACTCACACACCCGAGACCGATTATGAATGCCTAGTGCTTGAAAAACACTAGTGCTTGACGCTCTCGTTGCAATCCTGTCGAGTGTTGCCGAGACCCGAGTGTCGTGCTAGTGAGCGACCCTTCACTAGTACGAAGATCCTTGTCGCTTGCATCTTGTCTTGAGCCGGGCAAGGGTGCGCTCCACGATCCTGCAAAAGTACCGGACCGTGACATTTGGTATCAGACTATCAGAGCCCGGTCTTCGAACGGGTTTCTGCACGCCGCATTTGTTTATCGAGATCGAGAAAATGGGAGAAACAATCGAGGACCGAGTGGATGCCTTAGAGGAATCATTCGACGTCAAGTTTCCCAAACTCGAGGGCGTCGTTATGCGGATGGCCGCGAGCCTCGAGGAGTTGCAGAAGACGGTTTGTGAACTCGAGACGAAGGTGGACTGGATGAACACCCGCATCCAAGCGATCAGTGATGCGATCCCCGATGATCGGGAGGAAGAGATCAATCATCTCCACCGAAAGGTCGAGATGTTAGAGAACACTTGCGCCACGCTCGTGAAAGCGGTGGCCAATGACGGGAAATGTGTTAGGGGCCATAAGGTGAAGGCACCTCCACCTCGTACCTACGATGGGGCGAGGGATTCGAAAGCGGTCGATAACTTTATCTTCGATATGGAGCAATACTTCCGAGTAAGTTGGCTCGACGAAGACGCGGAAGTTGTCACGGCAAGCATGTATCTAGTCGACGATGCCAAGATGTGGTGGAGGGCTAGGTACAAGGAAATTGATGCGGGCACGATTACGGTGACATCGTGGGCCGACTTCAAGGGGATCTTGAAGGATCACTTCTACCCCGAGAACACGGAGTTTGTTGCTCGGAAGAAGTTGAAGGAAATCAAGCACACCAAGTCAATTCGAGAATATGTGAGGGAATTCTCAGCGTGCATGCTCGAGATTACCGAAATGTCCTAGACGGACAGGACATTCGAATTCATTGACGGGTTGAAGAGGTGGGCACAACAGGAGGTCATGAGGCAGAATCCCAAAACTCTGTCTTCGACCATATCGGCCGCGGAGCGCCTGCTCGACTTTCACAGGGAGCGAGAGGCACCAAGAGTTGTGGCACCAACGGGGAATGATGGCGCGTCACAGAGTGGGTACAATGGACAAAGGCCACAAAATAGCGCCATTTCAGTTGGGAACAGTCGGTTCCGCTCGCAAGGAAGTCAAGTCCAATCGGCGAGCACTACAAACTCGCCCTCAAGCTCGTCTTCGAAGGCGGGAAACTCAACTGCTTCCACAACGAAGAAACCGTTCGCGTGTTTTGTGTGCAAGGGTCCTCACAAGATGGCCGATTGTCCGAACAAAGCGGAGTTCAATGCCATGTTCAAGAAGATGCCGAAGGGGGCTCAAGAACGTCTTTATGGGGCGTTGGCCGACTATCACCAAGAGTATAACGAAGACTCGAGTGATGGTGAAGACCGACCACGGATGGGCTCACTTCAAAGGATTAGCACGATGGGGAAGTACAAAGATTCTTGCGCCAAGAAATCCATCGGGCTCATGTACATGGACTTGATGGTGAATGAGAAGCAAGCACGAGCCTTGATCGACTCAGGCGCCTCCCACAACTTTGTTACGAAAGAGGAAGCTGATCGGTTGGGGCTAGTTCTGCGGGATGCTAACAGCTGCCTGAAGCCGGTCAATGGGAAATTGAGACGCGTCCAAGGAGTGGCTAAGAAGGTCGCGGTTCAAGTGGGTGAGTGGGCATGGGAGCTCGACTTCACCACTGTTCTGCTGGATGACTTCAAGTGTCCCAAAATATAATTGATGGGGCATATTCTGCACCCGCTGACCGAGTCAACACATTGAGCAAGGTCAAAGCTAAAAGACAGCAAGTCAACGTATTAGACAGCCTAACCGACGCAGCCTGTCGGCTGTCACTTGGGTCTCGGCTAGGCAACTAGCCAGCCGGGAGGCATATCCGCGTACTCACATCCAGTCCCCTCGGCATGGAGTCAACCAGGCCAGCCGGCCTGCCATGGGTCCCTCGGCCGAGGGTAGAACCGTCTTTCCACCTGCTCTGCCACTTGGCCACTTGGCCACTACGTGACAAAAGGTGAAAGTCTATAAATACTCCTCAATCCTCATTGAGAAAACGATCCGAAATATCGTCCAATAATCCACAATTCATCTCACAATACACTAATCTGGTATAAACTCCCTTATCTCTCTACAATATTCTTCGCCAAGTAACACACAACTTAATCTCTTTAAGTTTACTGACTTGAGCGTCGGAGTGAGTACGTTCGGCCCCAAGCCGAGCCCTCAGTTTGTTCATCTTAAACAGGAAAGAGCGAAAGGAAGAGACAAGTCAAAGACATCATTCAACAAGCTTACGTGGTCACAAATAACTGCTTCGGAATTACACCCGGAATAATTGGCGCCGTCTGTGGGGATCTAGACACTAAAAGCTAGTCACCTACCTTACAAAAAAAAAAACCATTCAAGCAGCTAAGAGGATGTCAAAACAACAAGAAATTGTGGGTGTAGAAACCGAATTCTACCAGGATGAAACGTTCCCTAATTCTGAGATCGGGCATTCCCCCACCGGCCGAGTGATTGAGCCGGTGAAGTACGGGATGCCGAGAGAGCCAGAAACACCGCTGCCTACCGACCAAGTCACTGTCATGGGACATGTGGTCGATGCAGCCAAATTGAAGCTATTCCTGGACTTGATGGGTAGTACACCGATTACCCCTGTCACGGCGACGGGGACGGTAGCGCACCCACAGGTAACCAGGGCCCATAAAGTGACTCCGACCAACATAACCGAAGTAATACAAGGAGCTGGGCATACAAAGACGTCGGCGGTGCCCGTGCTGCCAGTGGCAGACCGAAGTCCTTCCCCCACTCGCGGGAGGATAGCGTCGCCGCGGCATCAACGAGGCCACCCCCGAAGAAATGAAGAAAGAAGTCCGACTTTCCAAAGTCGGACAACAAGAAGCCCTTCCCGCCACGGGGAGAGAAGCCGGACTAAGGGTGCGAGGAGCCGATCGCCGCGTGTCATTCGACACATGGTCAGACAGCAGGTCTAGGAGATGAGGAACTCCTCAGCCGAGAAAGATGAGGCCATCAAGGCTGAGGTAGATAAACTATTAGAGGCAGGCTTTATCATGCCTTGTACTTACCCTGAGTGGCTAGCAAATGTTGTAATGGTAAAGAAGTCATCAGGGGCGTGGAGGATGTGTGTTGATTTTACAAATCTTAATAAAGCATGCCCTAAAGATTGCTATCCCTTGCCTCGAATAGATAGTTTAATTGACGCAACGGCAGGCTACACTATGCTGAGCCTGCTAGACGCCTTCTCAGGGTACCATCAAGTATTCATGGCCGAAGAAGACATGCCTAAGTGCGCATTCATCACCATACACGGCACATACATGTATAAAATGATGCCGTTCGGTTTGAAAAACGCTGGCGCAACTTACACTAGGCTGGTGGACAAAGTGTTTCAAGATCAAAAAGGGCGAAACATCGAGGCTTACGTCGACGATGCTATTGTAAAAAGCAAGTCTGACAGCGAGCACTTGGCCGACTTGAGCGAGACATTTTGTTCACTAAGGAAATATAGAATGAAGCTTAACCCAAAGAAATGCAACTTCGGTGTCCGAGCCGGTAAGTTCCTCGGCGTTCTTGTCAGCGCCAGGGGAATTGATGCCAATCCAGAGAAAGTCCAAGCAATACTGGACCTGCCGAAGCCGAGGAATCGCAAAAAGGTTATGATGCTGACCGGGAGAATGGCGGCTCTTGCCCGCTTCATCTCTCGGTCGGCCGACAAGAGCACCCCATTCTTTAAAGTGTTGAAGGGGAATAAAGACTTTTGCTGGGGGGAGGAACAGAGTGCGGCTTTCAAACAACTGAAAGACCACCTAATAACTCTCCCGACCCTGTCCAGGCCGACGCTGGGGGAGACGCTATACCTGTATTTAGCAGTTACCTCGGCCACTGTCAGCGCCGTAATCGTCAGAGAAGAAAACAAACAGCAACACCCAATCTACTTTATCAGCCATACACTGTTAGCCGCCGAAAGAAACTACCCACTGATTGAAAAAGCGGCCTTCGCCGTCGTCGTTGCCGCAAGGAAACTAAAACCTTACTTCGACGCACATCCCGTGACGGTCTTGACCGACCAGCCATTGGAGAAAGCATTGGAAAAATTCGAAAAATCCGGCAGGCTCATCAAATGGGCAGTAGAGTTATCCGGCTTCGGCATTCAATACAAGCCGAGGCCTTCGATAAAGGGGCAAGCGCTTGCAGACTTCCTGGCCGAGTGCACATATCAAGAAGAATCACATCCCGGGGTGTGGGAAGTATACACCGACGGGTCCTCCACGGCAAACAGCTCAGGAGCCGGCATCCTTATCATCAGCCCTAACGGGGACGTGTTTGAGTACGCCTTGAAGTTTAACTTCTCGGCCTCAAACAATGAATCCGAATATGAGGCGGTGATAACTGGAGTCGAGTTAGCTAGAGCTGCCGGGGCAGAGCACATTGTGTTGAAGACAAATTCACTCTTAGTGACTAATCAAATCAGAGGAGAGTATGAGGCTCGAGACGACGGGATGGTAAGATATCTGGAAAGGGTAAAAGCTGACACTGCAAAATTGAAATCTTTCCAAATACAGTGCATCCCCAGGTCTGAGAAAAACCGAGCCGACGCTCTCTCAAAACTTGCCAGTTCAAGCATCAAGAATGTCAGTCGAACCGTGCTGGTGGATATCAGGAATGCTAAAAGCATCACTGAGACCGTCGGCATGGTGGGCGACATAGAAGCCGAGACGACGTGGATGACTCCGATAATGAAATTCAAACTTACAAATGAATTGCCGGAGAACCGCAGTCTCTCGCAGAAGATAAAAAGGATCGCCGCAAGGTACTTGCTGTTCGAAGGAGAATTATATAGGAGGTCTGTAATAAGGCCACTCTTGAAATGTGTCGGCCCAGCCGGCGCGGAGCTAATACTGACAGAGATACACGAAGGCATCTGTGGACATCACATGGGGGCAAGAACGCTAGCCCACAAAGCTCTCCGAGCCGGCTACTTCTGGCCTACCATGCTTGAGGATTCCAGAACGAAGACCAAGAAGTGCAAGAACTGTCAAATGCATGCTCCGGTAATACATGCTCCTTCCCGAGACCTGCAACCGGTGCTTAGTCCCCTTCCTTTTGCACAGTGGGGGATGGATTTATTAGGGCCATTTCCAACGGCCTCCGGAGGAAGAAAGTACCTGATTGTCGCCGTTGACTACTTCACCAAATGGGTCGAAGCTGTCGCGGTACCTGCCAAGACCACGGCGGCCGTAAGAAAAGTGATTTGGGAGAACGTTATAACTCGATTTGGGTTGCCCCAAGTCATGGTTTTTGACCACGGCCGAGAGTTTTGGAGCGACATGGTGATGAACTGGTTAGAAGAGCTCGGTATCAAATTCGCATACTCCGCCGTCTGCCACCCTCAGAGCAACGGGCAGGCGGAAGCAGCTAATAAAACGATACTAAACGGGTTGAAAAAGAAGGTTGAAGATCTAAAGGGAAGGTGGGATGATGAACTACCCGGCGTCCTGTGGTCACTTCGAACCACGGAGAAAGAAGCAACGGGGTACAGTCCATTCCACCTTGTCTATGGGTCTGAGGCCGTGCTGCCAATTGAAGCAGCGGGTGCCGACATTCAGAACGCAAACCTTTGACCCAGTCGAAAATGAGGAAGGCCTGAAAGCCTCCCTAGACCTGGTCGATGAAAGTCGAGACACAGCACGGCTCAACTTGGCAGTTTATCAAAACCGAATGAGAAGAGCATACAACCGTAGGGTCCACAAAAGGGACTTAAAAGTAGGAGATCTAATCCTAAGAAAGTCGGCCGCAACAAACAAAGGAAACATCCATGGTCAAATGACGGCCAACTGGGAAGGACCTTACAAAGTGGTTGAAGAAATGAGGCCGGATACATACCGGCTGACCGACATGGAGGGTGTTCCTCTAATGAGCCACTGGAACACGGACAACCTTAGGAAATACTTCATATAGCGGCGGAGGTGTCCGGGACCGTTGTGGGCACCCCAACGCATGATTATATCTTATAAAGAGTGATCCAAGATTTCCATCAAAACGCTTGTCCCCTCCGTAGTCATACCAAAGTAGACGCCACGACAGTCACGAACAAAGGCAGTTGATACTCGCAAAAGCGACCAATATGCTTAAGTAGACGCCGGGCAGTCACTACAAGATGCAGTTGATACTCGCGAAAGCGACCAACATGCGACCAAAGTAGACGCCCTTCGGGCGATCCATGCGGCTGATACTGCGAAAGCGACCAACACGCTTAGGAACGTATAAGTACGATTGAGAAACGCAAATCTGACCGCCTCGGCCAATCCGGGAGTGGAAGAGGAAGCGATCAATATGTCTACAGATACGAACGCTGTCGAGCCGTAACCTCGATTGCCCCGGCCAAAGCCGGGAGTAGCGGGGACACAACGACCGATACGCTAGCATGTTCACAACGGCGGTTGGGAAGCGCAAATCTGTCCGCCTCGGCTAAGACCGGGGGTGGAGGAGGAAGCGACTGACATGCCAACATGTTGAGAACCGTTTTAAGTACAATTGAGATGCGCCTTCTAACTGCCTCGGCCAAGCCGAAAGTAAAAACGAAATAGCGCTCAATATGTTGAAAACGTAAGAAGACAACTGAATGGAGGCAAAATAAACAAACTTTATTGAAAAATGTTTACAGGTGAAGGCAAAACGAAGACGACGGCCGTCCCCATAGGGATAGCCTAAACACAACGTACCAAAGTTTAACAAAAACAAAAGGTACAACAAAAGGTTACAGACATAAGACTTGAAAGCGCCAAAAGGATGGCAGGGAGGAAAGGCTCAATAGTTGGCCCCCGAACAGCTAAAGCTGTCAGAAGGGCCGGGTGAATCCGGTGACGACCGCCCGTCTCCCTATGCTTGTTGCTGCTCGCCACCGGCAGCAGTAGCAGCATCACCATCAGTGGGCGGCCCAGAAGATTCACCAACCTTTGCTCTCTCAGCCTCCTCTCTGGCCTCCTTCACCTTTGCAGCATGGGCCGCCTTGGCCTCAGCTTCCTGAGCAGCCTTCGCCGCCTCCGCCTTCTCCACAGCCGCCTTCTCCGCAGCATCGGCCTTCTCATCCAGAAGCCGGTCAAAAGCTTGCCACGGGAAAGAGCCTTCAGGAACGAGCTCTTTGATTGCATCCCTGGTAGCCTCTTCAGCCTGGTCCCGGTACTGGGCACACATCTCAGGGATGACAACGGTTTGCAGCGTCTCAATGTCCTTCTCCCTCTGAGCAAGGATGGCCTTTGTGTTCCTGTGCTCCTTCGCCTCGGTCAGATGCAGGGACTTCCATTTTTCCCTCTGCTCAACCATAGCATCGTAACCGCCCTGAAACTTCTCTCTCTCCTCCCGCAGCTTAGCGGCGTCAGCCAACGCAGCCTCAACCTTGGCTCTCTCGGCTAGGACTGCCTTTTCAGCGTCCTCCCTAAGCTTTCGCTCAGCGAGGAGATCCTTCATCGCGGCCTGGGAGTTCTCCTTCGACTTCTCGGCCTCCTTCTTAGCAGCGGCAAGATCGAGCCTAAGCCGTTCAAGTGTACCGGCAGCTCGAGCCATGACCGTTTCCTGCTCCATAATACACCCGCCGGCTAGTTCATTCCACTTCGCCAGCTTCTTGCACAACCTTGTGCCTTCCGCCACAAGCTGAGCGGGGGAAACCTTCTGGGATGAGGAGTCGGCGGTGACATTTTTAACGCCCGTCTGCACAGGCTGCTTCTCCAACTGCTGGTCGGTGAGAACAGCAGCCTTAGGCGGTTGATCTACAAAAAATCCAGACAAAGCATCCATGTCAACATTCATTGACATGTCAGAGAGTCTGTCATCAGGAATGCCCAATGAACCTGCTAAATCCGAGCCATGGGTAAGATCCGTACCAGTCCTGGCCTTCTTGGGCAGAGGGTCGGCTGGTCCCTTTCCTTTCCCGGCCTCGGTAACAGCAGCAGCGGCAGACGTTGCCTCTTTCCTCTTTTTTTATGAAAGAAGAGGTGCCTCCGCAACGGTGACCTCCTCTTCAACATCGATGACCACCTGCTCCTTTTGGACCACGGGGATTGAAGACTGAGCTGGAGTTGGCGCCGTTGCCGCCGTAGACGTTTTCTTTGGTCTCCGGCGCGGCACGTTACCAGCAATCTGCGCTTGAGCCACCGTCACATCCAGTGCCTTCAACTGCTGCTCCATAAGTTCGTGGGGGGCCGGTCTGCGATCACGGGGCAGGGCCTTAGGATGCAGCTCAACAACTCTCCCGTCCTCACCAAGTCCCAACCGCTTGAGGACGGAGACAGGCAGTTCCGGGCCAAATCGGTCTGCAAAAGAAACGAAGCAAGAGTTAAGCAAAAGAAGTTAACCGAGGCTATACAGAAGGATTAAAAGCAAAAGTGGGCCTCATACCGACCCCACTCACCTTGGCTGAGGGCCGGTATGAGGCCGACGTGGCAAAGCAGCTCGTCTTGAAGGACGATCTGCGTCGGGGGCATCCATCCCTTCGCCGTGCCATCCTTCTCAGCCTCGAACAGCCTCATTGCCCGCAACTCGTCCTCATTAAGATGGACCCTGCTGGCGTCCATCTTAAGCTTATTCCGGGAGACATATTTGTCGTGCTCCCCTTGATTCTCACACCGCAAGTTGACGCGGCTCTGGAAGGACCGGGGCAGCGGATAGTCATCCGGAACCTCGACGTATACCCACCGCCCCTTCCAGTCCTTGCAAGATGACAACTTCGAAACTGTAACATAACCCGCCTCGGTCTGTATGCTGTACCACCCCGTGCCACCTAAGGTGGTCTGCCTAAGGTGATGAAGCCGGCGGAACAGGTTAACCGTTGGGGCCTCCCCCTTAAAGAGACAGAGCCACACAAAGCCAATTATCGTCCTAATGGCCAACGGATGCAGTTGTGCCACGGCGACGTTCATGGCTTTAATTATAGCAGCAACGTGTACATTCAGAGGAAACCGGAGCCCATACTCCAGGTGTCTGATGTACACGCCGATACAGCCTTTGGGAGGGCAACAGACCGCCTGACCCTCCTCAGGGATAACAATTTTATACCCCCTGCCGAAGGAGTAATGATCTTCAAAAAGATCAGGACCGGAGCAACTAGCGAACTTATTCGTCCAAGCACGATCAGGACTGATCGAGCAGGCGTCGCCGTGATCCAAGAGCTGCGGCCTCTCTTCATCAGATTGAGTCGCCTCATCATCATCATCAGAAAAATCCTCCAAAAATTTTGGATCAATTTCAGGAGAAGGCGGCTTGGGACCCCCAAACCCTATCGGGGTGACGACCAGTGGCTCCTGCTCCTCAGGACGCGACGGTTCGCCCCCCGGCGCAGAGGTACTGGGTTGAGCATCCGCAGAAGACATGGTGACAACAATTATTTAACAAGTAAAAAGTTGGAAAAATTTGTTTGTTTACCTTGGAGAAAGTATCACACCGGGTAACGCTTCGAAAGTTAGAGAAAGAAAGCACTTCGAAAGAAACTAGAAAGAGGAAATTTTTTTTGAGAAAATGAAATTTTGCGGTCAAAATGAGGGGCACACTGCTCTATTTATAGAGCAAAGCCCATTCAATTGACCAATCAGAGCAAAGCCCATGAAGCGTCAGCCAATCAGCACTAGGCCACGTGTCAAGCATGCAGCCACGGAATGTCAATCGACACACAGTAACCACTCTTCTTTGACACGCTTCCTGATACCTACTCGCCAACGACCAGCTGATCAACCAAGCTTGGCAGCACCGGCCGGGGGCAATCAAAAGCACCCGGCACTCTCAACCTTGGTCTCGGCCAGCGCCTTCTTCTTTTCAACATCTGATGTCCATTACACATCCATGTGGAGGGGGGATATGGTACGGCCTGAACAGAACCAAGCCGAGGAAGAAGAAGCCGAGGAAGAAGTTCAACTTGCGCAGAATACGCTCGACACTCATCGAAGGTCCATACCACGGCATAGACTACGCTGGGGGCAAATTGATGGGGCATATTCTGCACCCGCTGACCGAGTCAACACATTGAGCAAGGTCAAAGCTAAAAGACAGCAAGTCAACGTATTAGACATGACCCTAACTGACGCGACTGTCGGCTTGTCACTGGGTCTCGGCTAGGCAACTAGCCACCGGGAGGCATATCCGCGTACTCACATCCAAATCCCTCGACATGGAGTCAACCAGGCCACACCGCCATGGGTCCCTCGGCCGAAGGTAGAACCGTCTTTCCACCTGCTCTGCCACTTGGCCACTTGGCCACTACGTGACAAAAGGTGAAAGTCTATAAATACTCCTCAATCCTCATTGAGAAAACGATCCGAAATATCGTCCAATAATCCACAATTCATCTCACAATACACTAATCTGGTATAAACTCCCTTATCTCTCTACAATATTCTTCGCCAAGTAACACACAACTTAATCTCTTTAAGTTTACTGAATTGAGCGTCGGAGTGAGTACGTTCGGCCCCAAGCCGAGCCCTCAGTTTGTTCATCTTAAACAGGAAAGAGCGAAAGGAAGAGACAAGTCAAAGACATCATTCAACAAGCTTACGTGGTCACAAATAACTGCTTCGGAATTACACCCGGAACAATAATAGTTAATTTATCTTTTTTTTTTTTATATTTTCAATATAAGGAACTGAAAGGTTATAAATAAAAATAATATTGGACAAATCAATGGAAAATTTAATACTTATTCCACTCCGGTCATTTGTTTGCCTATTCTATTTTGGGGTGTCTATTTGTCATCTATAATTGACTCGCTCCTCTTTCCTTGGTTTTGTCCCAAAACCAAAGGCAAACACATAACTGGGACGGAGGGAGTATGATTATACAAACATTATTTTATCACACAATTTCGAGCCGAACCAACGTTAGATCGGCTTGACTAGTTAAGTTATCAAACCGACCTCGAGCTCGAATTGCTCGCGATAGTTGTCTCGTCTCATTATCACCCGTAATCCTAAGCATTATAGTTTATGAGCTTGTATTGAAAAGATCTTAACCTAATAGTTAAGAAAACATAAATTATTGACTCGGGAAAATAGCTACTCCGTACTTAGAAAACAAACGTAAATTATTAATGCGGGAGGGGGTCGACTTACTTTAAAATTTGCCGGTTATTGTTTGTATTGGACTAATGGTTTCCCAAGTTTTCTTTCGTTGATTTATTATATTAACATTAATCTTTGACCCCTGTGACCTAACAATGAAAGTTGGATCATCTCTCTTCTCTAGGTATACGACAAAGATGTCTACTTCGCTTACCAAAAAAAGAAAAAAAAGAAAGATTTCTACTTCGTTGTCAAATACAAACCCTAATGATAATCAAGTGACATCCATGGAAAGCTGTTCAACATGGCTACAATTACCGGACGACGTTACTTTAACGATTCTAATGAAGTTAGGGTGTTTTCAAATTCTCGAGTCGGCTCAATTTGTATGTAAATCATGGTACAATTTGTGCAAAGACCCCTGCATGTGGCGCACCATCCATGTCGATAACTTGGACAAACCATGGTTGGATGATAAGTATGAGAAGATGACGTGCAATGCGGTCGATCGTAGTGTCGGGGGTTTAATCGATCTCGATATTGAGGGTTTTGGCTCTGATAAGCTTCGCTCCTATGTTGCATCTCGGTACGTGTTCTTGAATTGTTTGTTAATGCAGGCGTAGTTGCCATATTATCGTGAATTCATGACGACGTATTTCGGTGTTTTAGAGGTTCGTGACGGAAACAAGATTTTAGGTTAATTGGAAATTTGGATGGTAAACTAGTAATAGAATCGGAAATTTTAACTAAAACTGTTATGCTTCAATTGCTTGAGGCCTGAGGGCAACTGCCCTGCTAGGCCGTTAGTTCCGCTATAGGTAACTCTAGATATTATTCATATCATAACAATATTATGGGTAATGATAAATACAGCCCTAAGGGTTGTATTTAAGAATTAAATTACTTCCCAAAATGGAATTAAATTAGGAATTTATGACACAATTACGCGTAAATTGATGTCATTAATGTTTGATTTAAGTTTTTCTTTCCTTTTTTGTTACCTTAAATACAGCCCTAAGGGCTGTATTTATCATTTTAGGGCTGTATTTATCATTTTCCCAATATTATTACTGATTATACCGTAATACGGAGTATTATACTCACATACCTTGATATTGAATATTTAATTGAATTTTTCAATGTTGATTCCTCGTCTTTCCTTTTTTTACCGAACTTGATTCTATGTCAATAAGTATGAGTTTGATAATTCTAACTCTATTTTTACTGCAGATCGAGTCAACTTAAACGCCTCCGGCTTGCAATTTGTACCAACATATCTGTCAAAGCACTGAAGGGAGCACTTAAAAAGCTATCGTGTTTGGAGGAACTAGAACTTACTATCTGCAAATTTCGAGGAAAGAATACCGTTCCTCTTATTAATTCTTGTCCCTCCGTCACAACTTTCAAATTGAACAGGATCTATCAAAAGTCGAAATGTGATAAGGAGGCACTGGCAATTGCAAGAAGCATGCCTGAATTGCGTCACCTTCAGTTAATTGGAAATAATATGACATATGATGGTCTTACTGCAATCCTTGACGGTTGTCGTCATCTTCAGTCCCTCGACTTGCGTTGGTGTTATAATTTGGATAATGCACAAAAGTTAGACAAGCGATTATCGGCGAACATCAAAGATTTGCGACGTCCATTTGACTCTAATGAGGAGTTTAGATTACAAACTCTAGTTAATGCTACTAAAAGGTCTCGTAAAATCAACTATAACCTCGATGAAAATTATTACGATTATTACCTTCGTGGCCCGTTTTATTATAATGATTACAACAATTATCACCACATCAATTGGACCATACCGTTTGTTTGAACGATGCAATAAGATCCGTTTCACATTTATAACGGTTTTAAGAGAGACGTAGTAACTAAGATGTATGTTTATTAGTAGTCTGTTTCCATTTGGTGTTTGTATGCAGCTATGCATGTTAGAATTTCCACTTGATTTTATTAACTCTGTTCCACTTATTTGTTGAGCTTACATGAAATTCAATAATAAGTACTTATGAATTCGAATAATAAAATTATCTGTCTTTACAATGTCTTCGATTTGAATTTTTTTTTTTAGGGATATTCTACATGGTACCTCTTAATTTTTCGACTTTCTACATGGTACCCCTACACTTATTAAAACATACATGGTACCCCTAATTGTTGTCATTATCACTAAATGTACCCCTAAACTTTATTTTCCGTCAATTAAACTCAGTTTTAGGCGTTAAATGATTACTTGGACGCGTAACCAAGCTTGGCATTTATCATCCCATGACATAAGGACTCTATTAGGCTCAATATCCATCTTTGGACGTGATAATTTGGCAAGGAATTAATAAATTCTCCGTCAAAAACTTTTTAGCCCATATATATATATATATATATCAATAATAAATATTAGGATCGAGATGGATATTGAGCCCAATAGAGTCCTTATGTCATGGATAATAAATGACAAGTTTGGTTACGCGTCCAAGTCATTACCTAACGCCTAAAACTGAGTTTAATTGATGGAAAATAAAGTTTAAGGGTACACTTAGGGATAATGACAACAATTAGGGGTACCATGTATGTTTTAAAAAGTGTAGGGGTACCATGTAGAAAGTCGAAAAATAGAGGGGTACCATGTAGAATATCCCTTTTTTTTTATCATTCTCTAAACTCGTGAGTCGTGACAAGAATTATGATTAGCCTAAAATTTTAAATCGAGTAACTTTTAATGATCATATCTAGTGCACAAAATCTCATTTGTGACGGCACGTATCCGTCACTCCAGAGTGACGGATACCATTTTCCCTCACAAATAGGGATGACAGTGGGTCGGGGACCCGACCCAGACCCTGAGGGTCGGACCCTAATGGGTCGGGTATGGGTCTCATTTTTTCAGACCCAATGGGTATGGGTCGGGTATGGGTCTTAAGAAAATATTTCGGGTCCGGGTCCGGGTCTAAGTTATGAGACCCATACCCGACCCTTAGACCCTTTATTAAAAAAAAAAAAAAAAAAAAAAATTACAACTTTCCTGAATTCATACTGGCAGACCGTAGAAACCCAACTAAAGTCTCTTTCTCTTCCCTCATCCCATAAAGTGATAAAATCCAACCAAACTCTTCTGACAATACCACCACTCCACCACTGACACAAGAAAACCACCACCACAAAGACGACACGCGATCGGCAACCACCTCTCTAATAGGCGGCAACCGACAACCACCATTAACGGCAGCCAGCGACGGTCAGATGGAGACGACTATCAAGTACGGTATTGATTTTTGGGTTCCGAGTTTCATTCTTTCACATGTATTTGGATGTAAAACTAATTTAGGTCTTCTTTGTCTTTCTTAATCTCTTTGGTATGTATATTGGATTTGGTAGTGTACAATAGAGATTAATAAACTCATAATATTAAAGTAGTATGAATTTTTTTTTTAATATTATAGACCCCATAGTTGTTAATCCTGTTACTAAAGTGGCTGAAACTCGGACCTGCGGGTAGACCCAGACCCTACCCTTACCCATAGGGTCCGGGTATGGGTCCTCAAATTTTAGACCCTTGCGGGTCTGGGTCGGGTACGGGTCCAAAGGGAAAATCTCGGGTCGGGTCCGGGTCTAGGCGGACCCTACCCAGACCCTACCCATTGCCATCCACTACAAAAAGAATTAAAACAGGCGACTGATTTTGGCGACTGAAATCAGTCGCCAAAATCAATTTGGCGACTGAAATCAGTCGCCAAACGTTAGTCGCGGACCTTAGTCGCCTTTTCTAGCTTTGGCGACTAAAGTCGGTCGCCAAATTTGGCGACTGCCAAATCAGTCGCCAAATACCAAAAATGGCGACTGATTGGGTAGTCGCCAAATTGGCGACTGATTAAAGGTAGTCGCCAATTTGGCGATCAATAGAAATGCCAAATGCCAACTCGCGCCTTTTTTGGGTGACGTAGCTTTGGCTACCAAATTTGGCGACTGAATTGGGATTTAGCGACTGCTATTCAGTCGCCATTTTGGCGACTACCTTTAATCAGTCGCCAATTTGGCGACTGAATTGCTGTCGCCAAATCACAAATCAGTCGCCAAAACCACTGTATGTTTTGGTGGTTTTTTTCGTTTTCATTGCTAGCCAAAAATTTACAACCTGCATACAAACCGATGTTCCACAACACCATACATCCCATTTCAACACACACAACACCATACATTTCAACCCAACACCTCCCAATTTCTCAAACTTCATTTCATATATTGAAAATGAAAGTTTTACAAGCTAAGCTATTCTAAATGTTCAAGTCTAAATGTTCAAGTCTTACAAGCTAAGCTAACCTCCCAATCATCTTACTTGGAAGCCAACACCGGCTCCACTCCCCCCATGTGGACCATGCGGATCATTTGGATCGTAGTTGGGTCCAGTCCGGGTTACAACCTTGCCACCAAGTCTCAAACATTGCCATTCTTTCCTTCATTTGGCGCAATTCTTCATCACGTTTGGCATCACGTTCATCACGCTCTCTTATTTGACCTTGAAGTTGACTAATAATTCCCGGTTGATACGTGTTGCTGGGAATTGTTGAAGTCGATCTCCTACGCGTTTTCTCATAGAAAGCCGGTGTTGAACTTCCGGTACCATACACGTGCCCTTTCTTGAAGCCATCCACCAACTTATACCATATGTCATTATCCTGGAGTTTCGGATTGGCGGCTTTTTCTTGTTCAAATGCTTCCTACAATATTAAACAAATGGTTGTAAGTTAATATGGTAACCACCTTATATACGACATTTTAAAAGAGAGTAAATTAACAAAAATTAAGTGTTACGGAAACTTAAATATAATTGCTTGTCTTTTGGCTTAGTCCAAGTTCTAACCCCTTTGTGGTCAACCCTGGAATGCGTGTCCGCAAATGGCTTAAATCCGGTACCGTCGCAATCGGCTGTGACTTCTTCTTTCCTCTCTGAATGAAAAAAAAAACATACATGTTAGAAAATCAACAAAAAATCTAACATAAAATAAACATGTTGCATTGAAAACAAAAAAAAAGTGTCAAATAATAGACAAACTTACCCCCAACATACGATTCCAGAACGATCGTGAACCCGCGTAATGAGTAGGCTCGTTCACGGCGTCTTCCTTTCCTCCTCTTTTGTTGAGGGATGCTTGCTTAGACTTCTTCTGAAAAGCGGGAGTTTTGGTATGCTTTATTAAGCCTTCATACTTGTCACCTGCAATTACACATATGAAATCATAACTAATAAGTTACTGATATTATTTATATTATAAGAGAGTATATACTAATTAATACAAATAACAAAACAAGTTAATTAAATACCTTTCATGTGTTCTGGTTCCTTTGGGCGCCTAACTACCTTCCAAATCACGTCCCGATATCGTCGAGTACCGACTTCCTCGTACCTGATACGGACATTCCGTTCTTGAGACGGTGACCAAGCATATGCTTGCTACAAAAAAAAAGCGACAAAATTTCATATTAGTATTTACAAAATTCAAACACAAATTAAACTAAATCTAACTACAAATTAATCTAACATACTAACTACAAATAAATCTAACAAACTAACCACAAATTAATCAAACTAACTACAAATTAATCTAACAAATTAAACTAATTAAACTGAAATTAAACAAAAAAAAACTAACCTAATTAAAGAGAGTGATGGAGGCAATGAGAACGGTGGTCACGGTGGTGGAAGTGGTGGAAGTGGTGGTGTGGTTGTGTGGTTGTTGTCATCGCCTTAATCGCCCGCTGCTTTCCTCTCTTTTTTTTTTTTTTTGTTTCGAAAGAGTAAAGCAGGAGAGAGGAGTTCCGTTTTTCTATAAAAAAATTTGGCGACTGACAAGCCATTTGGCGACTGAATTTCAGTCGCCAAATTTGGCGACTACACATATATCAGTCGCCAAATTTTAAAACTCGGTCGCCAAATTGATTCCCTTTTTAAAAAATGACAAATGGTTTTACTAAAAAATTGGCGATCGAAATTCATTTTGGCGATCGAATTTCGATCGCCAATTTGGCGACTACACATAAATCAGTCGCCAAATTTAAAATCTCGGTCGCCAAGTTTGATTCCCTTTTTAAAAAAGACAGTCGCCAAATTGGCGACTGATTTCAGTCGCCAATTTGAAAATCAGTCGCCAATTTGGCGACTAAATATATCAGTCGCCAAATTTCGGTCGCCTGTTTTAGTTTTTCTTGTAGTGATCCCTACTCACAAATGACCCATATAGAGGAGAGAGGGAAGCACATGGGGGTGCCCCACCTTGTCCCCCCTATTCGTTTTGTGAGTGGCATTATCCGTTACTTGCTCCGACCCGTCTTCAGCAAGACTAATTGTATCTAGTGGGTGTTCTTTTGAAATTCCGTAAATGAAAGATCATGATCATTATAGTTTACGAGCTCCTATAGAAAAGATGTTAACCTAATGGTTAAGAAAACATAAATTATTGACTCCGTAAAATAACTACTCCATCGAAAAAAGCCAATTCTTATATCCTACACCCATGTGTAGGATACTCCATACTCCCTCCAACTCCCCCACTCCCCACTCCCCACTCATCCTCAACTTCCTCTTTTTTATTATTATTTTTATTTTGTTTTAAAACAAAAAATTATTTTCCACTTTTAAGAAAATTACCGCGGTCATATTCAGTTTAAGTGTTACGTAGTGTTACTTTCACAATATCACTATTATATTCATTTTAAGTTTAGTGAATATGACAACGTTGTTTAATGAATATGTGCTTTATAGTACGATATTCATTATATGACACTATCATATTCATTTTCAGTTTAGTGAATATGTGTATTATTTATTGTGATATTCATCGCATGGTTCTATTGTATTCACTTTCAGTTTAGTGAATATGACTTTTTTTGTTCAAATATATTGAACAATAATCATGAACGCTTTAATCCATATCAAAACCGCATAATACAAAATAATTTAAAGGAATAAAAATAATTATGTGATATGGTATGAATATGTCAATTTTGTGATTTGAATATGTGAGAAAAATAAAAATAAAAAATAAAATATATCAAATATGATCTCTATTTGTAGAGAAATAAAAATTAGGGTTTTTTTTCAAACACAACCTTTAAAAAACTTTTTTTTCGAAACACCACCTTTAAAAAAAAAGTTTGTAAAACACAACCTTTAATAATTTTTTTTTTGTAAAACACGACATTTTGGCCAGAGTTTAACCACTTGCAATAGGGTGACTTTAAGTCGATATTTGAGGTAGCAAACGAGTTCCATTTGAGGTCTTCTTAGACTCTTTGGAAAGGTGGAAGTACAAGCTTTCCAATGGTTACCAATACGGCGGTGATAGGTGGGTTTATGTGGGGTCTATTGGTATGTAAAGTAAGGTTGGTCAAGTAGTGAATTGGAGAGAGAAACAAATCAGAAAAACACCAATTCACTCTTTGACCAACCTTACTTTACACACTAATAAACCCTGCATAAGACCACCTATCACCACCGTATTGATAATGCTGGGAAAGCTTGTACTCCCACCTTTCCAACGAGTCTAAAAACACCTCAAACCGACCCCGTTTGCTATCTCAAACATCGACTCAAAGTCACCCCATCAAATTGTTCAAACTCTAGCCAAAATGTCGTGTTTAACAAAAAAAAAAAAATTATTAAAGGTTGTGTTTCACAAACTTTTTTTTTAAAGGTCGTGTTTGGAAAAAAAAGTTTTTTAAAGGTTGTGTTTGACAAAAAACCCTAAAAATTATGAATAATGATATATTTTTTATTATTAACTAATTTATTATATTTAAGATTTATTTATTATAAAAAAAAAATTTAAAAAAGAGAGTACCATGCACCATACTTCTGGGTGCATGGTATAAGCAAACGTAAATTATTGAATCGGACGGACTGGACTAACTCTAAAATTTTGCTGAATATTATTGTCTGTAATGGATTAACGGCTAGTGACTGAGAATCATATTCTCCCACTCTCAAGTCTCAACAGTCTCAATCACTCAAGAGTATTACACTCACAGATTACTGATTATTATACCAAATAACCGTCATCCATGACGATTATCTTTCTTGTTTTTTTCTCTTGTTTGTTTCTCATACCAATCTCACTCTCTTGTGGTCGCAACATATACACTTCCATAGTTCCATGGCTTCTTTCTCACCGTTCTTTTTTAATGCCCGTCAACTGTTCGACGAATTGTCTGAAAGAGTTTATTGGGTTAATCACTGATCAAAGAAATGGGTTTGACTCCATTAGTGTGGTACTGTCGTCCCGTTGAAAATGGGGTTTGGGAAAGAAAGGGAGATACTGGTTTTGGAGCTTATGTACCTTGTCAAATGGGTATTGTCGTTTCGGTATCGAGTTTTGCTCTGATGATAGTGTGTGCCTACAGGATTTGGCTCACTTTGATGGGTAGTAAATGTAGGAGGTTTTGTTTGAGATCAAAGTGGTTTAATTATCTGCTAGCTGTTTTTGCTGCAGCTTTTGCTGTTGAGCCATTGGTTAGGTTGATGTTAACTGTTTCGATATTCGATTTGGATGGAGTATCTGAACTTGCTCCATTTGAGGTGACTTCTTACTTCCTGTAATGAATGGTTCATGGAATTTTTTTGATAGCATAATCTCGTTGATTAAGTTGGTTATTTACTTTTTGTTGTGTTTGCCATTTCATGGCGGTAAAGATGAGATTCTAGTGGAACTTTATTTGTCGCTGTTTCTGAAATGCTGATGTTTTCCTGTGACTTGACCTCTATATGGATTATCCTGAAATGGATTTTGATTCGTACATTTTTTGTTTTGCCTCTGGCCATGGTATTAAATCTCATGATCCTGGAATCAATCATGGTAGCTTAATATTCGTCATTGCATTTGATACCGCGTCAAAATGTGGTCTTGGTAGCCTTCAAAATCTTGATAACTCGTTGGTCTGCTTAGACTTGGCAACTAAGTAATTGGGGTATGGGTCAGGTCAGTTCGTGTCCGGGACAATTTTGCCAGTGATTCACTGATACGGTGTCATGGTCGAGAATTTGAAGCATGTTTAGGACACAACGTCAAAGATGAAACTTAAATCTAAATATTATAGTGCTGTTTGACCACAACCTTTTAAATGATTGGGTTCAAGAAAAAAATTTCGTTTCTCATGGGCTACATCTCGGTGTCCTTTGTCAAACGTCCGAGTGTTTGCATTCTTCTTTCTTGTTTGTTCTTTGTTTCCAGATTTTACATGGGCTTATCAGTCTCAGCTGGTTGCTTCTTAGTAGTATAGAAAGCTCGTAGTATTTGCATGCTCCCACCCATATTTCCTAAAATAGTCATTCTGGTGGAATATAATGATCACAAGACTGGATTTTCTTATTGATCAAGTGAACATATATGATTTATGTATGAAATCGATGGGGGATGCATTAGGTAATTCGGTAGCATATAAAAGCTACCTTTGCATCCACTCTCTTATGCAGACACTTAAGTTTGTGATGTGATCAACTGTTGTAAATTGTACACAACTATTCGTAAGGTTAAGGGAAAAAACATAGAGTGCATTTAATATAATGTAACTAAGATGATCGTCAAATCAAGGCAATGTAATTGAACCTTGCTCGTTTTTCCTTAATTTAACTTTCAATGTATCATTATCTCATGTCTCTCTGCAGGTTGTTACACTGATAACAGAGGCACTTTCTTGGTCTCTGCTATTAGTTACGCTTCTTTTGGAGACAAAGGTCTACATCCACGAGTTTCAGTGGTACATTCGTTTTGGAGTTATTTATGATTTGGTGGGATATGCTGTTATGCTCAATCTTATGTACCCGATGAAAGATTTTTACAGCAGGTTAATTTTTCTTCTTCTGTTATTTCAGTACTTTACCCCTACTGGAAAAAATACAATAAACTTGAAAATTGCATATGGGGCGGAGGATGCCTATTGGGGGTGCTTTTTTGGGCTCCAGCCCTTCTCTCACCTGAAATGGCAGAGTCAATATATCTATCTGTCTGTGCTTGAATGATGACTGATGGAATTGTTACAGAAATACTTTTAAATAACATTGGGAATAGTGTCAAATCTATTATGACTCTGATCAACTAGTTTGGAGAGCTCCAAAATCTAGAGAGAAAGAAACCACCCCATATGATTTGTGGCTTTATGACCAATATCTTTGTACCAAGGTCTAGTAAATAATAATGTAGCAAAATGTCTCACTAAAGTAACTGCGCTTCTTTGTATTGTGAAGTTCCAGTCCAGGGGCGGATCCAAGGGTAGGCTACTCGGGCTATAGCCCGAGTAGTTTCTGAGGAAAACAAAAATATATAGATTATGAAGTACTATAGAATCACATGGTTGCTTGTAGACTGTTGGTTTGTTGTTTGGTTTTCATAGAAGGTACCCGGGTTCGACTCTCACTAATGAATTTTTTTCCCTCATCATGTATTATGCGCTGAACTGTTATACTATAGGCTTAAGATTCACTTTATTTTACAATTTTACATTGTCCGGCTTACACCATTAGCCTATATTTATATAGATACAATATTTGGTGATTATTTCTTCTCATTATATATGAACTACTAGTTATTTTCTCTCTTTATTTATTTACAAACTTATACTCTTTTTCCTATTTGTTGTAGACTTATAGCTATTTCTTTTTATCTTTCTTTCCAATCATTCAATCAATTATCAATCATTTTACTATTAACGACTAAAATATGATACTCCGGGAGAAAAAAAAAATATAATATTACCTCCATTATAATTATAATAAATTGTATACTCTCTATGTCCTAAACATTTGTCTACTGGTTAAAACACCCCCTTACAAATATTAAAAATTGAGAAAATATTGGAAAGGAGAGAGTATCATTTTTTAAAATTACCTTGTATACCTTGTAATTTTAAAAAAAAAAATCTACATTCTTATCGAATGCACTATGAGTACAAGTCAATTGAAATAAATTTTGCTAAGCTTCGTTGAAAAAAAAAAGTTGAAATAATTATAAATTAGCTTCATTCGTTATCCAACCTGAAAAGTATCTTACCGATAAAAAGTAATAAATAATACTTAGTAATTTTTATATTTGGTTCAAATACTACATAAATAAATGACAAATAAATTTAATGTCCTTACAAATTTTTAAAAGATATTGACTTACAAGGCTTATATTGAGAAAAAAATCACTTTGTATAGTTTTAAAATTTAGCCCCAGATAAACGGAATTCCTGGATCCGCCCCTGTTCCAGTCATTCGATGTTGTTGTTGATGTATACTTGCAAGGATCACGGCATGTCCTATTTTTCTTCCTGAATTTTATGTCGAATTTGTGATACTAATCCCTGTTCTCATATTTTACTCTTTAAATAGGAACATATGGTATTTATGCTTCGGCATCGTCTTTTGCAAGGTTTGTAGATGGACTCCCTCCTTTTCGATGCTTTTTTCTCAGCTTGTTTAATTATGGTCTTTTCGTTATTAGCATTTGTTTAAATCTTCTCTCATGCATTATATTTGTTGTTAACTCCTGCTACGGGCCTTGTATTAGAATAACCAAGAAAGAGGGGCAACACATGACTTCTCCTGTAGTCTTTTGAAATGGACTCTATGCTAAGTGAGAGACTCTGAGGAGCCCCTTAACATACACGAAATGCAGAATTTTTAGAACCCTATGTGGTTAGTTATTCAACTTGCTCTCTTATGAATGGTTGCCATTAGGAAAGCTACCACTAAGTATAAAGCATGACGACTTGGCATACACTATCGTAAGGGTAATAAGTTCTGATAGGGCTTGGCGGCTTGCTGGCCTATCTTTAAGACATGGTAGCTATATTGGGCTACTTTTAAACAGTGTCATCTCAAAGAAAGTGTCTACATGGTCTTGAAGACCTAACATATTATAAATTTATAATTAGCTATTCATGCAATCATATCTTCGTTGACTGTTATTGTTTTGTTGTAGGTTGTTTTTGGAATCCTTCTTGTTTTTCACGTTCCACGTTCGGATCTTTACCCTTCCTGTACGCTAGTTAATGCGGAAGATTCTGATGATTTTGCTTATGAAGAACTCTTAGCCGGAGAACACATATGTCCCGAGAGATATGTAAGCCTGATTTCTAGTAAGTGAGATTGGTTGCAGGATTGTTATTGCTCTTTCAAGTAAAGAGGGCCTGAGATGACATATAATAGAAAGTCTCGTCTTGATTCTTCATCTCAACCTCTCTATTTGTTATATACCTACAAACATCCAGAATAACGCAAGAGTAATTCTTTATCAGGGATGTTGCCTCTATTGAGAAATCATTTTATGCTTGGTTCTTTGATAGGAGTGTACTATGGATGGATGACCCCATTGCTGGAGAAAGGCTATCGGAAACCCCTCTCCGAGAAGGATGTCTGGAAGCTGGATACTTGGGACAAGAGTGAGACACTCATAAATAGGTTTGGACCTTAATGTCACTTTTCTTCTTTGTGCTGTGTTTCGATTTCTTTCTTTCTTTCTTCTTCTTTCTTTTTTTTCCCAGTTGAAACCTCAACCTTGAATTTCAGCATATTGACAGAATCTTGGCAGAGGCACCGTCTCTCATGGATAAATGTCATTGTTTCATTTTTTGGAATTATAGTTGTGCTTCATATGTTTTCCCTGCTAGGTTTAATAAGAATTGGGCTGAAGAATCTCAAAAATCCAATCCATGGCTTCTAAGAGCTCTAAATAGAAGTTTTGGCAAATTGTATGTTTTACTTAAGTTTCAATACTGTATTTTGATTCTTTCACCATATTATTATTATTTTTTTTTTAAACGCTAATTCATTGTATTCTACAGGTTTTGGTTAGGTGGCTTGTTCAAGGTAAGAAATATCTGACTGTAACAACTGCATCCGAACAATCTATAGTCATAAATGGAAATATATGCGCTTTACTTTGGCAGCCTTGGGTATGAGGGGTTTGAGGAAAGGGGCTGAGCATTGTGGCAGGGCATATGGTTTCTGATTGATGCTGGATACTTTTGTTACCCATGATTCCATGAAAGTAGGGGTACAATCGTGGCATCTCTGGTTTAACTAGAGTGCTATCACCACAATAAATGCGAGGCATGGCAGTGCCTTCTTCTTCAGTGATGCATAACCAGTTAAAACTGAAAAACGGAATCAGAAAGAGAAAAATGGTTACTTGGGGTGCATGAAATGTCAACCTTGGTGACTGGGTGAATCCTTGTTCTGTAGTCTGATTTTGTATACCCTTTTTATCTAATAAACAAAAACTGATAACCAAAGGAAGGATCTTTCAAATGTATGATGAAAAAACACACTTGCATTTTTATGAAAAGTTAAGTTTATACTTTATTAGATTTTGTCTGATTGGTCCTTTGTCTACCAAATTGTAGATTGGTAATGATCTTTCGCAGTTCATTGGTCCAATTCTACTCGACCGTCTGCTGCAGGTAAGCTCTTGATTTGTTTGACAACTATTGTGCCAGTTCAATGCTGCGATTGTATGTATTATGGAATTGGAATAATTAAGTCCATGGTTTTTTTTTCTCCTCTTAGAATATCTAGCTTTCATGGATGAGTTTATAACCATCATTTCACATTTTCACCCTCTTCAGTCTCTGCAAGAAAATCAAGCCTGGCTTGGTCATGTGTACGCCTTCCTAATTTTTATTGGTGTGGTATGACTCTTCCTCTAGGTATCAATGTAAATTTTGTATGCTATTTAATTCTTGGTATTGTACGTGCTTATGATTCTGAATGATTTAATGAACAAAAATGGCGGTGATTGTTAAAATATCTGCTGCCGTGATTGAAACACAGTTGTTTGTGAGTGTCTATAACATTATAAAATACGGAATATTACGTGTTATTCTTGAAAATAATGTTTTAAAGCGAATTTTACTGATATGTTCATCATGATAGGTTAAACTGCTCATTTCCATTTTTTGAACAATGCCTGAAATAAATAAGGCTATGATATACTCTGTTGAAGAACTTTTTTACTAATCATTTGTTTTATTGACTTACTTGCTCTGTTTGTCCAGTCACTTGGTGTACTCTGTGATTCTCAGTACTTTCAGAATGTTATGCGTGTTGGTTTCAGGCTCAGATCTACAATGGTAAGTTTGATTATTCATCCTATCACTATAGATTTGATTTTAGAGTAATAAAATAAAGTAACTATAGTTTTTGTTTAATAAACTATTTATTTCTGCAACCTATATGACTCTGAATGTTTCAGAAGTTAAAACATAAACTTAACAAATTCTTTTGCCTCTAAAATCATAGGATTACTTATGCGGTTTATAGATGTTACTTTAGGTTTTCATACAATAATTTGTACCATAGTGCGTGCACTCATCATTGAAGCTTAGTTTACGGTTAGGATTGAGTCCTAGATTTCATTGGAGTCTGAATGTGGGAATGAAGGTTGAAGGTGCCTCTTTGACATAGTTATTTTTTCAAAATGCAGGTGGCTGCTATATTTCACAAAATATTAAAACTGACAAATGATAGCCGACAGAGATTTCCTTCTGGAAAGATAACAAACATGATATCCACAGATGCTAATGCACTTCAGGCATGTATATTTTGCTTTTGACATTTACATCATAATTTGTTTCACGCAGTGCAAAATGGCTCATTGAGGGCCTGTACTTTATATGTGTTTCTAAAAATAACCAGTACTCGTCATAGTCTCTAGGATAAGAGTTGGAGTGTATATATAACCTAAGTGAGTTCCTGCTTATGAACAACTAAAAACCAAGGAATATGTACAGAAAGTTACGCCCTGATGATTGCATTGTAGTATTGTTCTCTATCTCTTCCACAAAATCATGTAACATTCATGTTTTGGAAACCGCTCTAGTTCATTACATTTTGTTATTTGGCAAGTTTTTGAGTGTTCAAATTAAAGAAAAACACCACGTGAGTCGCATACAAAGAATTTCCTTCTCAATAGAAACTGCTATTAACCCAAATATAAATACTTCCATGAGATGAATGGAGTAAATATTTTGTCAATAGTGTCAAGAAAACACGATCTCAGAGCGGATGTTCTTTTGTGCAGCAAATATGTCAACAACTTCATAATCTATGGTCAGCTCCTTTTCGTATCATTCTTGCTATGGCTTTACTTTACCAACAACTGGGAGTTGCTTCTCTTTTCGGTACACTCATGCTGCTTCTTATGTTCCCAATACAAGTAAGTTGCTCTATTACTTTCGTCTTCTGTTCCAGATAGTGTATGTGCTCCCTAAATCATTAAGAGATGCTTGTAGGCCTGTCCTGATGGAAGGGTATTTACCACACTTATATTCTGTTTGAATAGTATTGAAATTGTAGACAACTAGTACCAACATGAGGATGAATGTAAAAGGACACTATAAATGTTATGGGAATTGACTGACTGCAAGTTATGGGGATAAACATCAAATGTTCCGCCATAGCAGATCTTTATATCTAGAAATAATACTTTATAGGGTGAGTACAATAGTTACTGTTTCTATTGTGCTCTCCAAATTGGGGGGTATACATGTAATTAGGGTGGAGATCTACCTCAGCCTAAGATCTACTTGATGGCACGATTCTTGGCCTTAAGGGAGCAAAACATAGTCCTGAAGTGTTCTGTTCGAGCACAGGGATGAATAATTGTCTGATAGGAACTTGAGGCTTAATTTTTATTACTTTTAACAATCTTTGACCCTGCTACCCACCCTTTTAAAGAGATATCGTTAGCGGACTTGATGTATTGATATTCATCATTTATGCTTAATTTGAGTAATACTGAAAGATTGTTTAATTTGTGGGTAAACACTAAATAAGAAAGAAAATAATTAGGAAAAAAAGGATAAATTGTTAGATGTTTTATGGATGAATTAGTTATGCTAGAGCGTCTCAGTAATAGTCAGCATACTCTGTTTGCTTCTGAATTTCTGATCGTGTTAACCAAACTTGGGCTGTGACAATGTGTTACTACGACTGATTGAGGGATCGAGACTGAAACTGGTATTTAATACCATGCTGCTGATGGCCTAGTAGCATAAATTTATAGAATAGCGAACCTTATTACTATTATCTTAACCTTTCTTTACTCTTTTTTTTTTTTTTTCCAGACTCTTGTAATAAGCAGAATGAAGAAACTCTCTTCAGAGGGACTGGTTCGCACTGACAAGAGGGTTGGTCTCATGAATGAGATTTTGGCTGCAATGGATACTGTGAAGTAATTTTCTGTCAGAGCAAAACATTTAATTAAAATTGCTAAACACTTGAAGTTATTACGGTGTTTGATAGATTGGTAGTTAAGAAAATTGATCGCGCACTCTGTTAGATGAATCTGATACTGCAGTTTCAATCATATAGGTGCTATGCCTGGGAGGAAAGTTTCCAATCAAAAGCTATGGAGCTGAGGGCTAATGAACTTTCATGGCTCCGCAAAGCCCAAGCACTTACAGCTGTACGCCAACGCTCTCTTCTATAGACTACAATATAATTTTTGGCTACTGTTTATGCCCAAAATTGTTTGAGGATGTTTCAGTTTAGCAGTGGCATGCGATGTCGTAGGTAGCCCGGCAACATAGTGCCTACAGATTTACACCTTATAACTGGAAGACTGCGACAGTCTTCAAAAATAGAGTGCAATATTCTTTTCGAGTAGCTAAGGGCTAGGCCGAAATTCTTGAAAATATGAGCCATTTTGTAATTTGTATGATGAGAGAAAAAAATTTAGTTGATGACCTTTGATTAATTGGGGCATCTTATCAAAGTAGAACTTTAGAACTGCTGTTCTTTATAGAGTTTGTGTTTCAAAAATAGAATAACAGTAATATAAATAGCACTTTTTCTCAACATTTGTAATGTGTACTCTGACTGCTGCTTTCCTGATTTTTTTTATTGGCTTGGATGCAGCTAAATAATTTCATATTAAATAGTGCCCCAGTGCTGGTTGCGGTTGTCTCGTTTGGAATGTTTACTTTACTTGGCGGGAATCTGACACCAGCAAGAGCTTTCACGTCTCTTTCCTTATTCACCATTTTACGACAGCCTCTTACCATGTTGCCAAGCATAATAACTCAGGTGCTGCTTCATTTCATTTTAAAGGGTATATTTTTTTTAAACTACATTGACTACTCCTAGCAGGAACTAATTCCGATTCCTCTTATTTTTTATTTATGCATTATCAGTAATTCTTGCTTCTTCCTTCATTGAAATATTATCTTATCCATTATCATATTTCTGTTTTCGACTGTTGGAAGTATTTAAGGTTTCGTATTTGCAGTTTCAGTGTCAGTGTTTAAATATAAAGAACTTCTCCCTGTTAACGCAGGTTGTGAATGCTAATGTATCATTACAGCGGATGGAGGAACTATTGTTGGCTGAAGAGAGACCCATAATGGCCAACCTATCTCTTGAACCTGGGCTTCCAGCCATCTCAATAGAAAATGGATTTTTTTCGTGGGATTCTAAGGTTCAGTTTCAGTCTTTATTTAAAAATATGGTTATTATTCTTTGACAAATTGCTTTCATTCTTTTTAATTTCTTAGGAATATCATTTGTAGTTTTTGATATTTGCACTGTCCATAAATAAACATCTTGGGTTTCCATTTTAGGGTGTCTATGAACAAACTTTGTTTTTTGAAGGAGTGTGAAAGAATAAACTTCCTACTTGAAATTTTATTATGCTCATACTTTTGCTGAAAAACAAACAAGGAAATTCATTCATGGATGGAGGGACAACATCTTCATCGTAAGTGGAGATTTTGTAAATGAGGGACTACAAAATCAAAATCAAACAATTAATATATCATCTAAGTTTTAAATATATCGAACATTCAACAAAATGTCACGCCAAGCCCTTCAAGGGATAGAAATTCATTACTTTTGTTCCAGTAAAATGCACCAAATATTTTTATTGTTCATAAAATTTTCCCTTCTTACACCAGATGCAAGTTAGGATGAATTCCCTACCTTTTGATGTTTATCTGTTTATATGACGCCCGTGACTTTGAAAGTAAAGATGTTTTTACCTTCTAAAACTACTTGAATACAAATGAGGTAAAAAAGTGGAACATTCATTCACAAGTCAAACTAATGCTGATGTTTTTTCCATGTCGAATTTGTTTTATTCATAAATTCTTACCTTCTTTGGCACAGAGACCTACCTTATCAAATATCAACTTGAACATATCAGTTGGCAGTTTGGTAGCTGTTGTGGGAAGTACAGGTGAGGGGAAAACATCACTAATATCAGCAATGCTTGGAGAGCTCCCGCCTCTAGCCAAAAGTAGTGTTGTCATTAGAGGAACTGTCGCCTATGTTCCTCAAATCTCGTGGATTTTTAACGCCACCGTGAGTCTTGGGTGCTTTTTTTCCCCTTTTCTATTATTTTCATAGATTTCTATTTAATTCTAATACTCAGTATATCAGAAACGGATGATACAACTCGGAGAAGTAGTTTTATCTGAAAAGTTGGGAAAAAAGGACCTCCAATCGGGCCAGTGATTATGTTATTCCGACTCTTCATATTACGTCACATATCCATGTCCGACATTCTATGTTTTGACATGGGTAATACACTTCACAATTGATGCTTCATTTTAGACCAAAACACGAGAATTTTTCAACAAATAGCCGAGTCCCATAACACATGTACCCTTATTGCCTTATTGCGCATTTCTTACTAAATCGGAGTAACATAGAAGGTGGTGGATATATTCCAGGCTCTTTTACTTTGGCGTGCACATGGCATCTGATTGTGTATTGTGATATTTGTGTTTAGGTTCGCGATAATATATTATTTGGACTAGAGTTTGATCCTAGACGATATTCGGAGGCCATTGAAGTGACTGCCTTGCAGCGGGACCTTCAGTCACTTCAAGTAAGATTGATGGAGAACTTTTCTGTTTAATATCTGGATTATATGTTCATGTTGTGTGATTAAAGTGTTAAACTACTACAACCTATTAATTTCAGGGGGAGGATCTAACTGAGATCGGTGAAAGAGGAGTCAACATCAGTGGTGGGCAGAAGCAAAGAGTTTCGATGGCTAGAGCTGTGTATTCAGACTCGGATGTGTACTTATTTGATGATCCTTTAAGTGCCCTTGATGCCCATGTTGCTCAACAGGTTAATGATTGAGCCAAATACTCATTATTCTTTTGTTCTGGATTATGATGGAATAAAGCAAAACTACACAATAAAGTGAATGCGCTTCTTCCTATTGTGAAGTTTCAATCATTTGATTTAACAATTCTTTTTTTTTTTGGGTGATTAAGAAACCTCGATATGTGCTAACACAAGGGTAAGACGAAGTACATCCAATTTCCCTTTTTGTGCAATTTGCCAGAACCCTGAACCCTTGAGGGACTAGGAAATGTTGTACCTTTTCTATCTGTTTCGACTCATAATTTTGCTGAATTTCACATTTCTTAAGATACATTTCCTTTAAGATAGTTAAACCTGTAGCAAATGGACTAAAAGCTTTATCGATGCTGTGCTATATCTTACAACACCGTTGTATTAGCTCCGTAGGCCATCCGCCATCGTCACTCAAGCTGTTTTTTCTCTTTCTCTCACTGTATGTTGGTGGCCTGTTTTAAGTAATTTGTACTTCTATATTGTATGTGAAACATCAAAATAATCTGAATTGTTTGCTTATTCCAAAACTTTTGACGTTTCTTTGCTATCAATCTCTTACCTCCGGATGTCTTGGTATCAATCGTGTTATGGCTGATTATCCTGCTCTCGTTTTGGACTACTAAACGAAACAGGTTTTCCAGCGATGTATCTTGGAGCAACTGCAAGGGAAAACGAGGGTCCTTGTCACTAATCAGCTCCATTTTCTTCCGCAAGTAGACAATATTATTTTGGTCAGTGATGGGATGGTTAAAGAAGAAGGAACTTTTGAAGAGCTCTCTAAAAACGGTCCTCTATTTAAGATACTGATGGAAAATGCAGGGAAGATGGAAGAACATGGTGATGAAAAAGTGAATGATAAAAGTCATGTCGATGAAACAGTGCCTTCTACTGTGAATAATAATGCGGGTAGAGAGAATGGGGGATTTTCTAATAAAAGAAAAGGCAAGAGATCTATTCTTGTTAAGCAGGAAGAAAGGGAAACTGGTGCTGTCAGCTGGGCTGTTTTGGCGAGGTAACTTCTCTTTCTAATGGTAGACTGTATTTACTTAAAACCGTAAATGGCTCATACTTTATCTTCTTTTCCCCATCACTTGGAAGATCTAACATAACTTGTAAAGTTTAGCGTACAGTGAAGTGTACAGTTTGACACTTGCGTTCTTAAGCGTAGTGATTGAGAGAGTTTTTAGAGATAACTCCTCTTGAGTATTTATGCCAGCTGATTTGGGATAACAGCATCAAGAACACCCTCTCCCCCCAACACACAGGCAGAGAGAGAGAGGATTACGATTTTATAAGTGTGATTCGATCTGTGGAAGGAAAAGAGCTTGTACTTGGTCAAACCAAAGAACTTTTTTTGCGCATATAGTACTGACTTGTTGTCTTGTTAAGCAATGTAGAGGGCTTACCATTTCCAGCATTGTGTTCTTTCTTCTAGTTAATTTGGATACTGCTCGACCAGGATTCCGAGGAAATTCAGTCCATAGTTATAACTCTAAATTGGATCACATAAATTTGTGTTTCTAAGCATTGTAACTTCTTTATACCGTGTCATCACCCATATTACTTTGCAGTATCTATTTTGTAACTGTCATATTGTTTATGAAACTCAATGCATGGAGATTTAGATAGAAAGCAGTTCTTGAAGATGGTCAACTATTTAATATGTTTCATTAAGAAAAGGAAAGCAAATAAATAAATAAATATTTCATCAGTTAACTGAAACAACAAAGCTGAATTCCACCAGAGTAAACATAAAAACATTCACGTTGTCTTTGTCCATCTTGCCTACTCAGTATATTGGATTATACAAAGTAAAGTAGTTAATTAAGTTGCAGTGTCCCAGGATGACAGTTTTGGTTGAGTGATAAGAATTCAAAAACTGATGCTGTCAGAGTAGTATTCCTGTGTATTTTTTATAGTTTATGCACACGGAAAGGGTGCTTCTGTCTTCAATAATGTAAAGTGTACATCAACATTGCATTAGCTAGGTTCAAGTTGGTTTTATTTGTCATGAACTACTGGTTGACAATGTTCAGGTACCAAGTTGCTTTAGGAGGCTTCTGGGTGGTAGCAGGAATCTTCATGTGCTATCTCTTAACCGAAGTTCTTCGAGTTTCTAGCAGCACCTGGTTACGTGAATGGACAGACCAAAGTACTTCATTGAGTTATAGACCTGGATACTATATTCTGATTTATGCTCTTCTTGCATTTGGCCAGGCAAGTTTACCAAGCATACTGTTTATAATTTTTTATCCCAGTTACTCATATAATCTGAAATTTGCGAGGACTGCACTTATCACCACATTCCTTAATAAGGGGTGTAAAGAACTGAATAATATTGCTGAATAGAACTCTCTTTATTTTCCTTGGTTCATCCAGGTTATGGTAACTTTGGTGAATTCATACTGGTTGATCCATGCAAGTCTTTGTGCAGCCAAAAAACTGCATGATGCAATGCTAAACTCTGTACTTCGGGCTCCAATGTTATTTTTTCAAACTAATCCATTAGGCAGGACGATGAATAGGTTCTCCAGAGATTTGGGCGATATAGATAGGGATATTATTAATATCGCAAATACGTTTTTGGGGCAGCTATGGCAGCTGCTATCAACATTTGTGCTGATAGGCATTGTCAGTACCATTTCCCTGTGGGCTATAACACCATTGATGATCTTTTTTCATGTAGCATATCTTTACTATCAGGTATGTTTTGATCTCTGTCTGATAGAGTAGGTTGTATCTCACTTTGAGAATTTCCATAGTGATTTAGCGACTTATTAGTAGGAAACAATTTTCATCATTATAATACTTGGTTGATTGTTCTGTCAATATAAGGGTACAATTTTTTTTTTTTTTTGCAGAGCACTTCCCGTGAAATAAAACGCTTGGATTCAATTTCTAGATCTCCTGTGTACGCTCAATTTTCAGAAACATTGAATGGTCTTTCTAGCATACGGGCATATAGAGCACACGATCGGATGGCCTCTGCAAATGGAAAATTCATGGACTATAACATTAGGTTCACACTTGCGAATATATGTTCAAACCGCTGGCTCACTATCAGGCTACAAACTTTAGGAGGCCTAATGATTTGGCTAATGGCTGCCTTTGCTGTCATGGAAAATGGTAAAGGAGATAACCAGTTAGCATTCACATCTACAATGGGTCTACTCTTGAGCTATGCGTTAAATATCACTAATCTTATGAGCACTGTTTTAAGACAAGCAAGTAGGGCAGAGAATAGTCTAAATGCTGTTGAACGTGTGGGGACATATGTCGATTTGCCATCCGAGGCTCTATGTGTTGTGGAGAACTATCGTCCTCCACAAGGATGGCCGTCAAAAGGTTCCATCATGTTTGATAATGCGGTGCTCCGGTATAGGATTGAGCTTCCTCCAGTCCTCCATGGAATATCCTTCAAAGTCCATCCTAGTGAGAAAATAGGAATAGTTGGGAGGACAGGTGCAGGAAAATCGAGCATGATTAATGCTTTGTTTCGCATAGTGGAGCTAGAGAAAGGAAGGATTCTAATTGATCATTGTGACATTTCGAAGCTTGGGCTCACAGATTTACGAAGATCTATTAGCATCATCCCTCAACAACCCGTTCTCTTCTCAGGTACGATGCATTTTGAAAGTGCATTTTCTAATTTTAGCACTGGCGTAGGCGCATAGCCATTTGTATAATATATGAAGGCAGAAAAATTCGGTTATGTAATTTAGAAAGAACAATCGACTGCCAAGCTATATTAAACTTTTTCTTCACTAATTTTAGCATTGGCTTAGTCATCAGCATAAATGCATTATGTAGCATAAAATTTCCGTTTTGTAATGTAGAAAGAACAATCGACTAACAAGTTATATTAAACTTTTCTTCACTAAATTTTTGTTTCCTGGATTACATGTATTTTCTGTATGAAAGCTTATTTTGGTTTCGGCATACCGACTAGATCTTAGCTGCAGCGAGTTACATGTATTTTCTGTATAAAATTTCCATTTTGTAGTGATATTTCCATCGTGTTATGCGTTAGCTGTAATAAACTCTGCTTACTATCGACTGATATTTTTTTTTTATTCAAATATATAGGAACCGTAAGATTCAATCTTGATCCTTTTAGTGAACACAGTGATGCAGACTTATGGGAGTCTCTTAAGAGGGCACATCTGAAGGACACCATCCGGGGAAGTTATCTCGGATTAGAAGCTGAGGTATGATCATAGAACACATCAAGTTAAATGAAAATGCTTATCCCCTAAGCTGAATTCAGAACCAAGTAGACTTTTAAGAAATTCTGGATATCCTGTCATTCTATTCTCTTTTTGAGTTAAACATGAGATCATTTTTCGCGATTTCTGGAACATTGAACTTATCTAAGTCTATGTTGAACTCAGGTTTAATTATTCTTACGGGTACATCTTCCTGCAGTACCACGACTTAAAGTCTCCTTTCCAAAAAAAAAAATATGTAAACCACGATTAGTTATTTTTTTTGTTTGGTTGCCTTGTTCAGCTACGCCTGATTTCTAGTCTGAACTGAGCACTGTTTCTTTTATGGCTACCAATGGTTAGGTTACGGAAGGAGGGGAGAACTTTAGTGTTGGACAAAGACAACTGTTAAGTCTTTCTCGAGCCTTGCTCCGTAAGTCCAAGATTCTTATTCTTGATGAAGCAACAGCTTCTGTGGATGTTGGAACTGATGCTTTAATTCAGAAGACAATAAGAGAAGAATTCAGATACTGCTCAATGCTCACTATTGCTCATCGACTGAACACTATTATTGATTCTGACAAGATTCTAGTGCTTGATGCTGGTCAGGTAATTTACAGATTCTTAGTCTTCCGTGTTTCAGAAACTTATGGTGGAAAGGGCTGTTAACTCATGCTAGGCACATTAATTTGGGATGGCGACAGTATTTTTATCAAGAAAAATGGTTGTTTCATGGCACTTGATTTTCTGGTATCCTTTTAAAGACACGCTTGTTTTGTCGTCAGGTCGCTGAATTTGATACTCCAGAGAATCTATTGGTAGATGAGAACAGTACTTTCTATGACATGGTTCAGAGAACTGGTAGTTCCAACGCTCAGTATTTGCGCAATCTAGTACTTGGAGGTGGAGGGGAAGAGAACTTATCCATTTGAAGTAGCCGCATAATGCGAGAAGGATGCAGCTACGACTCTCCAAGAAGTTCTGGAGGGAAGGCATGTGAAACCATTGATGAAATTTCGATATCAGCTCAATCTGCACTAAATCCAGAATCTCTTTTGAAATTTCAACTTAATTATTTAGAGAAATATTGGAATTTGCACATTGTAAATAAATATTGGGTGTTGAAAAAAGCAATATCCTATAATAATGCATACGGAAAAATAGCGTACAATATTTAGAGATTATTTTACGGAAAAAAATCACATTGTACTACAACAATATGAAATCAAATTCGAGATCAATGATCAAGCATTGGGGGAAGCAATTCACTCGATAACGTTTTTCCTCAAATTATTTACTAGCTCCAATATCTCTGTTCTCATTGTCGATTCGATGGATTGATGAACATCTCTCACTACTACTGAAGGCACATCAGTAGTGTTGCTATCGCTTCCATCTCCGAAGCAATCAATAATGGCCTTGACAATGGCTAATACATAGATTCCACAGTCGATTCTGTTTCTCTGCTGAGGGGTCTCCGCCTCCTTGAAGACGGGCAAACCATCAGGTGCAGCAGCATTAGCAACAACTTCAGAAGGCTTGGAGACAGGGCTCGCTTTTTTGTTTTGATTCTTCTGTTTCTTCTTCGGTGCTGATGGAACTTGACCACCTACACCGATATATTTCTTGACGGCCTCGTACAGCTTCTCAGCGGGAAGGTTATTCGTTCCTGCCGTGCTATCAAAGTGCAGAAACGCATTCATAGACCTAGAGTACACCAAGACGCTCCAATGACTTCCACGGTCACCCTCGCTAAAATCGTAGCAGTCATTTACAGGAAAAATGACGAATCTCTTGGTTGACAGTTTTTCTTTCTCAGCGAACGTACTCACACCGTTATCATCCTCGTAGTTTGCAAGCGAAAACGACTCAGACGGTAGAAGAAGCATGATATCATCAGTTTTACAGAGAGACGATAGATACCTGAAGTAGAATGATATAATGTCTTCAGTCAGGAAGCCTTGGTTTTTTAGGGGGTCGAGATCCGATCCTCGAAGAACGATATCCTTGTACTTGAACACCTCTCCGTGTCTCATGTCTGTAACAAGACAACCGTGTCGGTAACAGGAACCGAAAAAACTCCGTATATAGTTATTTGAGTTATGCCTATGTTTCTAGTTAGGTTTTTCTTTGCTTTTATACTTTTATTTTTTTCCTAATTCTGCCCTATTTCCATAACACGTTTTTATTTTCTTAGTCAAATTATGATTTAGATAAAACTCCGTATATAGTTATTTGAGTTGGGTTAGTGTTGTAATATTCAACCCTAACAAGATCAAATTAACTTTCGTGTCATGTTCAGGGTAACTTAACTATGTAAAAGATAGTGATAAAGCGTCACCCAGGGAAAAAGGAAAAAAAATCTACTGTTATTGTGCGACAGTCTTATAGGAGAATAAGTGATCATCCAATTAAACTCTTGACATTGTTCTGCAACAATATACGCTGTACGCAAAACAGAAGCTGATACAATATTAATTGAGATTCTCGCGAAACAACTCGGGAATAATGTTCTTGATGTTGGTGGTATTAACCTTGTTGAGCAAGGCATTGATGCTGTGACGAAGAGCATCCCATGTTAATCTCTGGTATTCCTCACTTTCACTGTCTCCGATTACTTGGACTGCACGCTTAGACGGTGGAATATACGGCCTCATTGTTTTCCCGGTTATAATTGAGCGGTAAAGTTGAGCCCTTTCAGTCCAATATATATAGACATAAACGATTTCCTGAATTCGACTCGAATTAGAATTAAAACTAGAATTAGGAAAGCGCCGTGATGAGGTAAAATTTCCATAAAACATACGGTGTAACTAGTGTTCTTCAGTTTGTCTTGCTTAAAACCGTCTCAACAAGATTTTACACAACCTCCTTATGATTCACACATCTATTTTAATGGAGTGGGAGAGCAGTTTTAAGTTGAGACGGTCTTAAATAAGAATTACTTTAAAAAACAACACGAGATAGAAGAAAAAAAGGGAATTTTTTTCCAAAATGGGGTTTTCTAACAAACAAATTAGCGAAATGGGTTGTTTTTCAAAGTATTTTCCGAAAATGGGTCCACGTAGGATCGGATTTGGCGAAGCTAGGTTAAGAATTCAAGTCGCTTCGTCGGTGAGCGATTTTACGTGAAGTCGCTCAGCCACTGAGCGACCCTAGCGAGCGACAAAAAAAAATCAAAAATGGCGATAGCTGGAATCGAACCTTAGACGTTTCGCTCAAATAAGGGATGTTATGTATACTACCAATCTGCCAATGATACACAGGTATTTCAATGCTAAATTGTAGCACTTAAATACATAACTACCATAATTAATTGTCCCTGCGTTATTTGCATTAAATATTTAACTTAAATGCCTAAATATATCACAATAATTGCCTTTGCTTGGTGGTTAATTCATGAATTGTATGGGTAAGAAGTCTGGTGTTCGACTCACGCTGGCAACATAATTTGTTTTTTTTTTTATTGCAAAAGTATTTTAATAAGGGAGAAGTCGCTGCGGGCCCTAAGGTTTGATTTGGGCATCTTCAATATCATCAACTTCCCCTAGCGACACGAACCACTGTTAGTATCTTCCACATCCTAAAAGAATTGTAATTTAACGCCAACTTAGATATAGTCATATTTCCTTTCACCTGGAAAGCGATTTGAATACAACTCCTGAAAACATCGAGATGACGTGGGCATTTCGGGTAATAACTTTCAACAAAACCCATTTTTGTTAATTTCTTTAATTTTAAGCCCTATTTTTGAAAAAAATTCAAAAAAAGGAGAAAAAGAAGAAGCTATACAATTGAATTTTTGATCGAGAGAGATTTAAGAAGTGCGTACCTGAGTGCGATCGATAAGATGATTTTCGCGGGTGATTGGAATTCTAGGGTTCTGGAGGGGTAATTGTTGTGCACAAATTTTTAGGGGTGTATTTTTGGTACAATAAATTTCTAAAATTTTAGATAAATGAAATATTTACCTAAAGTTTCGTCTCGAAAACTTTATTATATAGCTCGGGTTCTAGAGTTACAACTGGGTACAACTGGTTGTAGGATCTATTAACCGTAACACAAATAACATTATACCTCCAGTGGTACAATAGCATCATACAACCAAGTTATTACTTATCGAGCTTATTTGTAATTTTTTTGAGCTTTCTTAAAGTTAATTTTTTTATGTTTTAGTGAGTGAGTTCAGAAATTTTATGCTATAGCTCGACTTCTTTAAAACAAAACTCGAAAACTTTATTATATAGCTCGGGTTCTAGAGTATACAACTGGGTACAACTGGTTGTAGGATCTATTAACTGGTTTAATTATCATGAATAAATAAATGATACGATTCCTATTTTATTATTTTCAATTGGAAATAATACAATCCGAGACTAATCAAATAATAAGATCTACGGAGTATATATTAATCGTAGTTGCTAAATTCCGCGTACCCTTTTATAAAAGAAATTAAAAATAAATAAAAAATAAACAAAAACCCTCCAACTCCTCACCATCCCCGACCACCCATTTCCCGGCCCCGACCACCCATATCAAAAACATCGACGACCACCCTACGCTGCCGATCACCCATCTCAAATTAGAATCATATCACAAACCGTAGACCACCCTCATCCCTTCCCGCGCCGTTTTATCAACAATTAGGGTTTCGTTAATTAGATATAAGATGTAAGATTATAATTAAGTTAATTACCCGTTGCACGTAGCCAAGTTGGTGAACCTCATAAATATTGTGTCATTATTTTTCCAATTAATCCGACTCTAATTCTGGATAGATCGGATATTTGTATGTCGGAAGTGCTAGGGCGACACCGGGTGTTACCGAAACTCGGTAACACCCTAATAAAAAAATAGAAAAAAATCAAAAACTGAAATTGCGGTTTAACTTTTGCGCCAAACTTAGATGGGTACACTCGTAATTTTAATTCGATTTTTCCACAAGACATTAATCTCATCAATTGACGATGAATTTAACAAGATAAGCTTTTGCAATGTCATCAAATTGATGAAGGCAAATGGTGCAGTAGTCTTTGCAATCAACCATTAAATTCCCTTTTAGCAAAATTGTACTATAAAAGACGCACAATAATGAAGATGAATAATAGACTATAATCCTACGATAGAAAAAGAATTGTGGATTAATCTAATAAACGAATGAACAGATTATAATAATCTTGATCAACGGAATTTATGGAACTCTGAATAGATTCCGGAAGCTTTCAATTAATTTAGAAGAAGTATGGTGTTAATACTTGCAATTTTTACGAAACTACCCTTTACTTACTAAAATATTCAAATCTCATTTTTTTTAAAAATAAACTAAAAAATGCTACTAATTTACTAAAATACACCCGGTGTTACTATCTCATTTTCCATTGTCAATACAATTGATTAGGAAAAGGTAAATGAATGAAAATGAACTGGAGAGGATGTCGCTGGTGTACACCTACAAGACGTACTCCGTAGTTTGTCAATTACCTACTGTATACATATTAATGCTAGTTAGAGAAGCATCTTCATCAAAATCAATTGATTTTGAAACCTCATCAAAGCTCTATTGGAATTCTTAAGCCGTCATAAGCTAGTTGAACTGGTACTCCTTCCCTGAAAAAACATTAAACGGGAAAATGAACGTCAGCTCTAACAATTCCGTCTAGAGTTCCTCTTTCTGAGGACCTCCAAATTTCCAGTTCCTGCAGTCATTTCTGAAGACTCTTTACTATTTCTTTTGTTTGCCCTTGGTTTACGTATGTGAACAGAATTTGAATAATGTATGTAGTAGAGCGAGTTAATCCAGATGTATGGAGCTCGATTACCTTTGAGACCAATCCATGAGTGACGCATTGATCCGATCATGATCATAGGCATGATTCATACCAATCAGTAAAGCACTCTTTGGTCGAATCTTTTTTATAGCGTCCAGGGCCTATACATGAATCAAATCGATTAGTCATATACAACTCTAGTCTTTTGTTGATCTAGGAAACAGATTTCTTCGATGAACCATTAAAAAAATTGTGTCGCGAGATTGTGTATATTACTTCATAATCCTAGAAGCGCATCCAAGTTAATGACTTATATTGATAGACTATTCGGTCATTGCAGGATGACTGGTAATGAAAGACGCAGGTTTATAATGTAAACAAAAAACGTATACAATTTCAACTTTAGTGAGAATCAAGGAATTAACATATATATTCTGAAAGAATTGACATATATATTCTGAAAGCATACATGAATAGCATACATGAATATAATCTCACCTTAGGAAAACACAAGTGAGTACTCGGGCCTTCTATCTGAAATCGGACAAAGAAATAATTAGTACAGATGTTACCAGTGATGCAAGGTCTCCCAATATGGAGAGTCATATCATTTTCGGAGAGGTCTTAATTAATCTAGTGATTGGCAAAGTAATCGGTAATATGATAGCCTTTAGTGAGAATCAAGGAAATGCAAGTATATATGTTACCAAATGAATAGTGTTTGTATCCAAAATAAGAAGGTCCAGCTGCCCACCTCCACTCTCAGAGATAACTGCAAAATGACATCTTTATGGAACGATATATAGAAGCGACATCAATATTCTCTTTCTTTTCAGGATTCTGCAGACAGTGAATGTTCTGAATAAACATGTAATGCAGCAATATGCAAGAATGCTCACCAGATTCTGTGCTGGAAGGAAATCGCGAAACATCAGATACATATGCTACTTTACATTTGTCACCAAACAAATAACCAAGAGAAACATAGTCCTCACCATGCATAACCTGTGAAAACATTTACAAATCAACCAAAGTGATTAACGCGGCCAACATTTTACACGGCAGAGTTAATTAAATTACCGGCAAAGGGTTAAATTGCAGGCCTGAAGCAATGAATGATTTCTCGTATTGGCCTTCAATTATTCTCCAATCAACCGGTGGTGACTCCAAATTGGTTAACAGAATGAATATCATCCAACCCATGGACTGCATCAGCATGCTCATGAGTCAATAACACCTGCAAATTATCAACTACTCGTAATAAAACTCGCTGTCCCTGTCATGTTATTTCCTTGAGCCGTGACTCATAGAGTCGTTTGGCAACAAGATGAAAAGAATTAACTCACGGAATCAAGACGAGGAATTTTGTATAAAGTGAACCATCGTAGTACTTGCTCCCGAAAGGTCTTACCCATATCGATCAATATATACCTGTGTTGTTCACCCTTTTTCTGACAGTAGTCAATCAGAAGAGATGTGTTGCACCTGTACAAACAATAATTAATCGTATTTCGTAATAAAGCTAAAGAATTTGGATTCGACATAGAAAGTAGTGAGGAAGAGAGGAATGGACCTGTAATTAGGATTAAATTGAGGTGGGGTTATCAAAGACTGAGAGCAAACAGGGCAGGGAGGATGAGAGGGCTGGATCAAACACCTTAGGCTCGGCACGCCACTCGAGCAGCCGGTACCCATGAATATGAGGGCTGATTGATTCTCGGGTGGCGGTCGAACCGTGGTGTTTGTGTCCATTTCTGTCAACTGAGTGAGATCAAATCTCAAAGTGGTTGAATGTGTGGGAATATTAGTTAAGAATGTCTAGCGCCAGTCAACTATATTTTGAATTTTTTATTTGTACACCAACTACCTAGTAGACTAGTAGTTGAATGACTCGTCTCTTCGGGGACATCTGATAAAATTGGAAGGGTGCTCGAGTGGCGTGCCGAGCCTAAGGTGGAGTCGGGCGGTTAAAATTGGAAGGGTGCTCGTTTATGATGGTGGAGTCGGGCGGTTAAAATCTTCTTGATAAATATCGGGATTTTAGGTTTAAGTCTTTGCAATAGTAATTTTGCTGCGATTGTTAACTTCGAGCAGATGACCCTTGAAAGGCCCTGTTTTTTTTTTAGCTGAAAAGAGCTGAATTGAACTAAATGGAGCTAAACTGAATTAAACTAAACTAAAATGAGCTGAAATTAAGATAAAAAAACAGGGCCTAAAATGATACTTGTAGTTAATCTGATATGTGAGATTTGCCAGCTATCTTGTATTTTTGGAGGTCTATCTAAAATGCACCAAGTAACAAAGGTAACCGGTGCGAGTTTTCTTGTTATCAGAAGGAAAAAAATCACAAATTGTTGTGTAAGACCACTTTATTTATAAGACTAGCCCAATAACTAAAAATCCAAATAAATTAGTTAATAAACTTGTAGAAAATTATTTTATTTTGAGAACCTAACATTTTATATTGATAAATTATATATTTAGATATGTTAGTTTTCATCATAAAATGTCGGGTCGTTAAAATAAAATTAAACTATAAATAAATTTAATTGTTTTGTTAGGGCTTCTCTTTTTTTTGGACCAATCATATGCTATAGGACGGTCTTATAGGAGAGTTGCTGAAAAAAATAGACGTTTACATTTAGAGGCACGGAAAAACAAGCAAGACGGATGGCTTTATTGGTTCACTGTGGGCCTTGGCTTCTAATTTCTATATGGCATAGAACTATGGGCCTTTATAAAGCTATAAATGGTTTTGGGCAGCGTCATTTTGGATGTCATGGTCTTGTTCCATGATCCAGTTTAAGGCCAACTTGGGAAAAGAAAGGATGTCAATAGGGCGGGTATAAGTAGGTATGGTATCGTACCGCCTTAGTTTCAACTTTTCAGGACTTGTTCCATAGTACTTCCTCTGTCCCGGTCATTTGTTGTCATTTTTCATTTTGGGTGTCTCAGTTAATTGTTGTCCTTAACCTATTTGGATCGGGTATTAAATTGGTTGTTTTAGGGACGAAGTCATAAATACCCTTATGTTAAATTTAGGTAAGTTTTGTTTCATTTCGAGATGTTTGTACACATTCTAATGGAATCCCCTTACCTTACGTAGAGCTTGAAGAAGTTTTACATTTATCAATATGTAATCTTGGTAGAAACTCATGTTGTGAAGCTGCAGGCCAAACATTCGAAAAAGTAAGAACCAAAATAAAATCACAAACAAATCAAAATCTAAATATTTTATGATGAAATACAACTTTTAGTTCCTGGATATAAGTTGTATAACCTATTTTAATAGTTTTTGGCCGGATCACCAACCATGTCTTTTAGCACGACGAACACAGAGAGTAGATTATGGAGTAGTCTACATGTTTGCATGCTTGCCATGTTTATGAGTGATTAATTTTGATTAATACCCTAACCACTAATTCGCATATACTCACCCGTTCCAGTTATTTGTATATCTATTTCTTATTTTTATTTTGGAGTGTTTTAGTCAATTGTTTACCATTCTATTTTAGGAATGTCTTTGATGGGCAATGTGATCCTGCACACTCAATTAAGTCCACGTAATTGTTATCTAATAATTGGCCTATTCCTCTTTTAATTCCCTTGGCAAAACCAAAAGTAAACAAATGACGGGAACAAGGGGAGTACACTCTAATAGAAGAGCCCAAAGTGACCCGACCCTATCAGGATGAGGTGTACTAGGCAAAATAACCCGATTCAGATGAGCCATAATCAAAATGACCCACCTGGTAAAATCATACTTGAAACATACTCAAAACTCGAAATATGAGCCGTACCAACCGTACCCAAGCTCACTTCATATATAACACATTTAAACTGATGAGCCAAGTTAATTCTACCCGTGAGGGTTTACAGTGGTAGTATTTTAAGATTGCCTACCAAAGAGGATATATTTCACTAACACTATGGAAACGAACCCTAACTTCGATCAAAGTCAAAAGCTGAACTCTTTACTATTTTATTAAGATTACAATCACAAAGAAATCAAAGAAATGATATAATTTTAGGAGGTAAGAGCTGGATGCAAGCTAAGCTAGTATATGTAATCTATACAATATAATAAAACAGAAACCATAACATCATTTTTTCCCGCCTAACTCAATATACTACTCTGATGCCGTTCTCCAAGTCAAACCCTAATATAATAGCCGCCTACAATCACAACATACATACAAATATACAATATTTGAAGACTACTCTTAGAACCTTTGATATTCTCCTCTCTTATCTCTCATATATTCACCATACTATCTTCACATCACAGCATACAAAGTACTTCTACTTCACGAATCGAACACATTCGTAAACAACTCATATATTTTTGGAGAGACAATTCGAAGATTAGAAGATTTTACGATGAATTTATTGATATGTATCATGTACGTTGCTCTTATTGTATGGAGTATTATTATTTTTTTAGTTCTATTGATTTGAGCATATCACTCAAACAAATGAAATTCATTTACTCTGAATCTTATTTGTCTATATTTCATGACTCGAGAATGCTTGATTGTATATGACATTGAAATCACTATAATACACGACATGGATATAATTGTATAAATGGCGATATTCTTAACTACCTGTCAAACGTTAGATTCAAAAGCTCCATTATTGGATGAATGGGCCAAGATATGCAATTTAGATGAATGGGCAAGATATGCAGTTTTGGTTATATTATTGGAAAGCATTTGCTATCTACTCATATTCACTCCATTCAAACACCCTCTACAAATCCTTTCCAAATAATTGCTTATGTTTATGTAGTTATGTTAAATGATTCCATCATCCAATGTTGGATTTTCTATTCTTTTTTTCACTTTATTTCGTTACTCTTGATAGAAAACGGAAAATATCAAGGCTACAAGGGCACAAAAGTCTCACAGGAAAAAAAAGAACATAGAAATTATAGTTCAAGAAAGTTTAGAACAGTCCAAGTTTCTTTATTACTAAGAATTTCTTTATTACTAAGAACTAATAACAATTTTAACACAGTATTTACATATTTATTTTAGTATGTTCGTGCATTTTTGCACGGGTCTAAGCTAGTTTTAGTTCTATAAGAGCCGGCTGAATATATAATCTATATTCCAATAGTATATAAAGAGGATACGATGCATTAGTACTCAACTCATACATATCTTTATAACTACAAACTAAACCTCCTCTTAACCACCTCAATAATTCCATACTTATAATTATAATGGCAAAGATGATGAAGATGAGTAAGTACTCGTGCGCATTGTGGTTGGCTATAGCCGCGATTGTGGTGACAGTGGCTTTCTCGGTTGAGCCTATTGTTAAAGGGAAAGTAACACAGCCGGATCTTGGAACGCTTGAAATCACCTCAAATAACCCAACTAAACTTTGCGGTACTTCATCCACCCTTAATGCTAACGGCTGTGTAACTTTGGATGATCCAAACCCGAAGGGCCACCTCAAAGTTGGTAAAACTGAGACTTCCGGAAACCTTGATGCAAACCCGGATGGCAAAACCAATGTTGAAGACATTGCTAAGATAAACGGAACCATTACTCCTTGACTTGATACGGAATACCTAACAACACCGACCTCATTTTTACGAGTTAGACTTGTGTGAGGCGGTTTTACACTAATATAATAAATTTGGGTAAAACCGTCTTAATTACACAACACAAGTATTTACATTTCCAACAATTTCCTCATTTTGAATGAATGTCGTTTCTTTAATACCATCTTCCTTGGTGTAATTGAACTTTCCGTACTTTATCAATCTAGTTTGTTCCTCGTTCGTTGCTTGTTATATAAACTTCTAATATACACAAATATTTCATGAATAATCATTATTTCCAAAGTTTAATGTGTTTGTAACTAGTATAGACCACGTGCAATGTATAACATAGTAATTCAAGCTCGCAAGGATAAAATCTAGTGGTTAAAACTTTAGTGAAAGGTCTTTAAGTTCAATTCCCTCCAAGTAAGCCTGACTAAATCGACCTAACCCGAATGTCCCGTTCCTAATAATAACCTGACCCGACACCCAAACTCAAGTTCCGAGTTTCACACAAACCCGAATTGACCGAACTAATATATCCGGATGCTTATTGGTACAAACTGATTATTATCAATCAATAATTTGATAATAGTTGATCTGAAAACGAGTTGGTCCGGCCTGACCCGACCCTACTCTTGTAAACCCGAAATTGACTCGACCCAAACTAACCGGACCCCGAACCTGACCCGGTTGAACTGTTTGCCAAGTTGTTCTGCAAGAGCAATCGTGTGAGAGTTATTTATGGCCTCAGACTATACATTCTAGATTTTCAGTCGGTCACCCTGATAAAAAGGATAGTTAACTTGATATACGTGGTGGTTTGCATGCTATTATCGTATCGTGTAGGCAAGAGATAGTGCCTTTGCTTCAAATTTTCTGCCATACGCCCATACATGGCATAGAACTATATGGGCCTTGTTATAGCCCTTATAGGCAATCACTGGACTTGTGCAGCATAATTTTGGGGTCTAGACCCCAGACAGACAACATATCATGATCCATTTTAAAGTAATCTTTCTTCAGAAAAAAGGCAGGCAACCCCTTGTTTAAGCACTCGTGTTATGCATGGTTAACATGAGTTCAACATAATTCAACGGTAGTCGTCCAGAAGGACCTCTTTGAAGATACGACTATAATATAATTTGTATACAGTCGTATCTTCAAAGAGATCCTGATCTCTCAGGCACTTTCATATATTAGCTACGAACCTACGACGGGTAAAGTGAGTCGAGCCTTACACAAGCCCTCGAAAATAGATAGAGGCTATTAGTTTGAATATACACGCTCACTGTAATACGCAAATACATGATACATGAGGTCATTAATCAATTCATTGAGTAGTAACACAATATGCTCGGACGTATAATGCAAGTGACTTTTTAAGATAGACGAATCTTGAAGAATTTTCAACGTGTCTAAACTTTGAGAGGTATTCTAATACAGGGTACATAATATTCGTATTATTAGTTCTCCAGCTCCGACAACTCCGAGTCCCTAGATATAAACCAGCCAGTAGATTCATTATATTCACACCTCATCTACTTTGATTTTTTATTTTCTTCAAGATAAGACACAAAAGCCTCAATATACCCATCATTTAACTTATTATCCCCAAAAACACTTGCCATATTCCTACACTTAATCCTCACTTCTTCCCCCTCTTTATCAACCATTGCTAACCTCACGGCCGTAACCACACTCTCCGATCTCAATGTCCCATCTTTCTCATCACGCTTGATCTCGACCCCGAGTCCTTGACCGACCAACAACCTCGCAACGAGCCCTTGATCATTCATCACAGGTAGCAACACCAACACCCTACCTAGTCCAAGTCCCTCTATCACCGAGTTCCACCCGCAATGACTCAAAAACCCTCTAATCGCCGGGTGCCTTAGAATCTTCACTTGTGGGGCCCAACCTCGATGGACTAATCCTCGACCCAATACCCGGTCCACAAACCCTTCTGGTAGCATATCCATTACATTTTTATCGGACCCAAGTGGGTCCCGGAGTATTAAAACAAACGGCACACCCGAATGCTCCAATCCAAGGCCCAATTCATACACTTCCTCTTGGGTCAAACTAGACTCACTCCCAAATGCAACATATAAAACCGAACCCGGTTCATGCCGGTCCAACCACTCCTTTAAAAAAGCCCAATTATCACAATTTAAATCTTCATTATCATCATTACTAACCGGGAAAAGAAACCCAATTGGAAGAACAATTTTCCCATATAATTTCTCAAGAAGATTAATCCATATCGGTTCGAATTCCGGCGAGCTTCGAATCCCGACAAAATCACATCCCGCTATAGAGTTACCAAACCGGACCGTATCCGAGGTAGCTATCCTTGCATCTACCGAATGTTCAAACTTGACAACCTCATACGGTCGATAAGCGATATCAGACTCAAAAGGAATCCAACTAGGCACAACCGTATAATCGTCTAGCGACGAGCGAACATTTCCCAACAATGCAGACGGAGGTCCTATGAACGATAGCGAAGCAGCATTAAACAATGCCACGTACGCACACGAGACACCCATCTTAGCTGCCATAGACGGGATCCAATACGAAGTAAAATCGTATAGGATCCAATCAGGTTGGACCTCTTCTAGGAAGGCTGAGACGGGTGGTTCGAGTAAGTCAAATCGCATTTTAAGTAAAGGTTGGATTATGCTTGGTACGTCCATGGAAGACTCGGCTTGGTCGGGGACAAGGTAAAGGGATGCTTACTAAGGTTATGGAAGATGCTAAGTTTGGTGGGAGTTTAGGGAGTCTAGCGATGTTGTTCGGGGTTGTTACGAAATATACTTGTAGACCGTTTTTGGCTAAGGACTTTGAGAGCTCTAGGAATGGTGTTAGGTGACCCATGGCTAACCATGGTAACATTACCACCTTGAGAGACTTGTTACTTTTCATTGTTTGGAAGGTTCGGGTATCGAGATTGGGGGGAAATGATGAGTTTCAATGAATCAATTATATGAGAGTGGATATGCTTTAAAAAAAGTGAAAAAGCAATTTGTAATTGGGAATGGTTATTGTCAACTTTTGAGTCTGAAAAGTTAAAACAGAAACGTAAAGAAATGACTAAGATACTCAAATAAGGAGACCGTTAAGGGAATAATCGGGGACGATATGAATGAAAGCAAAGTCGCCTTTGGCTACTTGTATATTCAATCTTGGATGTCGTAGTCTTATACGGAATACTCATTGTTGTTTATTGCAAATTGCAGGTCATAGGAAGCAGGAAATGGCATATGATGATATCTTTGTTTATTTCGTTGGTCCAAATGAAGTCCTGTCTTTATGTCAGCCAGAGGATGACATTTAATTTTTGGATTTACAGCCAAATGACAAGTATGATCTCTCCCTTTTATCCAAATTTCTCATTCATGTTTAAATTTTTCGCATGCATTTAGTTGATAATTCATTTAGTTGCATCATATAGGATTGCATTAGATTTCAATTTTGTAATATATCGTCACATTTAGTAATTGCATTCACTTAGCATAATTTGCATTGTCATTTCAATTTTGCATGTAGAATAGAGCATGCATTGCATTTTCAAAATAAAATAAAAACCAACTAAAAAATGAAAAAAGACAAAAACCACCAAAAACATGTTATTTTATTTCACTAAATTTCCCTCCCATGTCTATAAATAAGTGTGGGGAGGGCCTAAAAAAAAAAGAGCAAAAACATGTCTTTTAATTTGAATTCCCTCCACACATTTATTTCAATTTGGAAATAATGTAAATAAATAAGTGTGAGGAGGGAGTTCTTATAACAAAAATCACAAACATATGTTATTTTACCTTTGAAAATTTCAAAAAACCAAAAAAATATGTTCCTTCCTTTTTCTTATTCACTCCCTATGCTTTTGTCCATTGAGGACAATGTACATTTCAAGTGTGGGGAGGGAAATATCCACTCTTGTGAATATTTGTTTATAATTGTAAATGTTTATAAATTAGAGAAAATGCCTAAAAATTGAAAAATTTCTGAAAAATTCAAAAAATTTACATTGTATATATATGTTTTGTCTAACCTTTGGCATGGCACATTGACCACTTGAGGCAAAAAGGAGCTAGAAGACCGTTTGGTATAATCCCTCCTATCTCTTGCTCCTTTTACTATTCTTTCTTTTTGGTATCTTGGATATTTTGAAGGAGAATGGGAATTTTGTTGCTTTAGGTGTCTCCTTGGGAGACCGTTTGGAATTTTGGTGTTGATGTGCTGCTAGGTTTAGCCAATTTGTTGCACGTTTCATTTCATGTTTGTTTAAATTTCCGCATGCATAAGTTCACATGTAAATACTTGTTGCATTTCTTTCTTTTTGCATTGAGTTTGTAAATAAGTTTTTAAGGAAGAACATGGTCAAAGGAAGGGAACCAAGTACCCCCATGATGAACTAATGTGCCCAATTGTGCCTTTCCCCTCCTCGTGACTCGCACCCGTGGCCTCTTAGTTAGCCGAGGAAGGAGGGCTTGACCGATGAGTTTAGACCGATCTTGTGAGACCTAGGGCCGTAGACTAGACCTTTGGCTCGACCTAGCTACTCAAAGGTAAGGGTAGAGCCTCCTAGGGCGGGTACATTCATACCCCGCCCTCATCTAGGTTCGAGAGTAGGCCTCCTCGCGAGGCGTGTCACATCATTACGCATAAGTGTGTCGCATCGTCCTTAGACCATAAAATTGCATTACATTTTTGTGCACATGATATGAAGCAAAAATCAGTTTTTATGAACCTCACATAGCCAAATAGCCTTGTTTTCTCCCCTACATCGTTTCCCTTTTTGATTCACCCCCTTTGAGCTTAGCCTTTTCATTTGGCAAACCCACTTAAAATAGCTACATTCCCATAACCACCCTTCCTTAATCAAGAATTGGTCGGTTTTGTAGTTGTGTTGTAGGAGGTGATTTGGGTCGTGATGGTGGATGGCTGGCACGTCTACTTGGGTCGGATTTCGATGTGAGTTTGGCATTATATATAAATAAGAGGTTTTGAAAAAGAAATGAAAAACAAAATAGAAAAGTAAAAAAGTCATGAAAAACAAAAAAAAAATGATGAGTCGTGTGTTGTATATATTTGTTTGTTGTCAAGAAAAAAGAAAAAGGCAAGCAACACCCCTACTCATCATTAAATGGGGTAGAAAAGGCCGTTGCTAAATAAAAAGGGGCAAATTGATGTTTTTCCAATGATGAGTCGGGTTTACACATTTTTTGCATGGCTTGGGAAATCGAGTCGTTGTTACGGTGTAGACGTTACCATTTGTTGAAATAAAAGGAGTTTTATCAAATTTTTCCTACTTGAGTTGGGTTTATGCAATTTTTGCATAGTTTTGGTCATCATTGCTATGTTAGGGCATAGACGTGTCTCATGTGTTGCAATAAGAAATGGGATGTGATGTGTCGACAATTCTTGATTTGAGCCCCACATGTCCAAACGGTGCTTGCACCAATCCCGTTTCGACCTTCTCCTTAGCCCCGTTGTAACCCTTGCTTCATGTTTTGTGCATTTTCCCATTGTTTGCATTTCATTGGACATAGGACGGTGTTACACATTAGATTGCGGGCACGTTTTCGCTAGTCGAGTTAGTTGAGTGATTTTGGTTACTTTTTGTCACAAAAATCACCTTGTTCTTTCATTGAGTGACGAGTGAAAACCGTGAGGATGTCGTTGCCTTGGTCTCCTTAGTCATGGGTCCTTTGGTTGAATCTCGTGTCGGTTTTGTAATTCTCGGCGGACTTGCCCTTTCTCCCCTTACCCCGCTCTCGAATCTGTTTCTTGAGCATTGGTCACACAAGGGTTGCTTTTGTCACATTTAGGGGGTTGGCACCTCAATTGGCACTTCTGAGACGGTACTCCCGACCGAGACCATGTTTTGTTGTTTGAAAAATCCGACCACTTAGATGAGGAAAGTGAATCATTTTGTTAGATGCATTCTATTTGTTGATTACGTGCTTTCATGATGAATGTGTCGAAAGTTTTGTAGCAAGACCCAACTTGCCTTGCAATAGGGCACTCTCCCCTCATGGGTGTCAAATTGTGAGTTGAAGCGGCGTTGAGTGCGCTAATACTCGATCGGCTTAAGTAGTAGTTTAGTTGAGTGATGCTTATATTGTGCATCCACTCTCCATATCTATCATAATAATGCTTTGTACATTTGGTTTAGGGACTTACTCGGGGACGAGTAAGGTTTAAGTGTGGGGAGGTTTGATATACGATTAATTTACTTCTAATTCCCTCTTTCTTTTACGCATACCGACTCGTACGAGTCGGTTTGTGTTTTCCTTGCATTTTGTGCCCAATGCCCGTACTTGTTACCTTGCGTATCCTTTTGTAGGAAACGATCCAAGTATGGAGAAATTGGGGCAAGAAAGGCACCCCATTGCCTTTACATGAAGAAGAGGTGAAGAAATGAAGACTGTGTGTTTTGCTTGTGAGGCCGTGAAATGGCCTAGCCACCGTGAAACACACCCCAAGAATCACTCAGGGATTTTTGCGGAAAAGTCAAGAAAGTGCTTTGTCGGCGGAGGCAAGAACCCGCCCACCGGTAAAGCACAGCAAGCGGAATTAAAAGAAGAATTGGAGAAAAAACAAGCTTGGCCTCGCTGCCGGCAGGAGCACCGGCAGCCGGTCAACCGGCATTTCACACATCAACAAATTTGAAGAAGTCCTGAGGAAGGTGTTTTGCGAGTGGGCAGCCGCCCACCGGAAAACACGGATGCCAGCAATTTTAAATCCTTGCACGGTTTTGCCGTAGGACCACCGTGCAGCCCCACCAAGAAAAAACGCAGCAACATGGGATTTGGGCTTTTCTCTCTTTTCCTCCTCTTTTCTTCTTAATCTTGTACAAGCCTATAAATACCCCTCTCCTTAAACCCTTTGACACACAACCCTAGATCTGAGAATATTTACCCTTTCAAGCTTAAAACTTTGTTAATCTCTTTGTTAATCTTTCCTTAATTAGAGAAGTTCTTCAATCAATTAGTGATTGAATTTGGGTTTGTAAGAAGATTGAAGGATTTCCTTCTCTATTATTTCTATCCAAATTCCTCTTTCACTATTTTGTTGGTATTAATTCTCTCCCTATTTTCATTTGTTTACATTTTGTTCTTCTTCCTTGTTTGTTTGATTGTTTATGTTAAAATTGTTGTTGTTGTTTGTTTGTTGTTCTTATTTTCACCATTGTTCATCTTTTCATTGTTCATCTTTCCTTTGTTTCTCTTTCATTTGTTCATCCTTGGATAGTTGTCCTCAAAGACTTAATCTTTGAGTTGATTTGGTTAAAGATTGTGCCTTTTGGATTAGTTAACCTTGTTATTAGATAAAATCTCTTCTTCTCTTAATTATTGTTGATTTGTTGCATGCTTAGTAGTAAGATTCATCTCCTCACCATGTTTGTGACCAAAGTTTCCATCTTTATTGTTTATTTTGCAATTAGGACCATGATTAGTGAGTAGTCTCCTTCTAGGACTCGGTTTGGCCCGATATGGGTAATTTCACTAATTAATTGTCACTAAGGCTAATTTGTGGGGAAAATTGGCTAGGGTAGTCTTGGGGAATTTTCATGCTTAAGGTTTGGTTTCCTGGGTAGTCTTGGCTTTTGACCCTTGTCCACCAACGGAAGTTGGTTAGGTTGTTAGTCAAGTATTTGGGGACCGACCCTTGTCACCAACTAAGGTTGAGACCGGAAGGGAGAACCGAGGAGGGTGCCTCTAGGCTAGTGTTTGAAATCGACCTCCCAAGAAGGGGAGTGGGATGACCCGGAATATGATGAGGGCTTAATGACCTTGACCATTTACTTGACCTCCTTGGGAAAATGCATGTTCTTGGGGTTGTCGGGTTTTGAGTTAGGGAGACCGGCTTTCGAACCCGGGAGGGGGGTTAGTCGGAGTAGCTAGTGTCCTAGTGCGAGACCGGAAGGGAGGTTCTAGGCGAATTAGAGTCATCTCCCCCTTACCTTTCTACCCCTTTTGATTAGCCGAGACGATTAATATGTGGAATTACTCATATTCATGGTCGGACCGAGTTCTAGTCTTTCTCTTTATTTGATCTATCTCCTATCTTTAGCTTGTTTTTACCTTATCTTGTTGTTTGTCTTTAAATTTGTTAGTTTAGCGTTAGTTTGTTACTACCCTCTTTGTTATCTATCGACTTAGCTAAGCTCAAGAATATAGACAATTAGTAATCACCCCTACTCCTTGTGGATCGACCCTCTAGAGTGTACAACGATAAAATCGTGCACTTGCGAGGTTTAACTTGAGACCATCACTTTTCTATGAGTTAAATCACGTCTCCAAATAGGTAACGAGAAGACATCAAAAATTGGGAGGTCTACACCTTTCTCAATTAGTACTTCGAACGTCTCACAGAATTATAAAATGAGTTGTCAGAAACTTAATAGACTGATAAATAACAATGATTAACTAAAAGTCTTTTTAATTATAGATAAACAACTGATTAAGACGGAATTAAACATACCGAGATGCAAAGTAGGAACAAAGCTTATCGGTACCAAATCCCTGAATATCGAGATCAATTAAATCACCATCACTACGATCAATAGCATTGATTAACATCTTCTCATGTTTCATCTCCCAATTTGACTGACGGAGGTTGTGGATGCAGATAGTGCGCCATAAGGAGGGTTCTTTGCACAAAATGTACCACATTTTGCACACAAATTGAACCGATTTAAGTAGTTCGAAAGAGCCTAGTTTCATAAAAATCATTAGAGTTATGTCAAACGGTAAATTAGACCAGTTTCGGTAAATCCCCGAGGGTGATTCAGGATTATCCATGGATTTAACTTCATTAGAGTTTAAATTAGACGACATGATTTGTACATTGAAGAAATTTGACGACAAAGTTGGCAGATTTTTATACTCCCTCCTATTCTAAATAACTCTCCCTATTTTCTTTTTCGTCTATTCACAATACTCTCCCTATTTCCTTATTTGGCAAACTTTTATATTTATTTTAATCCATCCCACCGCATAACAATACCCCATAATACTCATACTTTATCTTATTTTAATCACCTTACCTCACAATAATACTTATTTTAATCACCTTACCCCACAACAATACTTATTTTAATCACACAATACCCTCCCTCTCTCCAATCTCCTACCCACTACAATACTTTACCATCAAAGATGTTAGGAGTACACGGCGTGTACAAGGCCTTGGTACACGGGCCAATCAGCGCTCGCCACGTGTAAAGGTGAGTCAAAGATTCTTTTTTTGTTTGGAGGGAAAGTTGGAGGGAAAAATGGGAGGGATTATTTGGGTTTTGGCGGGATTAGTATTGAGAATAACCCCAAGATTAATTAACACTTATTTTAATCTAATTTCCATAATTAACAACACTTATTTTAATCTAATCTTTATAATTAACAACACTTATTTTTAATCTAATCTTTATAATTAACAACACTTATTTTTAATCTAATCTTTTTAATTGACACTTTATCTCTCTTATTATTTTCATTACTTAAATACAGTAACTTATACTAGAACAAAAAAAATACAGTGATTAAACCTTATTTTTTAATACTCGTTGAACATCTACACCAAAAAAAAAATACTCGTTCAGCATTTGATTAAATGGCGCTTGATTTTGATCTCAATAACTTGTATGAAGAAGGTGAATGTTCACGAGCAGCAGAAACAAAAGGCAACGGTGAAGCAGAATATAATGGCGATGTTGATTTAATGAAAGAGTATGTCGAGTTGTATGGCGACGGTCCAGTGGATGATGATGACACCGTCGTTACTGCTGCTGAGAACGACAACATTGTTGAACCTGTTGTAGGTTTGGCTTACAAGTCATCTGAAGAACTCGCAGCTTTCGCCCATTCATACGCATATAAGAAGGGGTTTTCATGGTACATTCGCACTAATAAACTCTTTAAAAAGTACAAGGAAGACGGTGTTTCAAAAAAAGGTTCCTTTAAGAATGAACCGCGGTATCATATGTATGAAAGATTAAGGCTTTGTTGTGGTCATGCTGCTAAAACCAAGGATGCCTGCAATGTTTACATTGAGTCCCGTTATTTCGACGATGAAGATGTAGTGAAGATAACGCAATGCCATTTAGAGCACAACCATGAGATGGATCCTAAGAAAAGCCGGTTATTTGTTGGGTTTAGACATATAAATGACTACTTCAAAAAGAGGATGATGATCAATGATGTCTTTTTTGGTATTTCAATATTAAATAATTACAAGTCGTTGGTCTTGGAGGGGGGAGGTCATGAGAACCTTGGCTTTAAGTTTAGTGATAGTCGAAACGCCATCAATCAAGAACGAAGACGTAGCGTCATAGATGGCGATGCTAAAGAATTGAAGGCATATTTTGAGAAGATGAAAGAGGAGGATCCTAATTATTTCTATGCAATTGAGCTCGATGATTTTGGGGCTCCAATGAATGTTTTTTGGTGTGATTCACGCTGCCGAGCTATGTTTAAATCGTATGGAGACGTTGTGTCGTACGATACAACTTTCTTGACGAATATGTAAGGCGTTATATCTCAATTTATGTGTGTTAAAATGTTATTTTGATTAATCGCATTTGTTTGTTTTGTTATGTAAGAGTAGGAGTGTTTTACCGTGCTTCAAGAATTCATAAAATTAAAATTACCAATTTAATTGTACTATAGAAATTATTCTGATTACTGACTTTATTTGTTTGGTTATGTAAGTATAAGTTTTGTAGTATATCATTAATCTGATAGAATAAATCATGGTGTTACAGGTATCGCATCCCTTTTTCCCCTTTCATAGGGGTGAATCAACATGGGAATTCAATTGCTTTTACTTGTGCTTTGGTTACGCGTGATTATGAAGAAAGTTTTGAGTGGGTTTTTGCCAAGTTTTTAGAATGCATGGGTAAAGCTCCATCAGTTATATTGACAGACCAGGAAAGAGCAATTGGTAATGCAATTAAAAAAAATCTTCCCAAACACTCACCACAGGCTCTGCCTTTGGCACATATTGAAAAATCTTTGGTAAAAATGCTGGAAAACATCCACTTTGGAACGATATCTCAAGTGACCTTAATTTAGCAGTTCACGACAGTTTGGAGGTGCATGATTTTGAGATAGCATGGAAGAAAATGGTTCGTAAATATGGTATTGAAAAATGTTCGTGGGTGACAGAGTCGTATTTGATCAGGGAGAGTTGGGTCCCCGCATATTGGCGTGGGATATTTTGTGTTGGGATGTCGTCGACGCAGAGGAGTGAGCAACAAAACCGGTTTTTCAAAACTTATGTCAATGGGAGGACTACTTTAAGTCAGTTTGCCCATAAAATTGAGGAAGCCTTGAAATTGAAAGTGGAGGAGGAGACCGCGAACAATCACGATTGCACAGAGAAACCGTATAAGATTGAGTGCAACTTACTTGTTGAGCAGGTTTTCCATAAATTGTATACTAAGAAGATATATAAGTTGGTACGTGACGAGGTAATTGGGTTAATTTATACGAACGCTGATCCGCCGAGAAGACTTGGGCATAGTGTGACATTTAACGTTGAAGATAAAAAAGTGGCGCCATTTGGTAAGTGTAAGAAATATTGGGTTGATATTGACAGAAGTGTGGGACTGCTCAAGTGCTCATGTAAGTTATTTGAGTTCAAGAGTATACTGTGTCGACATATTATTAGATGCATGGTTATCGAGGATGTAAAGGTTATCCTGGAGAAGTATATACTTGATCGATGGCGAAAGGACTTGGTTAGAGAATACGAGACAATCAAAACTGGGTACTATAATCCGGAAGCCTCAGCTCGTGCGAAGAAGTCGTTGGAGGTAACTATAAGGAACCATTACATTTCCACACTAGCGCTTCGAGACGATGAAACTTATGCAACATATGATAGATTGACTTCTGAATTAATTAAGGAGTTGGAGGGGATTGTTGGTGTTGAAACTATAGACGCCTATGTCCCTGGCGGTGTTTCTTCTAGGGTATGGGGTCATAGAAGGCTACAGCCTAAGGAATGCAATATTAGATATATGAAGAGGAAGGCGGCCACGAGAGGAAGGTGGTGCGGGGCCACTGTTGGATGAAGAAGATCTGGGAGGGTACCAAAAGGCAATAGAACTCCCGATGCTAGAAAGAATAAGAAGGTGAGTAATAGAGTAATTGTTATTCATTGTTGTACTAAATTCTTTACTCGGCTTTTTTGCATAACCCTCTAATAACGTCATAATTTTTTGAATTGCATAAAAAAACTAATGTTCCAAACCCATTCACCGCTAATGAGAGCAATCATTTAAATACTGCATGTATCGAGTTTGGTGCGTCGCAATGTACCCCTACGAGGAGCCAGTTTGGTGCGTCGCAATGTACCCCTACGCGGAGCCTGTTTGGTGCGTCACAATGTACCCCTACGCGGAGCCTGTTTGATACGTCGCAATCAACTCCTACAAGGAGCGTATTAGGTGCATCGCAATTACGCTCACCTTATTCTACCCCTAGCAGAAGCACATTTGGTGCATCACAGCCTACTCCTCCTTTGCATGCGATGGAAGGAGATGTTAATCGATCGATGTATGAGTCATCTTACGAATTTTACCGTTAGTTTGTTTGTCATGTAAATTGCATATGAATGAAATTGCATTTTGCATAATGAAGACAATCATTTACTTAACGAAGTCTAATTATATTGACCAAGTTTAATTTCACATACCATAAGTTTAATTCCAGAAACCATGAGTTTATAATTACAAAATTACATACCAATTTAAACTTAGAGCCCTAAAAGATCAACTTAAAAGTAAATAAAGTCATGGACAATATCGCCTCTTATAATCTTCGTCGTAGAAGAGGTTCTCAGTACGCAGTTGCTCTTCAATACGTTCAATGGTCGGGCCTGAGTGGAACAACCAGGTATACCATCCCCTTGTTGCCTTGCTCACAGAATGTTTCCACCAGCCGCACTTGGGTATTATATAACCCACCATCAAGTCCTCATTAGAACCCACTTCGTAAGCGGATGATCTCTCATCTGTCCCTTTGAGGATGACCTTTCCTTTTGGATACGCAACTGAATTTGGAACATTCCTAGCCCTTCTAAGAAATCTTTCTTTCTCTAGTTTTGTTATTTCTGCCTCCCAAGGACAATCCGGATTTGAAACCGCTTGTCTTTTATTTGGATGTTGAAACTTCCACCAGAAAGGGTCGCACTTCCGTTTTCTGTTCATATCCATAATTTCTTCGAAAGATTCCAGTAAGATCAAACATGCATAAAGATTAACGAGTGATGGGGCATATTCTGCACCGCTGACCAAGTCAACACACTGAGCAAGGTCAAAGATATCCACAGCAAGTCAACGACTTAAACTGCCTAGCCGATCGACCATCGCCTGTCACACCTGGTCACGGCCTGACAACTAGCCAGCCGGGGCACATATCCGCGTACTCACATCCAGGACCCTCGGCCGGCCTGCCATAGGTCCATCGGCCGAGGGTAGAACGGTCTTTCCACCTGATAGCCACTTGGCCACTTGGCCACTACGTGACAAAAGGTAAAAGCCTATAAATACTCCTCAACCTTCATTGAGGAGAGGATCCAACTAACCCACAACTTGACCTAATATCACACATAAACTGGTATTATCTTCCTCATCTCTCTACAACATATCGCTCTAAATAACATACAACTTAATCCTTTAAGTTTACTGACTTGAGCGTCGGAGTGAGTACGCTTGGCGCAAAGCCGAGCCCTCAGTTCGTTCATTGTTGCAGGAGAGGCCGAGAGGAACGATAAAGAAAAGAAGAATCCAACCAAAGACGTTATTCTACAAGCCAAGGGTGGTAACGAATATCTGCTCTGGAATTACACCCGGAACAATTGGCGCCGTCTGTGGGAAAAGACACTAGAAGCTAGTCACATTCATTCCCAAATAAAAAAGTAACCAACAAAAACCCACCCAAAGAGCTAAGAAAATGTCGAAACAACAAGACGCAGTCGTAACCGACGAAACCGCATTTTACCAAGACGATACTTTCAACAACTCCGGAGTCATACAGCCCTCCACCGGCGGTGTAATCCAACCGGAGTTCGGGATGCCATCAATACCCGACACGCCGTTGCCAGCCAACCAGGTCACCCTCATGGGACATGTGGTTGATGTAGCAAAACTGAAAATGCTCCTAGACCTAATTAGTGGTACGCCCGCTCACACTGTCACGCCGACAAGAGCGGCGGAAACTATCCAGGAGACCAGGGCCCAAAATGTGACTCCAAGAAATTTGAACGGAGCGCTAGGAGAAGCCGACCCAGTCAAGACGCCAGGGGAGCCCAAAGTGGGCGCGGTAGACCTAAGTCCTTCCCGCACTCGGGGGAGGACAGCGTCCCCGCCACACGAACGAGGCTCACCCCGAAGGAGCAGAGGAGTCCAACTCGGCGAGTTGGAGAAGAAGTCCGAGTCGAAGAAGGAGCCCCTCCCGCTACGGGGAAGGAGCCGGTTAGGGACGCAAGGAGCCGATCGCCGCGTGTCGTTCGACACGTGGTTAGGCGACCCCTCAACGCCTACGTCCTAGAAGTACCGGTGCCGAATAAGCTCAAGTTGCCACCTCCGCCATACAAGGGAGATAGTGATCCGGTACCACGCCGAGGCTTTCGAGTCTTACATGTCGGTATGGGAGCGACCCGATGAGGTCTGCAGTGCCGAATTTTCCCAACAACTTTGCATGGGATGGCTCGGAGTCTGGTACAAAGGGCTTCCCGATGGCTCGGTGTACTATTACGCCGACCTGAAGGACGCTTTCCTAGCCCGGTACTCTGCACATAAGAGAAGGGCCGTGGAGACATCGACCTCCCGACTATCGAGACGGGAGGGGCGAGTCTCTCCTGAGCTATGTGAAGAGGTTTGATGGAAAGGTCCAGCAGATTCGAGAAATTAATCCCGAGCCGGCGGCCTTGGCGATGAAGGGTCTCCCAAGGGGAGCCTTAAAAACGAGCTCATCAAGAGCGGAGGCCTGGGCCTCGGACGCCGCCGAAAGTTGGCCGACCAAGCCATCAAGGTGGAAGACTACCACAAGACACGGAGGATCCCGCGAAGCCGAGCACTCGAAAAGAAGAGTCACAGCGGATGACGATCGGGACGAAGGACGCCGCGACAACAACGGCTCGCGGTCCGATGGAAGACGCCGTGAGAATAACGAGATCACGGTCGGACGATCCGACCGGAAGCAAGACTCGGCGGGCGCCGGGTGGAATTCAGGAACGTACCACCAGAGGCGGCATAGTGAAAAAACCCCTCTCATCGTATCAGCCGCCGAAGTTTTCGCCCTGAGCAAAAACGAGGGCCAGAAGTGGGAGAGACCCCCCAAGCCAAAAAGTGACGGTGACACGAGCGATCGTGAGTACCACGCCACACCGCCATTTAACCAACGACTGCCGCCATCTAAAGAATGCCATAGAGGAACTGATCCGGAAGGGAAGCCTCGGCAAGTATGTTGCAAAAGGCCAAAAGACTGACGCCGGCAGCTCAGATAAGAAGTCCGTCTTCGAGCGGATAGGTGTGATTCATGTTGTCATCGGAGGCAACGAGAACGGAGGGTCCGCTCATGGGCACAAACGACACCTAAACGAGCTATATCAGGCCATCAACTTTGTGCCCAAATCGGGGATCCCCCTGCAGGGCATCCCCGATATGACTATTGGGAGAAAGGACTACGAAGGGGTCATCGCCCCTCACAAATGATCCGCTTGTAGTCAATTTGGACATATCCAACCACCTGGTCAAGAGGTGCCTGATTGACACAGGTGCATACACGAACATCATGTTTAGAGAGTGCTTTCTCGGCCTCGGCCAAGATCAAGGACTTAAGCCCCGCACCAACCCCTATACTGACTTCTCGGGGCCGGCCTGGTGCCGCTGGGATCAATCAGACTCCCGGTGACGTTCGGCGAAAAGAACGCGGCTAAAAACGTCCTAGCTGAGTTCGTCGTCATTGACGGCTCGTCCGCCTACAACGTTCTCATAGGTCGAGTCACCCTGAGCGAGGCCGACGCAGTGATGTCCATCCGGGCCCTAACACTGATGTATGTCTCGGACCGGGGGGAAGCGCATAAGCTCGTCTCCAAAGACGAGAAGGATGAGGTGGTCAACGTCCAGATAGCTGCCCGAGGTTGCAACATGCAATCCCTCAAAGAGGCGAGGAAGTCCGAAAAAGGAAAAAGCCCGTCCTTACAGCGGGAGGGGGCGACCTCATGGATACAATTAGTGGCTGACCAGGGAGGTGTGCTGCGATGAGCCGTTAGGGCATTGGTAATCTCGTAGAAGTTTATGTAGGCTGAGGTGTCCAAAATTGATGTGGACACCCCAACGCATGTTTTTACCTAATGAAAACCATCCAAGCCTTCCATCAAAGCAAAATTTTCCCATCGATTTACCCATCGAAAAACGTACGCCGCTCACACTTTGTCATACCGACAAGAGCGGCGGTCTCCATCAAGAAATTAGCGCCGTCGCCACCCCAAGTAGTAGACGCCACGGCGATCCACCCCAAGAGGTTTGATGCCGTCGCAGCCACTCCAAGTGGTAGACGCCACGTAACACGCTATCGAGAAATGACGCCGACTCACACCGTCATACCGACAAGAGCGGCAGCCTCCATCAAGAAATTAGCGCCGTCGCAGTCACCCCAAGTAGTAGACGCCACGGCGAGCACCCCAAGAGGTTTGACGCCGACGCAATACTCCAAGTGGTAGACGCCACGTAACACGCTATCGAGAAATAGACGCCACTCACACTGTCATACCGACAAGAGCGGCAACCTCTGTCAAGAAACCAACGCCGGCTCCCACGGTCAATCCGACAAAAGCGGCAATCACCCTCGTAAGGCGGATACCACGACAGTAACGGCCATCGCACACTACACTCGCAAAAACAAACGAAATGTCTTGGAAGCGTTGAAACAAAGTTGAGATACGCACCCTAAAACGGCCCCGGCCAAGCCGAGGCGGAAACAAAAGGGCGCTCAATTAGGAATACAGGAAGACAACTCTGACAAAGATGAGATAAAGACCTCGGCCAGGCCGAAGGCGAAAGAAACGAACTATTATTAGAAGATAAGTTACAAGTAAGATTACAAGTGAAAAGAATACAGACGACGGCCGTCCCCACAGGGATAAGCCGAAAAACTACCATTATGTTCATGTACCAAGAGATAGCGGGGAGGAAGGGATGAGTAATTGGCCCCCGGACGGCTAAAGCAGATCTGCTGTAAACTTGTTCTCATCAAGCCGCATCTTCTTCAGTGGGCAACCCAGCAGCTTTTCTAGCAGCCTCAGCCTTGGCTTCGGCAGCCTCAGCTGCCCTCATCCTTTCGGCTTCTTCCTTAGCCACCCGAGCCCTCTCAGCAAGAGCTGCTTTCTCCGCGGCCGCCTCCCTCTCCATCTTCGCCTTCACCGCCTCCTTGGCCTCCTCCACCGCGGCTTTCTCCTTAGCCTCGAGCTTGTCATCAAGCAGCGCGTCGAACCTGCCCCACGGGAAGGAACCATCAAGAGGGAAAAGCTCCCCGATAACTTCCCTAAGACATCTTCGGCCAAATCCGGAACTTGGCGCACGGTTTGGGAAGCATGCCGGTCTGCATCATCTCGATGTCCGCCTCCTTTTGCTTGATGATGGCCTCTTTGCCCCGAACCACCTCCGCCTGAGCCTTAAACAGGCCCCAGGACTCGTTCCTCTGCTGGAGGTAGAGGTTGGCGCGCCCCTGAACGAGCTCACATTTCCTCAGCAGCTTCGCAGCTTCGGCAGCCGCAGCCTCGGCCTTAGCCCTCTCAGCAAGGACCTCCTTTTCAGCGTCCTCCCTAAGTTTTCTCTCGGTAGAGCGCCTTCTCGGCTTCTCCCCGAGCCTCTGCTCATTGAGGAGACCCAACTTCGCCGATGCGACCACCGCTTAGTGGCATTACGCTCTTGAACAGCCCGAGCCACGGCCTTCTCTTGCTCCATGAGACGAGCACCGGTAACCACGTTCCACCTCGCCAGCTCCCTAATTAGCTTCGTGCCCTCCTCTATAAGCTCGGAGACGGAAACCTTCTGGGATGAAGGGACGGTGGTGACAATTTGACCACTAGCCTGCGGCTGGGAGACGAAAGCCTTCTGGGATGAAGGGTTGACGGTGGTGCCTTGATCACCAACCTGTGCAGAGGACCCCACCGCCTGCTGCCCAACGTGAGCAATAGCCGACTGCGGCTGGTCTGCAGAAATTCAATTAAAACATCAGTATCAACATTGACTTATCAGAAACACCTAATGGCACGGCTAAATTTAAGCCACAAGCTAAGTAGGTACCATGTTTGGGCTTCTTGCCCGGAGGAGGCACTTCCTTGCTAGCGGTAGAAGTTGCTCTCTTCCTCCTACAGATAAGAGGAGATCCCTCCGCATCAGAGTCCCCCTCATCGGGAATATCAACAATCTCCACCTTCTTAGGGGAGGGGATGGGAGTTGGGACCGGTGTCGACGCTGTCGCCGCTGAAGACTTTGTTTTCCGCGTCCGACGCACTACGCCGCTAACGACCCTCGCCTGCGCCTCCTCCTTGCTCAAGACCTTCAGCCGCTGTTCCACAAGATCATTCGGCGACGTCCTGCGGTCATGGGCTAGAGCCTTGGGATGCAAGTTAGCAACGGTTTTATCTTTGTGCAGCCCCATTCTCCGAAGAAGATCCTCAGATAGGTCCGGTCCAAAGTGGTCTGCAAAAGGAACAAAGCAAGAGTCAAGCAGAAGAAATAAATCGAAGTTCGAAAATAAAGAAACATTGAGAGCGTCGATGGGCCTCACACCGACCCCACTCACCCCGTGCTAGGGCCGGTATGAGGCCGACATAGCAGAGCGGTTCATCCTGAAGAATGATCTGCGTCGGGGGAATCCATCTTTTCGGCATCCCCCTCTTGTCCACCTCAAAGAGCCTCATTGCCAGCCTCTCATCCTCCTTGAGAACGACCCTGCTAGCATCCATTTTAAGATGCTTCCGAGTGACCCATCTGTCATGCTCCGCCCTAGTCTCACACCGCAAGTTAACCTCGATCTTTGGAAGGAGCGGGCAATGGGATAGTCATCCGGCACTTTAACGTACACCCACCGACCTTGCCAGGTCCTTGCAAGAAGAGAGTTTGTCGGCAGAGACATAACCCCGCTCCGTTTGTACACTCGTACCATCCAACGCGCCGAGAGTGACGTTTGAGATGATGGAGTCGGCGGAATAAATTCACCGTCGAGCCTCTCCCTTAAAAAAGACAGAGCGGACAAAACCAATTATGGTCCTCATGGCCGGCGGTGCGGTTGGGCAACAGCAACGTTCATGGCTCTAATTATGGCCACAACGTACCCATTCAGCGGAAACCGGAGTCCGTACTCCAAATGCCGCAGGTATACGCCAGTACAGCCCGGCGGAGGGCAGCATACGGCCTGACCCTCCTCAGGGATAACAATTTCGTATCCCCTACCAAAGGAAAAATGATCCTCAAAAAGTTTCCCGCCGGAACAACGGGCAAGCTTACGGGACCAAGCACTATCAAGACGGATCTTACAGACATAGCCGTGATCCATGACGTACTGTCTCCCCTCACTCGGACGAGACCTTTCCGCATCATCACCAAGATCACCAAAAGAGTCAGAATCCTCCCATTCCTCCGAATTTGAGGATCAACTTGAGAGAAGGAGACCTAGGGCCCCCCGACGCAGGTTTACTAGGTCCAAGATCGTTGAAGACATGATTCACAACAAATTACTAGCAAGAAAAATAAAAGTTTGCTTGTTTACCTTAAAGAAAACACTCGCCGGATCAAATACTCCGAAGATTAAGAAGAAGAAAACCCTTGAAAGTTTGGAGAGATGAAGATTTTAGAGAAAATTTTCGAAAATAAAATGGAGGCCAAAATCGCGGAATAACTGCCCTATTTATAGAGAAAAGCCCATGAAGAAGGACCAATCAGGGCACAGCCCATGAAGCGTCAACCAATCAGCGAACACACACGTGTCAAGCATGCAACCGCGGGATGTCAATCGTCGCAACAGTTGAATGTCAATCAATGCAACAGTGACCAAGCGTCTTCAACACGCCCATTCACATCTCTTCGACTGTTCATCTCCCTCAACAAATTCCTAGGTATCTAATCTCCGCCGGCCACCCGATCAACCAAGCTAGGAAACACCGGCCGGGGGCAATCAAAATCAACCGGCACTCCAAGCCCTGGTCTCGGCCAGCGTCATGTTCTTTTCCACATCGGATACCCTTACGCATCCATGCGGAGGGGGGATATGGTATATAATACGGCCTAACAAGAGCCACGCCGATACACAAGAAGACACCGATACAGAAAAATTTGCGAAAATTACTTCGTGCAGAATATATGCTCAGCATACATCGGAGCCCATACCACGGCATAGACTACGCTGGGGGCAAATTGATGGGGCATATTCTGCACCGCTGACCAAGTCAACACACTGAGCAAGGTCAAAGATATCCACAAAGAAGTCAACGACTTAAACGCCTAGCCGATGCAGACCCATCGGCTGTCACACTGGTCACGGCCGACAACTAGCCAGCCGGGGCACATATCCGCGTACTCACATCCAGGACCCTCGGCCGGCCTGCCATAGGTCCATCGGCCGAGGGTAGAACGGTGTTTCCACCTGATAGCCACTTGGCCACTTGGCCACTACGTGACAAAAGGTAAAAGCCTATAAATACTCCTCAACCTTCATTGAGGAGAGGATCCAACTAACCCACAACTTGACCTAATATCACACATAAACTGGTATTATCTTCCTCATCTCTCTACAACATATCGCTCTAAATAACATACAACTTAATCCTTTAAGTTTACTGACTTGAGCGTCGGAGTGAGTACGCTTGGCGCAAAGCCGAGCCCTCAGTTCGTTCATTGTTGCAGGAGAGGCCGAGAGGAACGATAAAGAAAAGAAGAATCCAACCAAAGACGTTATTCTACAAGCCAAGGGTGGTAACGAATATCTGCTCTGGAATTACACCCGGAACAACGAGATACATGATGTTACTCAAAACTCACAATCATCAATCCTTTAAACCTAAACCTCAATATATGTAGAACATGCATATTTAGGGATTACATATCATATAATCAGAATCATCAAGACATCAATATATGAAGAACAAGCATGCATCTTAGACTGACTAAGCAACAATAATCATTTAAACTTGTACAGAGTATAAATTTAGGGCAAAATTTGTATACAAAGAACAATATTCCATCAAATACTTCATCTTCTACTGATGAAGAACAATAATTCTTTAACATATACGGTAACATATATACTTGTTAAATTATTAATAAACATATTTATGTTTAAATGTGAGATCAAACCTACCTTGTTGATAATGATGAAGAAGTAGGCGTGATGTAGACGTTATCAGACGGTATGTCTCTTCAACTTCTCTGTGCAGTCGGTTTATATGGGGAAGTGGAAAAATAAATGAATGGGTGCCACTTTGTTGTGGGATATTTAAAATAAACGATTTGTTTTTTTTTTTTTATTCAGTACAATATGAACATGATTATAGGATTATACTGTGGCAGCAAATTAAAAAAAAAAAAGAGATAAGATCTTAACAATATTGCGTTATTTTAATAGCTTTATGATACGGATATTATAATATTGCATTATGTGATATGATGATCTAACAACGAACGAAACCTACTTAGATAAACATAAACATTATAACATTAATATATTTTCTTCTGTAAAATGATCTAAAAAGAACGAAACTTACTTAGATAAACATAAACATTATATATTAATATTTTTTTATTATTCCATAAAATAAAAAACAAACAAGACATTTCCTAATTGAATATTGTTCATTTTCATGGACAATATGGTGGTTGTGGCCAACCACCACTAATTGACATTTTATACTTCTTCGTTTCATCACGGCCACCTTCGTTATGGTACCAACTGCCCCATGCTCGCAAATCGGGGCGATTCACCTAGTTTCCGTATCGCATCTTGGCAGGATGTAGGACATGATAAGGTCCCTGCACGAACCAAATCTGAATGCCGGTGATGTCTTGTTGTATCCCTTGACCTTATAGTTATTTGGTGTATAGACCCTTGGTTCCCACCTCATTCTTTTGTATGGGTAAACAACTTACATTAAGGTTTTTTAGGGTTTTTGGGTTGTGTTGATGGAATGGTTGACAGAGAAAAAAATTTATGGGGACACATATATATATAGAAGATGGAGATGGTGTCTTTTCATTTTTATACTTCATATTCAATGGTCAGTTTTACGTATATTGTATAGGTTCAATGTACATACGTCGTACGGTCCGTTTACTACGTATATTGTATAGCTTCAATGTACATACTCCATATTCTCTGGTAATTAATTTGAAGATGTGTGCGAAATGGTCCGTTTACTACGTTGTCTTCACGTGGAAATGCAATTCGTTAATTTAAAATGTATACAAACAAATTTACATAAAATTAAACAAGTCATTTTCTTAATAGACTTCCCCGATCAGTTTCTTAATGATGTAACTGCTCCCGTTATTTTGGTGACCCAACATAAATCCTAACGCTAACTTACGGCACATTTTACCGTCTTTCTCAAGTTCTGCCAAGTTTTCATCAGATAGATATAGTAACTTAAGAAAACGGTGCATGACGTAAGTTGCTGAATCCCCCTCAATTGCCACTCCTTTCTTCTCCTTCAGTTGCCATTTAATGCACTTGAGCGAAATCCCACCGGCCAAACTTGTTGCTTTCTCCAACGTCCTTTTATGCAAAAACATATAGAAAATTCCATCTATTAGCGTTGTGCTATTTATGCTTTAGTAGCACATAACATATCCGAAACGTTATTAGGACATTAATAACGCTTGCTTACCACAGCTTCATGAACATTCGTGTTGTCAACGGAATCATCGGTTGTCTTGTAAAGGCGTACTGACTTTTTACACTTGTTCACCACATACAACATCCAGAGGCCATCAACAAATACAGGTACATGGAACTAGTCAATAAACATGGAAGGTTCAGGCACAAATAAAAACAAATACGAGTGAGGCACAGATAAAACCATCATGCATGCAAATTTATGAAGAAAAGGCACTTACATGGGTTGTCTCACTTAGTTTAAACCCCTTACTTACATCTTTCTTTACTAGTGTGGCCATATTCGGCATGAACTTATGACACCTCTACCCTTCACAACCGGATCAAGCATCTCCCCTACATAAATTGAAGAAACATGTAGTTCTAAGATTGTACATTACAAAGTTAGTTGAATATGTCTCACAATTTACCATAAGTTTTGGACAAAGTATGTAGTGTTGAGTGTCAATCGGATCTTCCATAAATAAAGTATAATTGATTACCCTTGCCAAAGCCTCCATTACCTAGTAAAAAATTTAATCAAATTCTGATTTAGTAAAAATTAAACAATTAGTTAATGTAATTTAGATGGAAACCTTTTTCAACAACCTCTACACCAATTGGTTCTTCTCCAAGAATAGCTTGACGAACACGACGGACCGACAATTTAACTTCTCCGTCATTGAAAATTGAGTCGTCTTTGCACCTAAAAAATAACAATATGGACGATATCAAAGTACACAAACTGTATTATTTTATGAAAGCAACTACAGAATCCTAAAAATTCTCATGCACTAACCCATACGCAGCTTTGGCAGGATGTAGAACTATACGGCGTAGAAGTTTGTCAACCCTTCATTGATAAATGTCTTTTGGTCCACATCTTCAACACTGCAGTTATTTGTTTCCTTTTCTGTGACCTTTTTAACTCGCTTACGTCCTACCGTTGCCGGCTTTACCTTCACCTTCTTCAAATCCACATCAACACCCATTTCCTTAGTCACCGAGCACCCTTTACCTTCAAGCCACTTTGGTCTACAGTAGTGTAGACCTATTGGGTAAGGTTGACCATAAACGATATTCCGAACAACATCAGACCTTCCAAAATGATCCTCTGAATCACCTACCCTATCGCCTATTGCTATTGCCTTTTGAATATCGTGTGTTGCCATGCACCCAATCTTGGCTCATCAACTTTCCACCTAAGGCCCTTACCCTCAAAGTTCAACATATCAAGATAAATAATCTGCAAGTACAACACGTGACAGAGACAATGCACAGTTATGGAGTGCAACTTTCAGGGAAAATTAACAACCATATCTGAAGCTATTCACATATAATGAGGAATCACTTACCATCAAGACTAATGCACAAACAAATACCATCACATGTACCTTCACCAAGATATTTCACCATCCACTCGTAAAATGAACTTAGACCAATTCCATTTCCAACTTTCGAAACGTAATCGTAAACAACCGCTCGTAGCGGCTCTGGACTTGCAAAGTTGCTCTTCGTAGTACAGAGAAGGACACCTAATACATAAAAAATGAAATGCCGCAAGAAAAGTACTCTACTTTTGACCTCAGATATACATGCATTGTAGATGATGTTGTAGGGGACACCACCATAACATTCATAGTGTTTCTTCAATTCCTTAAACTCTAGACGCCTTGAAGACGTTTCTTCAAAGTCGAAGGCGTCATCACCATATGGTAAACCAAGCACCCACCCAATCATTTCCTCATCAACTTTAACAATATAATAATCACGAATTTTCATTCCACGAATCTAGGGTTCCACTTACGACTCAACCATGCCAGGAAAAAACGGTCCAAACTTGTTTATTTTGAGGTCAAGGATCGTCGAAAAATGGACTACTTTACCCACTTTGGATTTGATTACTATTTAAGTTGACAATGAGCTCCATTACTTTATGTGGATAAAGGCGCATTGGAGGATATCAAATTAAAGATAAAAATTGGGGTTTTTATCGAACAAATTGGAATTAATAGGGAGTACTAATTAAAATTTAAAATTTAAATATTACCTTTACGGGGCCGGATGATTTGTGAAGCTTCCTTGGCCTTCCACGCTTTCTGGGTTTATCGATGCTTCTATCCTTCGAATGGGTGTCCTTCAAAAGAACCAGTGAGATTAATTTTAGTACATCTCCTGCAATTAATTAGCACAAGGATTTACATGAGTATGAAATTAATTTAAAGACATCTGATTCGATTTCGTCTCCGGATTTTGATTCATCCTCTTCATATTCGCCATCCGATTCTCCCTCGTTGTTAAGCTTCATGGTGAATACGGTTGTTCAATTAAATCTAAAATATTGAGTAATTAACAAATGAAAAAGTGTAAAGAAAGTATGGAAATACGTTATCGTTGACGTCTTCACCGCTTTGGTCGAACATGTTACTTCGTCTTCTCTTTGTTTTGTCACCCATGTCTATTCCCTTATTGATATCTTGACAACAATCTAGAACATTTCCCCAATATTCTCTGCCTACATCCATTATTTTCGACTTGGAGGGAAGTTAATTTTTTAATTTTTCGCGAAATAGGGTTTTGAATTACTGGATTTGGGGTGTTTTCTTTCGATTTTTCATTTCGTCGCCTGAATGAATGTTTTCCCTATTTATTTTCCCTTTAATTTTTTAAGAAATTTTTTCACTTATACCCTTGAAATATTGCAACTATGGAGGGATGGATTTAGTGAAATTGAGGGGCATTATTGTCAACGACATTTTGTTTAAAATATTTATTTCTACCAAATAATTTAATTACATTAAATAATGTTTAACCATATTACTTTGGACATTCTCCGGTACCAATTTTGTTTAAAAAATGTTTAGGTTTTAGGGTTTAGGGTTTAGGGTTTATGGTTTAGGGATTTAGGGTTTATGTTTAGGGTTTTAGGGTTTATGTTTAGGGTTTCAGGGTTTAGGGATTAAGGATTAGGGTTTAGGATTACCTACACGAGAATCATATTAAACGAAGAAACATTATGGAGTATGGGGTTGATATACACTACTGGATAACGTCCGGTACCAACCTGTATTGTGTTAATCATCCTACATGTGATGTTACAATCCTCAAATATGAAACATTATGGAGTATGGGATTGATATACACTACTTTGGATAACGTCCGGTACCAACCTGTATTGTGTTAATCATCCTACATGTGATGTTACAATCCTCAAATATGAAGCGTTATGGATTATGGGGTTGATATACACTACTTTCGATAACATCCGGTATCAACCTGTATTGTGTTAATCATCCTACATGTGATGTTACAATTCTCAAATATGAAGCATTATGGATTATGGGGGTGACATATACACTACTTTGGACAACGTCCGGTACCAACGTGTATTGTGTTAATCATCCTACATGTGATGTTACAATCCTCAAATATGAAGCGTTATGGATTATGGGGGTGACATATACACTACTTTGGACAACCTCCTGTACCAACCTGCGTAGGGATTACCTACACGGGAATCATACTAAACGAAGAAACCGGCTCAAGGGTGGCAACATTGTATTAATCATCTACATTGTATTAATCATCTACATGTGATGTTACAATTCTCAAATTAGATTGAGCTTATTTATAAATCATTATTTAGTATAATTTATTATAATAAAATTAAAATTATTTATATTAACCATTAAACCATAGAAACCCTAGAAACCGTAGTAAATGACCTATTTATCGTCAGAACTATTTAATAGTTCTATATAATGTAACCTAGTTCCTTTCCCTATTAAATAGTTACATAACACACACTTTATTATCAACTCCTCATATCTACCCCAATATTTAAATCCAAATTAAATATATTATCAGCTACCTTCCGAAGATGATGTTCAATGTCGACAAGGATGAATGTCCATTAATCCGATAGACATAATGGATGAAGATAGGAAGTCCTTTAAGGAAAATCACGTAGAGGACCAAAAAAAATGCAATGGAATGGCTCTTTAAACGTACCCACACACTTGAAGAAGATGGTGTAAGGAGAAATGAAAGTCGTAATATAATTCTCAATCTGGAAGAGATTGTGAGAGATGGAATCTTTAATAAGTTAGCATTGGGAGATAAGAAGAATATGGCCGAGGTTTGCAAATCCTGGGCAAAATGGTTCCTCATTGGAACAAATGGTCCTAGGCTTGACAGAGTTTATGATCAAAGTTTGACATATAAACTCCGGCTAGGAACGCAAGTCGTTAGTCGAGGTGATTTAGATGTTAAGAGATCTTCCTCTGTCATTATATGAACGGAGAAAACAAAAAAAGAAGCTTCCATCTTCATCAGAGAGTACAATTACTAAGTTATTTTGATTAATAATTTAATTAAGTTGGAGGACATGCATATTATGGGAACCTATCTAATATCTCTTTCTTATCTGTTGTTGTTAATTTGTTTTGCAGATTTTCTGGGTTCATGTAGAAGTCCCTTATCTCGAAGCAATATGATGGTTTTATTGTCTTCTTTTGTATTTGAAAATCATTATGTATTGTTGACATTATCGTTTATGCAATTTCAAATATCGTTTTAATTTGTGTTCCATTATCGTTTCGATGTTTGAATTTCAATTCATGATGTATTGTTCACATTATCGTTTATGCAATATGAATATCGTTCTATTTTCTTCCCATTATCGAATTATATAAATTTGACTTAAGTTCGAAGTACAATTTTTTATTTTTTTTAAAATTGAAGAAATAATCAAAACAAGTCATCAAGCTTCAAATATTTCAATATCGTTTCGATGTTAATTTTAAAATTTCATGATATTTTTTTAATCAAAAAAATAAATAACTAAAAAATATCAATTGACCAATTGAAAAAGACACTTTTGTAATGAACAGACATCTTCATAGAAACTCTGTCTAACAATTAACCATCCGAAACTTTATTTTTAGTCGCAGAAAGGTTTCTCTATTAACAGGTTGTAATTAATTATAATTAAAAAAAAATTGAGTAATCAACAGACATCTTCATAAATACTCTGTCTTGCACAATTATCCATATCAAATGTGATATTTTAGTCCCAAAACGTCTTTTCTTATAACAGTATTCATTTATTATAATTAAAAATTATAAAGTATTTACTTTTAAACGGTTCATATTAATCCCACTTCCCCGTACACGTCAACCGTCATTGGTCAATAAAAAGATAATTTCTGAAAAGTTCTTACACGCGCCGTCTCTATTAATAGGCTCATTGGTTTACCATTTCCACCAATGGTCCACATTTCCCATTTTACTCATTAATCATATTAAATTGATTTTTAATTTAAAAAAAAAATCCCACAAGTTAACTTAAAACATGGCGGATAAACGATGCCTCCGTGAGAAGTTTGAAGAAGATAAAAGGAGAGAAAAGGCCATAAGACAAGAACCATGGTATTTAGAAGTGAAAAAGAGAAAAGTGGAACAACGTCAACGGCTTGAGAAAGATTATTTGGATTTCATTAGAAACTAGTGTAGTTCCCGTGCTATAGCACGGTATTTTTAAGATGAAATTTATAAAGAGGAACTTTTAATAAAATTATTTGCATAAATTAAAGCTACTTTTAATTTAATGTTATAATATACTAAATATAATAATAGTAAGGAGATAGAAAAGAAAGTTTACTATTAATAATAACACTATAATGTTAAATCGATAAGGGGAACTAATTTATGAAATTAAATTAAATGTAAAATCTAGTTAAAAAAACTATTAGCCTTATTAAGAAAACTGGTAAAAATAATATAATACGCGTCTAAAAAGACAATTTACAAATTATTAAAACTAACATTTTCACTTTCTATTTCCATTAGAAATACATAAAAATTGTTATACATTATTTAAAAAATACTCCATACTCCATATACTCCATATTACTAAAATAAAGATTTCATAATTCGAGAGTGCAATTGATATGTTGTAAAATTGCATAATATATTAAGGGGTAATTGATTGTGATTGCATATTTTCGGGATAATATTGTAAAGATTGCATAATTTGAGAGGTTGTTTCCATGTATAGGATTACATTTATTCGAAAAGTCAAAGCATACATTTGTTTCCATGTATAGGTTTTCAATTGATTCAAATCATATGTTAGACTTGACGCAAAAACAAATTTGATTTAGTAAAAGTCGACGGCCCAACTTAGATTGGCCCATCAAAGAGTAGTGTAAGTTAGGCGGGAAAACTACTTGAGAATTTTATTCTCTTAGTAGTAGGGGAGATCCCCCACAACAAATTAGTCTCGACGGTACGGATAAGAGGTCATCTGCTTACCAAGTTGGTTCTTCTGAGGATTTGATGGTGGGGTATATATTACCCCGGTGTGGATGGAATGCAATTGTCGTGAGCAAAACAACCAGAGCATGACATCAATGGTGGTTTCGGTCCGCGTGGCTAATGGAGGAGATGGAGGAAAAGACTAGAGAAGAATTGGACTTCTACGGCGTATATGATGGAAAATTATATTGTCCATGAAGTTATCTATTAAGTCTGTAATATTTTGGGATTTCATAATTTAGTTATTATAAGTCTTCAATTTAGTTATTATAAGTCTTCTACGGCGTATATGATGAAAAATTATATTGTCCATGAAGTAATCTATTAAGTCCGTAATAATGCTGTTTATGTAATATTGAGTTTCTAACGTTGTTAATATTTGATAGAATTGAATCATATGTTTAATGTAAAATAGTAGGAACTAGTGAATTCTAATACCTAATGGTTTTTAAATGTAGATACATGTAAAACGTAAACTTCTACAATAAAAATGTATTTGAAATGAATTTATATTAAACCCTACCGATGCTTAAATTTTGCTGATTAAACCTCTAAGACGTAAACTTCTACAAATATATTGGTTTGTGAAATTAACTTAATTTAAAACGTAAATATAACGATTTAGACAATTAATCCACTTGATATGAAAATAAACTCCATTATTTCATGCAAGATAGAAGTACAGCAATTGCGAAAGATCTTTGCTAACCCCAACCCCCCCCATCCCTCCTCATAACTAAATTAATATTAATCCTTAGATTAAAGCTTCTTAGAAGTGTAGTCTTCTAACAATTATATTTTCAGATCCATATTTCTTTTTCATTCCTCTCGTAAGAACATTTGGCCTTGGTGACGGCGTGTTAACTGTTGGGGTTGCTAACCTTACACGGTTGCTCCTTCTAGCAGTTGGTGTCTCAACAATATCATTCTTGACCAGGTAGAGAATGACATCTTCATCACTTAGCCTTGCAACATCAACGACCCCGTTTATTTCCCTCGTGTACAGCTGATCTCTTCTCAGCTTTGACTCGAACATTAGGTTAAACTCCTCCTCGTACATGTTATCTAGTAAGCGATTTGGAGTTCTAGGGATTCTAGAAATTGCGTTGGATACTGCAATTTTTCCAGATTCCTTGAGCATTTCCCTCATGAACATCCTTAAAGAAAGAAGATCAGCCATGTGGGCCTTTCTTTCCATCGACATTGTTTTGTATAGAGTAATAAAAAGATTTTTCTTTTACTTGAGTGTTAAGTTGTGTGTATAAAAAAATGGAGGGAGGTGATTATTTTATAGTGTAAGCTTTTCCTCCATAATTAGATTAAAGCTTCTTAGAAGTGTAGTCTTCTAACAATTATATTTTCAGATCCATATTTCTTTTTCATTCCTCTCGTAAGAACATTTGGCCTTGGTGACGGCGTGTTAACTGTTGGGGTTGCTAACCTTACACGGTTGCTCCTTCTAGCAGTTGGTGTCTCAACAATATCATTCTTGACCAGGTAGAGAATGACATCTTCATCACTTAGCCTTGCAACATCAACGACCCCATTTATTTCCCTCGTGTACAGCTGATCTCTTCTCAGCTTTGACTCGAACATTAGGTTAAACTCCTCCTCGTACATGTTATCTAGTAAGCGATTTGGAGTTCTAGGGATTCTAGAAATTGCGTTGGATCTTTGCAATTTTTCCGATTCCTTGAGCATTTCCCTCATGAACATCCTTAAAGAAAGAAGATCAGCCATGTGGGCCTTTCTTTCCATCGACATTGTTTTGTATAGAGTAATAAAAAGATTTTTCTTTTACTTGAGTGTTAAGTTGTGTGTATAAAAAAATGGAGGGAGGTGATTATTTTATAGTGTAAGCTTTTCCTCCATAATTACCCTAATGTGGTAAAATTTCCCTCCAAAATTACACTTAATGTAGTAAACTTTCCCTCCAAAAAACTGAAGGCCAATATAGTAAATTAAAAATAACATATAACATTAAATCTAAAATATTTGATACAATTTAAAGAAAATTAACCACTATCTTTTTTTTGGAGTATAAGATATACAATATATACATATAAATAACCTTCCTTAAATTCGATTTTCATAAATTTATATTTTAATCTAAAAGGCCATTGAGTTCTCACATTTCTTTAATATTCCAATGTTATTTCATGATGATATTGTTCTTTTTTAAGCTGCAAGTAAATTGTGTTTCTTAAGTTCCCTATGTAATCTTTATTATGTCATCTATTTACGAGGTAATGTGTTTATTAACCTAGTTTTAGGCGTAGGTTTTTGGTAGTAGGTTTAATATTTTAGTATACCTAATTTTGTTCATCAATAATTTATTTTGTAACAAAATAAAACATGCCATGAGTAGTAAACGAATTAACAATTAATTTGTAAACAAATTAACATAAATCCTTCTCAATTTTAAATGACTTCAACAAAACATAAGTTTAATCCTAATAAAGAAAATTTGACATAACAACCACCAGAAAAAGGAAATAGCTAACAATTGGCCCAGACGGATGGACTATTGTAGACACCTCGTTTCTGCACCTCCCGCAAACCACCCGGTGATGATTGGGCCGCATGTTTGATTCGCGGAACGATTTGTGACAGTTCGTAAGATTATCGTCAAGTGATTGCTCAAAAATTAATGTCAACCTCTTAGTTGTCATCTACGCGCCGATACGGTCGTTTTGGCAGTAATTAGAGTACATTTGGAGTCCGGGTCAAAAACCGTCTTCATTTCCTAAAACCGTCAAAACCCGAGTCAAAGCAATGTCCTTGTCTACCTAAGGTTAGGATGTCATAAAATGTTGAGATTATATCTCATTTTGAGTCTCATGTCACTTTATTAGGCTAAACATAAAGTTTACATTACAAAATGTGCATTTCATTTAGCTAAAATGACAACCCGAACTTTAGGCCCGTTTTACGAGGTCATAACGATTTTTGTGGGTCAGGCCTATTTCACATAAAGTTCTAGATCTTTCTCTTAGCTTTCCAACGCCACCGAAATCACCTTATTCCGAGTCTTGTAGAAAGTTATGCCTAAAATACGACAGTCACAAACGCGTTTTGTACGCGCGAGGAACCTACCGGGAAAGGGCGCGGCAGTGCCGCGCCTCTTCCAAAGGGACGCAGATGCTTTGCTGCGCCTCTTCCCCAGGGTTTTCTTTTTGTCCAAGTTTCCGCGTTTAACCTAAGTCGGTTGTTTCCGGATCTTTCTTTCCGTGTCCTAGTCTTACCATAATTCCTCCGCGTGATTAGTATAAATAGGAGCCTTCGCTCCTCATATTTCTCACGCGAGTGTCCGCCCTTCTCTTCTCCCTTTGCATTCTAGACTTCGTTCTTACTAATTGGCGCCTCGTGCTTGAACATTCGACCACGTAAGCTCGGATCTTCCGGTACCCGGCCTTTCCGTTGCATGACCGACCAATTTGACCACTACACTCAATCAATCTAATTAATCAATCTTGTTAAATCGTTTTCCTCTTTCGAGGGCACTCTTTCCTTGCATTCGCGTCGAGCATTCACTAATCGATATCTTAGTCCATCTCGTTCCGTCAACATGTAAGTCTGAGGGTGTATTAATATTCCTTTTATTTATTGTATTTTAATTATTGTATAACAATTGTAAGATTTATGTCGGAAACACCATTAAAATCGATTTCTAAAACCGTCTTTAAAACCTGTTTTTCGGATTTCCAGTGAAACGACGTCGAGAAAAGACGCAGCAAATCGCTGCGCCTCTTGAAGGAGCGCGCAGACTGCTTTGCGCCTCTTCGTGAGGCCGCCGATTCTGCTTCTTTTCTTCTTCCTCCGTCCTCTGTAATTCGTATCAAAATTGTTTCTTTTGTTTTGTTCGTCTGTTAATTCTTCGTCTTTATGTCATGATAATCCATATGTATATTATTCATTCATCTTTAATATGCTTAATTCATCATTGTTCCGACTTAAATCCTAGATAATCAATATTTGCGGGTTTTCGTCATTAATATTCAAACCCGGATTTTAGAGCTTCAATTCGTTCATATCGAGTCTCTGGAATTCGTTGTTGATAAATTTGCATCTGTTTATTTATTGTTCATCACTAATTCGTCGTCATCCATCGTGTTTAATCTAATTAATTGTTTGTTAGTTTAATTGATCGTTCATTAACATCGACCCTTCACATAATTAATCCGTTTAAATCCGTCTCATCCATGTTCTACTGTTTTATGACCATATTCATATGTAAATAATCCATTAATCACTTTCATCCGAGTAAAAATAATAATCAAATCCATTAATTTATCAATCAACGTTAACAATCTGCAGTTCCGGCTTCACAGCCAGAACTCACCCTTGGAACAGACGCAGCAACTGCTGCGCCTCTTCCAAAGGGCGCAGTGTCTGCTGCGCCTGTTCCAGGGTGATTTCTGCCTCTGAACTCCTTTTCTGCCTTGACCTAGTTTGTTTAGATTACGTGTTAATTAACTAATAATCGTATTATCACCTTCTGACTTGTTCGTATTTAATTCTTTTATTCTTTTATTCCTTTTTCTCAAATTATCCGTTTTAAAGGTATTTTCGACATAAATCGCCTATTCCAATGTAATTAATGTAATCTTCCTTATTGTAATTTTATATTTATTGTATTGCTTTTATTATTTGTATGTTTCCACATGTAAATTGACATTAAATCCTACTTCGACATTAATTGTATGCTAACTAATTGTCAACCGACTTAGCCTAATTCTCACATGTTAGGATTAATCAATGGATGTTGCATCGCATGCATATAGCCGACGATATATCGAGTACGAATAACTTCCCTAATCATTAGTAGAGGCCGCTATCGAGGCGGGCGGGATTAGGTGTTCGATCAAAAGAGCTTCCTAATACGTACCCTCACCCCTTACTCCAGATCTCCGTGAGCACCCGTGTTCATTGGCATCCACGAGAGTCATTCTAGACATAGAATGCTAAGGGTAACGATTGCTTAGTGTTCATGTCACTACTTTATGTCTTGACATGACATGAGGTATTCGAACGGTTCCAATTTCCCATAAAAATTGGTGGCGACTCCATACAAAATGCAAACGCTTGTTTTCGAGCCCCTTCGTCCAAGCGCCCCCGTGGGCGGCCCGCTGTCCACAGTTTGGCGACTCCGCTGGGGATAATACACTTACGTGTAGCAAGGGTGAAACTTGAACAAGGTTAGGGAATAAGTTTGTACAAGACAATTGTCGGTTTTCATAACTCGGTCTTCCTAGACCGTTTATTCGGCCTTCCTAGGCCCAACCCAACCCATTCGACCAATCGTCCCGTCTAAACGGTCCTAATTCTTATTTGGGCCTAAGGATGAATAGCGATTGACGTCATCCATACCATGATGCTTACTCTTGTTTGTATCAAGGGCCTTCACTACTTGAGGAAATGGACTAGGAATCGGCCTTACTCTTGTTTGGTACGAGCCTCTCCACAGACTTCGGGTTTGATGGTTCGGTATGGCAACCCACCCTTTAAACCAAAACCCTTTAAAATGCACTCAGCATCCCGTTATAATGCTTGTATAAATGTGTAAACCTTACGTGATCACCATTTCTAAACAAAACCATGACGAATTTTCAAAAAAAAATCAAAACCCTTTTTTTCAAACAAGAATTTCGAAATAGGGCCTTTAATTAGTACAAAATCCGGTCAAAACTCTGTCCAAATGACGAGTCAAACTCCGGGCCTAATACCCATTTCAAAACTAAAAAGAAAAAAAAGAAAAAAGAAAAAAAAAACGAAAAAAAAAAGTCCAAAAAAAAAAAGCAAAAAAAAAAGGTCCAAAAAAAAAACAAAAAAGGTCCGAAAAAAAAAAACAAAAAGAATGTTTTAATCAAAATATTTTCAAACCATGTAAATATGTAAATTCAATTGGGCTAAGTTAGAGTCAAAGTTCAAACCGGCTATGTCCTAGTCGAAACTCCGTCGAGTCATGAACCCGTCTTCCATTACATTTTGGGTCTTTTCAAATTCAAGTCAAGTCCTAAGGCGTCGCGCCGTCATTTTGGACCCCATACCCCAATTCAGTTAGGATCTAAACACTCGAGTCACACGTTCCGAGGCTCAACACACGAGTCTCAATGGGCCTCATATTTGAGTCTAGACTACAAAGTCTTCTTAACACATATAAGCAAACCTCGAGTCCAGAATCAACACGTGTCATCAATCCCGTCAATAAGGTTAATCATATAAGGGTCACTCCGTCAAAGTCAACACTCGAGTCTAAATTATAGTCAAACACTGTGAATCCAAACACGAGAAGTCGCTCACGACATTTCACAAATTCACAAGTCAAGTCTAGATTTTTCATCTTATCCCTTCCTTTGTTGTTTGCCTTAGTATGCGTGATCCCATGTCGAATCGAGTTGTAATGCGCGTCATTTCTGTCAAGTAGGAATCCAACAAGTTCCGTCAATCAGCAAGGTCACGAAGCGGTTCAAGCCACAATCACCATGTCTCTCCAGGACGTTTATGCCGTGGTCCTACGAGTTCAAGCTGCAATGGAAGATTTGAGCATTCGCGTCCTCACCCTTGAAAATGGAATGGTGGAAAAGAACATCCCAATTAGAGAAACCTCTAGTCTAGGTCATCCAAAGCTTTCCACTTGCAATAACCATCGTCCTAGAAAGCCAAAAATAGCTGAAAGGAAACCTGGGAGGCATCAAAGGGTGCTTACTGATTTAGGCATGTCTTATGCCGATGCTTTGAAGAGACTCTCTGCCCAAGGTAAGCTACATCCAATAGGTCCGACTCCGGATCCACCTTTAGAGAAACAAGTGAACCTCTGGAAGGGCAACAAATACTGCTTATATCACCAAGGTAGAGGCCATGATATTGAAGAGTGTTTTCTCTTGAAACACACCATTCAGGATATGATCGAGGATGGCAAGCTTCCAACGCCACCATTTGTGGAGCAATTCGATGGGACCGACCCTCCTGGGTCTAATAGCACTAAATACAATGAAGGATCGTTCCTAGACATTTCTCATCTTCTCAATCCTCGTGATGACAAAGAAATCAAAGCACCAAAGCAGGACGATGTTCAAAGTGGAATGCTCATGCTTTCCAAGTTAGAGGGGGCCATCGATACTCTAAACTCTCGGCTTTCCCACATGGGGAATCAATTTACTGAAATGGATAAGAAGCTTGAGACCCAATCTTTCAAGATAAAGAATGTCCAGACAAACCCTCAATTTGACAGTCCTAAGGAGAAAGCAATAAGTAGACAATCTATTCTTAGTTCTTCTTATCCGGGAATCAAAATCAATAAAGGCATCCTCATGGATCCTTCGTCAAAGAAACCTAGCAACTCTTCAAGGTCATTTACAAAGGCTACCGAAAATAAAGGCACATCTCCTAGGGAATTTACCAACATTGGTATTAGATACGCCGATGCCCTTCAGAGACTCATGGAGCAACGAATGTTGAAGCCAATCGGTCCTACACCCGACCCAAAAGAAATCCAAGTTCGGGATGGGAATTCCTCTGCAAATACCATAGAGGCAAAGGGCATGATACGAGAAAATGTTACAAATTAAAACATGTCATTCAGGATATGATCGAAAGCAGGAGGTTGTCCCTCTCAACCTTTAACCCACAAGGTAGCTTAGGCAATCCTCATGGATATACCACTTATCAAGAAACTCTTCTTGATTGTTATCCTTCCAGTGTTCCCAATAATGAGGACGGGGTGCTCAAATGGGTGAATGCTCAAAGCCGGATGCCGAAGCCGATCATTGGAAGGGAAAATGTTCAAGCATGGGCCGATGATTACGAGTCTAGTTCTAGGATCGAGTCAAAGTCCGAGTCCGAGTCCGAGTTTTAGGCTTTCTATCTCATATTTGTTCTAGTAACTTTCGTCGTGTCCATTTCCATTCCTAGTGACAACTTGGGGCATCCCACGAGTCACATGTCTTCTCGAGTCTATGTTAAATACATTCATTATTCATTTCAATAAAAGCACACTTTTCAATCCACATATTCTATCATATCTCTTACCTTCTACCCTTTTCCTGTGACAACAAGAATTGGTTCGAGACATTTTTTTTAAAAAAAAATGACAACAACAACGCATGTCAGTCGATGTGAGTACACTTAGGTGATGTTCCGTTCAAAGTTGTAGAGGACCTGAAACTCCGTGTTCTTTTCTTTACCTATTCCATGTCTGGCAATAGAAACCACAATATAACCCTAGTTTAGGACGAGCCTATCTCAAGAGATTCTAGGACGAATCCAAACCGTCTCCCTTGTTAACAATCCATGACGGAAGGCAAGCCCATTCCCCACAATAAAAAACCGTGTTACTAAAGACCAACCCGTTTCACACAAAAGGTGCTAGTCTGACCCAAATCCATGGTAGCAAGCAAATCCAAGACGATACGAGCCATGATCAAAGACAAAGGCTCAATCAAGAGAAGTACCCAAAATCAATATTCAAAGCTGTAGTTATGCCTATAGCCCAAGACAAAAGAAAAAGGCTCAATCAAACAAGTTAATATCCAAAGTCAAAGTCATCCTCAAAAACTGAATCAAGAATCGACCAAGAATCCGAGTCCAATCAAGAACGAGCCTGAAATCAAGTGCTGAATGAAATAATGCCGAAGTCTATATAGAATCAAGACATCAATGAAGATGGTCAGCTAGCACCTTCACTTAGCCTTTTACACATCACACACCCTAAGTCCTTCTCGAGACCGTTACAGGGAGATAGTTAGGAATTTTGAGAATCCTCTCAAGCTCGTCAAATATACCCATCCTTTAGGGCCAGGCTATGGAAACTTGATCCTACATCATTTTAACCTACCCTTTATGTGCTCAGGCTACATCAAGCCAAGAGACTCCATTTCCAAGCCACATTACAAGCCATAATCCCATCGAGCCTTAACACCACAAAATCAAAACTCCAGAGATTTGTTCATCAAAGCCTCTTATTACCGAGCTCCACATTCCAAATATCCAATCCAGTTTTACCTTGACCCATACACGGAGTCTTCAAATACTTTGCTACCTAGAACGGGACATACCCATATCATCCTTAGGGTCCACTTTTAGGTGTACTCACATGACAAGGAAACTTTTACAAACCAAGTTATACCTCTTTGGTCTATGATCATAGGGAGTTATCTCAAATCAGTTCTTCGAGTCACCAAAGGAATATTACCCTTGTGACCCCTGCACTTTAAGGTCCTAACAACTTGGCTTAGGCACACACTTGAACTACGATCCGGTTTGATTTCACCTCCTCGGTGAATACGTAGGCGATCCTCGGGGACACAACCATCCCCACTTCTAACTTTCAATCTCAATTATCAACCACCTCAACCATCAACTTTCAACCTCTATTTCAACCTTCCAACTTTCAATCTCAATTAACATCCCTTCTATAATCAACACCTCTATCTTTGGGGCTCCTTATTGTCGCCCGATCTCCTTGTTTACCAAATTCCAAAGTCATCTTCTCATCCTGGGGGCTTCTCTTCCAAGATGCCACCCTTTCTTTATTCCTTTAAGTCTAGCTAGCACTCGGTCCGGACAATGACGAAGGTCTTAGATCAATTCTCCAAGTCATCGTGCCTCAAGAGGGGTCTCTTTTACAGCAAACGGTGGTGAAAGAAGTCCTAGTAGACAGCTGATCCATGGCTCATGCCTTGCTTTTATATGCCCCCATCATTCTTACAATTCTTATACCTTTGGAACCGATACGCATTGTCACCCGTGCTTGCTGGGGTTGCGCATACTTAAGCAAAGTCTATCAAGGTTATCCTTGTGTCGCGTCAAATCTAAGTTAGTGTCGTGTCAGTCAAACTTAAGTCTACATTTCACGTCACGTCCATATGAGGTCTGCGTCATGTCAAGTCATGTGTCTAAAGCCCATTTGAATATGCATAACGCATTACAAATGACAAACTTCTTTGAACAAGTTTTAAACGACTTTTAAAAAAAAAAAAAAAAACAAGTTTTGCAAAACCTATGTGTTTCCTCATTCGAGGTCCATGTGATAATTGCTTACGTGCACATATTAGATTGCATCCTTGTGTGGCTACTAACCATGCGGGTAAGTATCGAAGCGTGCTCGCTCTAATCTGGGGGGCTTCGCTCAAGTCTCCATTCTCCCAGTCTGCGGATATTTTGCGATTGCTCAAATTGTTATGTCCAGTAGCAATATATTTTGCGATATTGCTCAAATTATTATGTCCAAATATGAAAAAGATATTTTGCGATATTGCTCACCAAGGGTTCTTCCATGACGATCAAGATGTTCCTAATCGTCATTTCTCTCCAACAAGTAGACGGTATTTTGCGATATTGCTCACCCAACGAGAGTTTGCTTGAGGACGAGAGACAGCAGATTCCCCAAAGTCATCGTTTTATCACCCGGTGAGAGTTTGCTTGAGGACGGAGAGGCGATTCCCAAAGTCATCGTTTTATTCCCTAGTGAGAGTTTGCTTGAGGACGAGACAGGCGAGATTCCCCAAAGTCATCGTTTTATCACCCGGTGAGAGTTTGCTTGAGGACAGAGACAGGATTCCCAAAATCATCATTTCATTCCCCGTGAGAGTTTGCTTGAGGACGAGAGACAGTGATTCCCCCCGTTAGGTTCCCTTCCAATCCTTTAGAGAGAAGTATCCTTGACCTTCCCTTTAGAGTGAATTATCCTTCATCCTTCCTCCGGTGAGAGGTAGCCTTGAGTTTAGCCTTGAAGTGTTAAGAAGTTTCTTGAGAATCCCTGTGACCCCTAATGCCTTGGACACCAAGTTATCTTCGATCAAAGAGTTTCTTGCCGCGTCTTGATCCGTTTCACCCGGGGGTATCTCGGGTATGGTTTCTTCTTATGGCTGGCGAGCTTCCTTACGTAGTCTAATGGACTTTAAACGACCCTCCCGATAGTCGACAGACTCTAAAATGTTCCCGACGGCAGGTCCTTGGCTCGGACCCCTTGAGTCGCCTCGCGTCGCCATAGTCGTCAGGTTGTAATCTTCGATTGACTTGATGGCTATACTTTGACTTTCGCCTTGTCCAAGCCTCGGTCAAAGTGGGGCTCTGTAGACACCTCGTTTACGCACCTCCCGCAAACCACCCAGTGATGATTGGGCCGCATGTTTGATTCGCGGAACGATTTGTGACAATTCGTAAGATTATCGTCAAGTGATTGCTCAAAAATTAATGTCAACCTCTTAGTTGTCATCTACGCGCCGATACGGTCGTTTTGGCAGTAATTAGAGTACATTTGGAGTCCGGGTCAAAAACCGTCTTCATTTCCTAAAACCGTCAAAACCCGAGTCAAAGCAATGTCCTTGTCTACCTAAGGTTAGGATGTCATAAAATGTTGAGATTATATCTCATTTTGAGTCTCATGTCACTTTATTAGGCTAAACATAAAGTTTACATTACAAAATGTGCATTTCATTTAGCTAAAATGACAACCCGAACTTTAGGCCCGTTTTACGAGGTCATAACGATTTTTGTGGGTCAGGCCTATTTCACATAAAGTTCTAGATCTTTCTCTTAGCTTTCCAACGCCACCGAAATCACCTTATTCCGAGTCTTGTAGAGAAAGTTATGCCTAAAATACGACAGGCTGTCAAACGCGTTTTGTACGCGCAGAGGAACCTACCGGGAAAGGGCGCGGCGGTGTGCCGCGCCTCTTCCAAGGGACGCAGATTCGCTGCGCCTCTTCCCCAGGGTTTTCTTTTTGTCCAAGTTTCCGCGTTTAACCTAAGTCGGTTGTTTCCGGATCTTTCTTTCCGTGTCCTAGTCTTACCATAATTCCTCCGCGTGATTAGTATAAATAGGAGCCTTCGCTCCTCATATTTCTCACGCGAGTGTCCGCCCTTCTCTTCTCCCTTTGCATTCTAGACTTCGTTCTTACTAATTGGCGCCTACGTGCTTGAACATTCGACCACGTAAGCTCGGATCTTTCCGGGTACCAGCCTTTCCGTTGCATGACCGACCAATTTGACCACTACACTCAATCAATCTAATTAATCAATCTTGTTAAATCGTTTTCCTCTTTCGAGGGCACTCTTTCCTTGCATTCGCGTCGAGCATTCACTAATCGATATCTTAGTCCATCTCGTTCCGTCAACATGTAAGTCTGAGGGTGTATTAATATTCCTTTTATTTATTGTATTTTAATTATTGTATAACAATTGTAAGATTTATGTCGGAAACACCATTAAAATCGATTTCTAAAAACCGTCTTTAAAACCTGTTTTCGCGGATTTCCAGTAGACAGACGTCGAGAAAAGACGCAGCAACTGCTGCGCCTCTTCGAAGGAGCGCAGCACCTGCTGCGCCTCTTCGTGAGGCCGCCAGATTCTCGCTTCTTTTCTTCTTCCTCCGTCCTCTCGTAATTCGTATCAAAATTGTTTCTTTTGTTTTGTTAAATCATCTGTTAATTCTTCGTCTTTATGTCATGATAATCCATATGTATATTATTCATTCATCTTTAATATGCTTAATTCATCATTGTTCCGACTTAAATCCTAGATAATCAATATTTGCGGGTTTTCGTCATTAATATTCAAACCCGGATTTTAGAGCTTCAATTCGTTCATATCGAGTCTCTGGAATTCGTTGTTGATAAATTTGCATCTGTTTATTTATTGTTCATCACTAATTCGTCGTCATCCATCGTGTTTAATCTAATTAATTGTTTGTTAGTTTAATTGATCGTTCATTAACATCGACCCTTCACATAATTAATCCGTTTAAATCAGTCTCATCCATGTTCTCTTGTTTTATGACCATATTCATATGTAAATAATCCATTAATCACTTTCATCCGAGTAAAAATAATAATCAAATCCATTAATTTATCAATCAACGTTAACAATCTGCGATTAGCTCTTCGGCCCGAACTCACCCTTGAAACAGACGCAAAGAATCGCTGCGCCTCTTCAAAGGGCGCGATGTCTCTTCGCGCTGTTCGGGTGATTTCTGCCTCTGAACTCCTTTTCTGCCTTGACCTAGTTTGTTTAGATTACGTGTTAATTAACTAATAATCGTATTATCACCTTCTGACTTGTTCGTATTTAATTCTTTTATTCTTTTATTCCTTTTTCTCAAATTATCCGTTTTAAAGGTATTTTCGACATAAATCGCCTATTCCAATGTAATTAATGTAATCTTCCTTATTGTAATTTTATATTTATTGTATTGCTTTTATTATTTGTATGTTTCCACATGTAAATTGACATTAAATCCTACTTCGACATTAATTGTATGCTAACTAATTGTCAACCGACTTAGCCTAATTCTCACATGTTAGGATTAATCAATGGATGTTGCATCGCATGCATATAGCCGACGATATATCGAGTACGAATAACTTCCCTAATCATTAGTAGAGGCCGCTATCGAGGCGGGCGGGATTAGGTGTTCGATCAAAAGAGCTTCCTAATACGTACCCTCACCCCTTACTCCAGATCTCCGTGAGCACCCGTGTTCATTGGCATCCACGAGAGTCATTCTAGACATAGAATGCTAAGGGTAACGATTGCTTAGTGTTCATGTCACTACTTTATGTCTTGACATGACATGAGGTATTCGAACGGTTCCAATTTCCCATAAAAATTGGTGGCGACTCCATACAAAATGCAAACGCTTGTTTTCGAGCCCCTTCGTCCAAGCGCCCCCGTGGGCGGCCCGCTGTCCACAACTATGACTCAATTGTTATCTAAATCTATTTTGAGTAATACACCCAAAAAGGAAAAAGATAACAACTGACCGAGACGGATGGCGTATGACTGAAATGTGGATATTTATCTATTTTGAGTAGTACACCGAAAAAGGAAATAGATAACAATTGACCGAGACGGATGGAGTATTACTCAAATATTATCTAAATCTATTTTGAGTAATACAATAAAAAAGGAAATAGATAACAATTGACCGAGACAGATGGAGTATGACTCAAATGTTATCTAAATCTATTTTGAGTAATAGAAGAAAAAAGGAAATAGATAACAATTGACCGAGACGGATGGAGTATTAATCAACTATTATCTAAATCTATTTTGAGTAATACAAGAAAAAAGGAAATAGATAACAATTGATCGAGACAGATGGAGTATGACTCAAATGTTATCTAAATCTATTTTTAGTAATACAAGAAAAAAGAAAATAGATAACAATTGACCGAGACCGAGACAGATGGAGTATGCCTCAAATGTTATCTAAATCTAGTTTTAGTAATAACATTTCAGTAATGAACCCAAAAACGAAATAGATATCAACAAACAGACAAATTTATAGTATCACTCAATAGTTATATTATGATAATTTTAGTAATATTTGAGTAATACACCCAAAAAGGAAATTTAGATATCAATTGACAGACAAATATGGACTATGACTCAATAGTTATCAAAATCTATTTTTAGTAAATAACATTTGAGTAATACATCCAAAAAGGTAATTTACATATCAATTGACAGAGAAATAGGTACATAAACCTAAGATCGAGACGAAATGAGTGAACCTTTTTTAAAAACAAACCCTAAAATAAACCTACCCTAGTAAAAAAACCCTACAAACCCTTTTTAAAACCATACCCTAAAATAAACCCAACCCTAAAACCACCAAAACCAACCCTAAAATAAACGTGACGTAGAAATAATTATACTTAACAAACACTAAATACAACCCCAACCAACCCTAAAACACTAGAAACCCTAAAACAACCAACCCTAAAATAAACCAAATCTAGAAACAAAGCGCCATAAGTTAGACCTACTACTTCGTACAAAAAATAGTTGATCAATTAAGTTGTATAAACGAACATTGTCTAGTAATGTTCACTTAAAATAGATATCATAATATTATATTTGGTATCTTCTCAAATAACTTAGTTTCATGTAACCTTTCATTATCTGCTACATTCTTCAAATAAACAGTTGTGTATTTAAGGCCACAGACCCATTACGGTCACGCATCTTAAATAAATACCTTATGCTTCCAACCTAAAAGACTATCTCAAGTTAAATTAAACATAATTTAACATAAAAAAATATTCAAATATGAGAATTGTTGACTGTCGATTTCATTCAATCAATAGATTGGAAGAGGACAAACAATTGTTCAAAGAAGAATATATCCCCAACAAAAAGCGCTCCATGCAAATGGATTTCGATGTTGAATATAGTGTTGAAAGAAACCGCGGAACGGGTTCACCTATTACCGAAGTCCTCGGCAATGTGGATATTATGAGTACTCATATATTCAATAGGTTGGCCACAAAATGATAAGAAGAATGTAGCAGAGGTATGCAAAGCTTGGGCTAAATGGTTTCTTCTTGGAGACCATGAACCATCATTTATAAGAGATTACCGTCTGTCCTTACGCCGAGAGGTGAAGTTTGGTATCCTTACTATAAGAAGAGGGACTAATTTAGTCAAGAAATATTGTCTATGCCAGGGGATAAGAGACCCAGTAACAAAAGATTTGTTTCATCTTGACCAAAGGCTTCCCATAATAGAGGATAGGGTTGCAAGAATTTTATCAAGGGTGGATCAAAGAGTTTACTAAATAATTTTCATGGATCCTTTTAATTTCAAGTAGATTCATAGTCTCGTTTCGATTTTAGATGGTTGAATTTGTTATGTTCCTATTTTCAATTCAGTATTAAGTCTTATCTACCAGTTCGATTTTACGTTTCAAATCCTTGCACTCTTTAATTTACCTTCAAATGTGCTAAATTAAAGTATTTAAAAATTATGCCAATTTCAATTATTTATATAATTTCAATCAAAATACAGCAATGGTACGCCAACAGTCACCAACTTATTTTTTTATATTTAATAGAGCAATGGTGAAGCAACGGTAATTAAAAAGTAATTTTAAATTAAATTTATATTAATTTAATTTAATTTAATTAATTTCTTTGATGTCATGGTAGTAGAACAGTCACCAACTTAATTATAAATAGTGGGGAGCTAGCACAAAGTAGCCATTCTAAAACATAACTATTCCTCTCTTTCTAAACCTTTTATCTTCTCTCTAAATAAATCAACTAAAATTTTTAGAATGAGAAACCTTAATGAATTGTTAATTGAATCGTTGCTATTTTTAGAAGAACAAGTTTCCAATCTTCGTGAACTCGAGTTCAAAGCAATGAAGGTGGTTGTCGGGGCGATTGAAACTCGTAACGATTGTTATTTAAGGGGCCTTAAGGAAACAGAAAAGGACGCGGATGATTTCATCAAATACGTGTTGGGTACGTATGAAAAATTTAACAATCTTAGAAAAGGGTTTGAAGAGGATATTGACGCTCTAAAGTTCATTATTAATAAGGATTAGGAGACCTTATTTTATTCCTGTTTGATATTTAGTTATATAATTACGTTGTACTTTTTTTAAAGTTTATCCTGGTATTATTTCTAAATTAGTTAACATTGTTGGGTTTTCTCTACTTCTACCTCTTACATTAGGTGTATCATTCATTTGATTTCTATGCAAGTGGCCATTGTTTTCAAGGTAAATGAAATTGGCAATCACCAACAGTCATAATTTATGAACCAATTTGTCAAAAATAAAAATAAAAATAAAAACGCAAGTGGCAATTTTTTTTAACTATTCAACGCACGGTTCTCCAAAGGTCATAAATTCAATTATAAATATTAAGTGGTTAACATCATTCTAAAAGAAAACAATTTAAAATAACAATAGTTATCTCTTTCTTCTCACTAAAACTACAAAAGATTTCAAATGACAAACCTAAGTGGTATGTCAATGGGTTTGATCGCCAATTTGGAAAAAAAACATTCAAACGGTACTTGAACAAGAGTTGAGAACGATGAAGATGATTGTTGGTGCGATTGAAACTCGGAACTATTGTTATGTACAGGGCGTTAAGGAGATTGAAAAGGAAGCGGATGATCTCATACAATCCTTGTTTGTTTCTTATGGAAAATGCATCGACCTTAGGAAAGAACTTGAGGATGATCTAAAGGCTTTAAAATCCTTAAATTAGTAAGGATTAAAAGAAGTCCTTAATTAGATATTCATGTATTTAATTTCCAATTAATATCTATGCATGTTTTATTTTTATAATATTATTATGTTGTACTTTTCTTATTTAAGTTTATCTTAATATTACTTCATTTTAGTACTATCATTGCTGGGTTTTCTCTTCTACCCCTTTTATATTTTGTTCGATTTTGAATGTTAACTATGTAACGTCATTTTAATTTCGTACTTGAACAAGAGTTGATAAATAAATATCGGTTTTAAATACTCGGAATTATATTAATTACGTAAGATTTATTAAAATACAATTCATTGTACCGGAAGATTAAAAGACAAGTTGTCATTTCCTATAAACATATTAATTTTAATTCAACTTCCACTTGTTAATTTTAATTTATAATTAAAAATCCTCCTGTGTGGCATATGAAAAGACACGGCCCACACTTTATTTATATATATGATACATATATTCAGTAAATCCTAACCACATCTACTACCCAAGCCATTATCTAATTTGATTTGTCTATCAATATTTCAAACCCTAAACCTTTAAAACCTAAACTGAAAACTCCCTTCAAAATAATGGATCGGAACATTACCAAAACATTGATTACAATCGAGTACAACAAATGTTTCATAAATCGCTTAGAGGAAATCGAAAGGAAGAACAACCTATTCCTTGTTAATGTTCGGATCCCACTCAAGGTGGCCAAAGATCGTGGCTTTATGCTGGGAGTTGAAGAAGATGCGGCGGATATTGCATCATGCTAACGAGACCTCAAACTAGCAAAGGAGGTGAAGATCAAAATCAGGGAAGAGAATGCCTCCCTAAGAGCCTCTATTTCTCGTTTAAGTTCTATTTAATTTAGTGGGCATGCATGATGTCACTTATATTAAGTATGTAAATTTTAAATGTGGGTTTTTAATATTTTCCATTTGAATCAGTTTTATTATCATTGATTTTCTTTGGTTTCGATATAACATATGAATATCTATTAATAGTTAAAAATGTGGATTGATTTGATTATTTTGATTTGACTAAACACAACACAAAAAGAATTACAATTGATTTGATTTGATTATGTGTGTCGTGTAAGCAAGCAACGAAACGGCAGAAATCTAGCATGCATGCATGTTGATTTGACTTCCAATTGACAGGATTTAAACACATCATCACTAATAAGAAAAATAAAAAAAATTGTCTTTCTCCCCATTATAAAAGGAAAATGGCACTATTTTACATTCCTCTACAAAAATAAAACTACCTTTAGATCTCATATATATACTTGTAAGGAGGACTCCAAACTTGTTCACAACTCTTGTGTTACTAATTCATTCATCAAGGTATTTAACCATCCATTCCTTTAAATTAAATCGTTTGTATAGTTTACAATTTTTGCATGTATGCGACAATCAATTTAATAAGTCCTCAATCATAATTATATTTTAATTGAATATAAACGGTTTATGTGATATGAAAGGTTGTTATATTTGTTTCTTTTTACATAACGCTTTAATTTTTTTAATTGAATATAGACGGTTTTAAACATCACTAATTACAAAAATTAAAAAATTGTCTTTCTCCCCATTATAGAAGGAATATGGCAGTATTTTACATTCATCTACAAAAATAAAACTCCCTTTACAACACAAACCCTAGATCTCATATATACTTGTAAGGAGGACTCCAAACTTGTTCACAACTCTTGTTACTAATTGTTTGATCATTCATCAAGGTATTTTAACCATTCTTTCTTTTTCTTTGCTCATTTCATCAAGATATTTAACCATTCTTTCTTTTAAATGAAATCGTTTGTATAAGTTTAAAACCGTAAACGATTTTTGCATGTATGTGACAATCAATTTAATAACTCGTCAATTATAACTTTTTTTTGATTGAATATAAACGGTTTATGTCCATATTGGCGATGGGATATGAATGGTAGTTGTCATCCAATTTTCCTTTTACATAACGTTTTATTTTTAATTTAATTAACTAGTATGAATTTCGAGATGGTTAGACAGGTTCATTCCTATATTAGTACAATACACTATCAATCGCGAGAATCAAACTAGCTCGGTTGCGAGAGATTGACACTCGATTGGCGATCTAATAGACCGGCGGAGGTGATAAGGCAGCGGGCAATAAGTAGAGGGATGAAGGACGTGCAGGAAAATATGGAAGCTCTTATACATGAAGTGAAAGCTAATCGTGAACAAGGGGTGATTGAAATCCAGAAAATTGAGTTGGAGCTTCATCAACTTGAACTTCTTGGTTTTTAGTTAGGTTAAATATGGTTTATATAGTACGTATTTTGTAAGGATTAAAAGGTTGGTTTATATTTTCCAATGGATCTATGATTATCAACTACCCATTTTCCTTTTCAAATTCCTGTTATTTTTTTTTTAATTACTATCATACGTTCTTCGTTAAAAAAATACCCGTAATTTTACCAATGTGTGATGACTAATTTTAATCCAAAATAAATCCGGCACATGAGGAGAACACGGCCAAGCGAGTAACAAACGCCACAACGAGATCTTATGCTGCTACAAATAATTATGCAATTTAACTTGGTAGGACTGACCATTATTCACTTGGGCCATTAATATTCATTTTCCATGTTTCTATGTTAAAACCAGACCATTAGGAATGTAGCCCCAACAGGGAAAAAGCCCAATCAAAATATAGGTCTTATATAACAATTTGGGCTCATTCTATTTATCAACTAACTTACTTGGGCCTTCGGTAATAACTAGACCCATTATTACTTCCTTAATTGGGCCATTTTCATCGATTACTTTTCGTCGACCCATTTACATCCTCAATTGGGCCATTTTCATCCATTTTTTCTCGTCGACCCATTTACTTCCTCAATTGGGCCATTTTCATCCATTCATTTACTTGGGACGTCAGTAAGTAGATGTCATTTGCAATTTGCAAAGTTAACACATTACAAATTAAATGTTTTTCTTTTTTGCAATTGATTCATTTTAAGTTTTTAAAACCTTACAGTAATAATCAAGCATAACAAACCAAGACCGAAATTATTTTTGATCGACAACGAATAATGGACAACTATCGTCAAAATACAAATTTAGATCAACAATCAATAACAAATTAAAGCTTCTTCTCTTATTTATTTATTTATGTAGTATTATCACAATAGAAATTGATAATAATAATACAAATACAATCCATGAATAATACAATAACCGACGAGCTAACTTTTCTGATTTAGTAGCACGTAACTTCTGAGATTTCAATTTAATATTTTCCGATGTCAATTGTCGTAACCTATCCTCCAAAGAGTTGTTTAGATCAATCAACCTGTTCATGTTCCGATCAACCTCCACGCATTCATCTCATACGAAGTAACCACAATCTTCAGTCTAAAGATGCATTAAAAATTAATTAGAGCAATAAACATAGATATTATACTAATTATATTATTTTGAGCTATAAACATAAATATACGTTCCATAAGGGACAACGATAAAAAAACCTTCCTTTGTTAGGTCCATTTTTCTTCACGAGTTGACGGATTGGAACCAAGTTATGATAACAATGTGAATCGCAAGAACAAGATTGATTAAAACTCATATTTGAAAGATGATGGTGGTGTCGATACAATTGAAATATAGTATGAGATTTTAATAATTAAATATGATTATTAGATTTGGAAACAAAATATACTTATTTTTTTAACGAATTATTAGATTTGGGAAAAAAATATCTTGATTTTTTTTATGGATTATTAGATTTGGGGAAAAAAATATCTTGATTTTTTAAGTGAGAGAAACGATTTTTTTTAGTTAGAAAAAGGAGGTTAAAATAAATAAGAACATAAAATAAATATAAGAAACAAAAAATAATTAGTATAGAGATTAGTATAAAAAAATTAGATTAATATTGCTAATGATCTTTGGAAAGTGTAGCAATTAATAGGTTGTCTCTTTTTGAATTTGAAATTCAAAATTTTCAAATTTATCCCTCTAAAAACTCATTTGAAAAAGATTCCATATGGTCCCTACCAAACTCCACTTGGCGTGCTCTCACTGGCCTGTGTACCAAGGCCCTTGTACACCCCGTGTACTTGTAGCCTTTCGCTTTACCATATAATACTCCTCTCCCTTAATTTTCGTGCCCTCCATGAAAAGGGAGGGTTATTAAGAGCATCCGCAAAGGTGTAGAACTACCTTCCCATATGCACTTTTTCTCCTCATATGGGGAACCTCACTAATGCACCAACCTCCCCATAATTTGAGGCTCCACCATTAATAGGGAGGGTTCCCAAAAAAAAGCAAGGGTAAATTATGTTCCTTTTGGGGAGGTTCCCAATTTTTTATAGGTAAATGGGTAAATTATGTTCCTTTTGGGGAGGTTCCCAATTCTTAATAAGTATCATCAAAATTAGACGATTTATCTAGAATTCATCATTGTTTAGGTTCTCGCCATGATTAACTATTACCATCAAATAACATAATCAATAATATGAGATTCACTACCAAGAAATTGAAAGAGAAAAACTGATCTTAACCTTCTAAATATCATCAAAACCAAACAATTTATCTAGAATTAGACTTCCGAGAGGCGTAATAGCACAAATTAAATTACTAATTTCAAAGACAAAGATGATGATTGATGAATAAAGAGAGAATTACCTGTAAAAGTAGTAGTTCAAGGGGCGGTGAACGACGCCGGAAGTGGTGACTGGTGACCTGCAGGAGTGATTGGGCCGGTGGTCAACTTGGTGCGTCGGTAGAGTATTTTATTTTATCCTATATATATATATAAAACTGGGTTAGGAAAATTGTGGATTGACACGTGTCATTGAAAAAAATATAAAAAATAAAATAAAAGTTGAAGTTACTAAACGAGGTTGACAACGCAATTACTCCGTACATACCTAATCAATCAATATATCTATCTATATTATTAAAGGAAGCTTTTTTCGAGCGATTATAGAGACTCCAACTTTTACAAATCACGTATGAGAATAATAATAATAACATACAATAAAAGATTGTTGAAATAAAAAAAAAAATCTATAAAATATAAAATATAAAATTTAATCTAAAAGAATCTTAATCAATTATATTATGAACGTCGTAGATCTTAGCTCACGTATTCCTTATACACTGTGTTTTACTTTGAAGCAATCTCAAACTGCAAAGTCAAACTAAGGATTAGTTACCTCAATGATAATGATAAATTTTAATTATAATAGGATTCATACTATATGTGTATATATATTGGTTTTTAGCTACCAAAACTCAAAATACCAAATTTTCAAACCTGAGATTGTCATGGTTTCCCCTTCCCTTTACAATTTTTTTTTATATTGGGAACGCAACTTTATATAGGGTAGATTTAAGATTTTTAATATCTCTCTCTTATTTTTTGTGATTTTTACTTGCTAACAAATACTCTTTCCCCTTTTGTCATTTTGTGCAGTACAATATAGTCCGATACGGTAATATTTGGCATGCTTAAGGTACTCATACTTTTTCCTCCTTCGATGGCATATTTATTGACGTTATTTGCAACTCTCATGTTCCCACCATTTATCCTTATACAAAAAAACTGCTTATTATGTTTTATTGTACACAAATACTACCGTCTCTCAATAACTTATTAAGAGATCTATTATTTATTATTTGTTTGCAGATATTATAATTGTGGATCAGTATGAAGATTGATCGCGATGAAACAACACATAAACACTTTGGGCTACCATTAAGGAACCAGTATATAAATACCATATATTTATGTCCATTTAATTATATTAGATTTATGTCATACGGATTATTGTTTTAATGGTATTACATGTAGGCAATATTTTTGTTCGATGGTGCTTTAGACGAGGAATACGGCATTTTTTTTTTTTGCATATTTATTCATAATTACGAGTATAATAATAATAATAATGTTCTTTGTTTTGGGAGTTGGGACAATGTAGCTTAATACTATAATTGACTAATAGGGCAAGTGAAGGTCTAGGACTCTAGGAGGATATGAAACTAATAGGATTTTTAACGCATGCTTCCTTCAACTTAGATCTATCTCGACACTTCCCTAAGTTAATAAACCGTTTTATATGATGAAAAATTGAGAATTGGTAAATGAATTGGGCACATGTTAACTTAACTAAAAAAGAAAGTTTAAAGAGAATATCATAGAAAGTGCATACAAAATCACATGTTCAAATTCGTATGAGATATCTATTGTCGATTTTCCTTTTTAAGTTACTAAGTTAATAAACATGTACCACAAGGTCAAATGTTGGAAAAATCGCTAATCTATAACCAATTTCTTTATCTCTTTTACGAAGGATAATCTAACTTATCTATGCTTTTATTAGATTGAATAATGAATAACTGAATAAAGTAATTCAAATAATACTTCTCATTATAAAAAAAAATTAAACGTAATACATAGTACTCATGTTTTTAAAGCATCACCAAAGTTGTAAACCTTATAATTAATAAGAATATTTATAATAGTTGGGTCTCAACCATCACCTTATCAATAATTTGGTTACGGTGGGCAGAAAAATAATGCACAAACTCAAAAGTTTTTGAATCGTGGTTAGTGTGTCAAACAAAGAATTTTAGTACTTTAGTTAAACCAATTGTTACATTTGTCACTATAAGTTGTTGATATTTTTAGGAAAAAGAAATATAAAATTTCAAAGAAAAGAAGGGAGAATATATCTATTTAAGAAAAAAGTTAATAATAAATAGATTTTTACAAGAATTTTAGATAATACATAATACACTTTATTATTTCTTTAGTCTTCATGCATGTTTGTTGTTCTTTCTATTCTTATTTTTGTTCTTTCATTACGTAACAATCCCTACATATACATAACTAAGAGATGTAAATTAAATGCATATATATAGACCCAAGACATGCAGTTAGTCTCCCTAAGATGAAAGTATTTGTCTTAATATTAAACGGGTAATATATTATCCCACTTGAGCATCTAAGATCATTTTTTTTTTTTGCATTTTCTTATATATACATTAGGTCTTTTCAGGATGGATGAACATATTGATTTAACATTCCCAATATTTGTATTACACGAATGTTTAGAAGAAAAAACCCCTACCAACTTTACGAAAAAGAGGAATAAAACTAATCTGTGCATACAACTATACAAGGTTTGATCTCTCTAAATCATGTCATCATAAGTATAACCAAATCATATATCACATGAGAGCAATACGCGTTAATATTTGATTTTTGGTAACAGAACATAACCAAATCATATATCATATGAAAGCAATAAGCGTTAATATTCGATTTTGATAACAGAACATGGCCTACTTGCAATAGACGTGTACTATTAAGTTATTGCAAATGAAAGTTTAGTATAGTACGAAGTTATACGTAGGCTACTATCAAGTTATTGCAAATGTGTAGGATGAGTAACTTAGTCAGTTTGAAGTTGAAGTTGAAGTTTTGTTAGGATATGTCGAATCGGCATACCCTAACAAGTTTGCATCGAGTTGAGCCTCTTTGTAAACGAGAGTTGACAGTTGTTGGGGTTATTTTATAACTTCACATTCAATTATAGTTCAAGAGAGATAAGGAGTATATTGAGTATATTGTATAGGGGATATATTCTTTGTAAGAATCTCATGTAATCCTCTTTTTTGGAAATATATGAGAAATAACATTCTTAAAAAAAAAAAAAAAAAAAAAAAAAGATCAAGAGACAGAATATTACAAGTGGCCCGTGCATCGCACGGGCATTAAATCTAGTATATATATAAAAGAGGCTTTTTTTCAGGCAATTCTAGAGACTCCAAGTTTTTTAAAACACTCTAATTAAAATAATAATATTAGTCGTAGAAAAAAACAGAATTTGTAAATATTAATCTTAATCTAAAAAGATAAGTACCATATTAATAAATACCAAAAATAAATCTTAATCTTAAAAGATAAAATAAAAGATAATATATTTGATTACCAGCATAAAAATAATCCTCCGTAAATAATTGAGATCAAACCAAACACTACAATTTTTTTTTTGATAAAAAATGGGTTAAACCCAAGACCTACAGCGAGTAGGGTCTAAAAAACGAACGCAAAACAAACAAACAAGGAACAAACTAACAAAACCAGAACAAAGAAAAAGGCTACACATAGCCAAACAACCAGCAACATAAATGAAAATAAAGTGATCATCAAAGCGCAATCCTATTCTTCTTCCAAGCTCTTATCGATTCCCAATTGTTTAGCCAATCCTCCAAAGAATATGGTAACCTTTCCTTCCAAGCTTTAGACCAAACACCAATCCTGAGAAAAACTTTGTTCGTAATATCACTCCAAACGGGCTGTTTTTTCTCAAAGATGGCCTCATTCCTCAATTCCCAGATCATGGTAACAATTGCAATAAAGAACGCAATCCAAAGACGATTCTCAAAGCCAACATAGGGAGACTCCACCCACAAAATAAAAGCATCATCAATCTCATTGGGGCAAACCCACGTCACACCCCAGGTGCCGCAAATATCCGCCCAAATACGCCAAGAAAATTTACAATGCAAGAGCAAATGGCTGACCGTCTCCAAACAATCACGACAAAATATACACGTCATCTCTTCACGACTCAAGCACTTCCATTTCAAAATTCTATCCCTTGTATTTAGTTTTTTCCATAGTATAGCCCACAGAAGAATTTCATAACGTGGAGGCGCAATTCCTAACCAGACATGCTTGAACCAAGGTTTCCCGTCTTCCTGATTGTATTTGAAATTGTAATAGGCATCAACGAAAGAATGAGATGTGAATTTACCTGATTTGTCAAGGGACCAAATAAGGCGGTCGTCTTCATCCCTCAAAGGTTTGAAACCATCAATGATCGAGTTTAGATTGTCCAGTAACGATAGTTCCCATTGAAACATACTCCGCCTCCAAAGAAGCTGCCAGCTCCAAACATCACCATTCCAGGTACCCATCTCAGCCACACTACAACACTTCTGTAGCGACAATGTAAAAAGCCTCGGGAATGCTTGTTTTAAGGACAAATTATCAATCCAGACATCCTCCCAAAATTTAACTGTATTGCCACAACCCACTTGTATCTTAATGCCTTTTTTCGAGACCTCACAAATATGGAGGTTCCACCCATTAACAGAGCAAATCGACTTCCATAACCCATATTTGGCCACCTTCTCCTCCCTTCTAAATATACCATCAGGGTTTAGCTCATGAATGGAACAAATGACCTTCTTCCAAAGAGTTTGATGTTCCTGAGAAAAGCGCCACCACCATTTAAACAGCAAGCTTGCGTTTTTAACTTGCAAATCACCAATTCCCAAGCCACCCATCTCCTTTGGCAGTTGAATGACGTCCCATTTTATTAACGGCACAACATTGCTCCTATCAGTATGTCCCCAATAAAATCGTCTTTGAAGATTGATAATCTTTTTCAAGACTCCGCTAGGAATCCGGAAAATTGACATGAAATAGAGAGGCAGCGAGTTAAGAACCGACTTAATAAGAACCACTCTTCCTGCTTTCGAAATTAACCCAATTTTCCAACTAGCTAATCTGCTCTTCACCTTCGCGATCACAGGCTCCCATGTCGAAATTCTATTTGGACTCGCCCCCAAAGGAATACCAAGGTACTTTACAGGTAGATGTAGTAATTGGCACCCCAACTTGTGGGCATTCGCCAAGCCCCACTGTTCGTCCTTACCAAAAATAATAAGAGCAGATTTCTTGAAATTGATACCGAGACCGGAACACCGACGGAAATTATCAAGTACTCTCCACAAATTTGTCAAAATCTGAGATTTAGCGGGGCAAAAAATGAGTGTGTCATCAGCAAATTGCAAATGGCTCAACAGAACTTTGTCCTTCCCCACCTCCAAACCTTCAATTAAACCCAACCTTAGCCCTTTAAGCATGACCTGATTGAAAGCCTCAGCTACTAAGAGGAAAAGAAAAGGAGATATGGGGTCTCCTTGACGAAGCCCTCTTTCCATCTTGAATGGTCTAGAGGGAGAGCCATTAATAAGGATGGAGATAGACGCCGTAGAGAGGCAAAGATAGATCCATTTTCTCCACTGTAACCCAAAACCCATAGCCTTAAGAATAAACATAATGACCTCCCAATTAATTGAATCATAAGCCTTGTGGAAGTCTAACTTGATTAAAACGCCTGGTTGCTTACGCTTCTTTAACCAATTCACCACTTCATTTGCAATTAAACCTCCATCTAAGATTTGTCTATCGTGCACAAAAGCGCTTTGAGTTTCTCCAATTAGACCCGGTAATAAGCTCCTTAATCTTTCTGCTAGGATTTTCGAAATGACTTTGTACACACAGCCAACCATACTAATCGGTCTGAAATCAGAAATCTCCACCGCAACCTCCACCTTTGGAATCAATGTTAGCCAGGTTATATTTATCTCTTCCGATAAATCATTATTCTCAAAAAAATTCCTCACACACCTAATAAACTCCTCACCAATAGTTTCCCAATATATTGTTATATAAACTCCATCTACCCAACATCTTTAATAAAGGGAAATTTTTTTTCTTATGTGCATCGTTAGGGTTATTCTCACACTCGCCACACAATTCATCACTTCCACCACCTTCATCAAACCCTAATCGAAGAGGAAACCCTAATTCCTCTCTCGCTCTTCAGTTACTCGACCAAACCTCTCGCCGAATCGATAATCGGAGAAGCGTCGGCGAAAGTGAAAGCGGCGCCAATACAATTAATGATGTCGAAGAAGATGAAGATGTTGACGGGGTTGAGTTTCGGATATTAGGACACCCTATGTGCTTGAAACGACGTCGTGATAGGGAGGATTCTGTATCGTCATCGTCAACAGCTATAGCGAAGCGGGTGATGGTTGAATCGAGTGTCGAATCGCGTAATTGTGTGGTTAAGGCGTGGGGGAATCAGTCTTTACTGGTGGGTCGACCCGCAAATCTTCGACATTATCGAAAAGGAGACGCAAAGGCAGTATAAAGGGATTGAATTAATCGCTTCGGAGAATTTCGTGTGTAGAGCGGTAATGGAAGACTTAGGGAGTCATTTAACGAATAAATATTCGGAGGGAATGCCGGGACAAAGGTATTATGGAGGTAATCAGTATATAGACGAGATCGAATCGCTTTGTTGTCAACGAGCATTGGCGGCATTTGACTTGAGTTCCGATAATTGGGGTGTGAATGTTCAGCCATATTCGTGTACCTCTGCGAATTTCGCGGTTTATACAGGGCTTTTGTTGCTTGGGAATCGGATTATGGGGGTTGGATACGCTTTCAGGAGAGATACAAGATAATATTGAAGAGTATTTTCTTAATTGATTCCATCTCTTAGTTATTTGAGAAATATGAATATAATTGTAAAATGAAATTCCGATACGAAAGTGTGTGATTAGCTCAAAAATTTCATTTGTGGCGAACTTTTGAAAATCTTCACTGCCTGAATTTTCCAAGCATAACCCCTCCGCTACAGAGAACAATCACAATTAATAGATGAGCGAGCTCACAAAAGTATCATAAGAAACAAGTATCATAAGAAACAAGTATTAACACGGAGACATTGGAAATTACCTATACAAAAGAATTTCCAGTAGATGAAAATTAGGGTTTCTGTTGTTTTGTGAGGGAGATGAGAGAGATTGAAGTTTATTATATACATAGAATCAAACATGTCATCTACAACATGTATTTCCAAGGTTGACGATTGATAATATTATGAGTCTAACTATTCTAAACTACTAGGTTTGAAAATATTACAATATAAATTCTATTAAGTAAATTAATTAGTTATATAATGAGTTTATTAAAATTTGATAAGATTGTATGAATACACGCACAAATAATCTATATCCCATATTTTCTCTTTGATGTTATCATTCTTCTCAATTATTGAGAAAAATTCTATTACTATAAAAATGGTACCAAAGTAATACGAGTAATATGTTAGCTCTTTCCCTTTAACTCCTACTAATTTAATATGGATGCATAAAATGTGAAATGGTATACTTAGAATATATAGTGTTGAGAAAGACCATTTATTTGTGGGCATTAATCCTACTGCCCTTATTCATATTAGTATAATTACCCACGTGTTAGTTAATTACCCACGTAAGAATTGTAGTATGATTCTAATTTCATAAACCATGCAAATTAATACACATTGATTGTCGCGATATCCGTCACAAGCTTGTGACGGATACCGTTTTCTCTAACAAAATACCAATTGAGAGTGGGGAAGCACATGGGGGATGCCCCACCTTATCTCCTCTCCCTTTTTGTGAGAGGTCTTTGTTATTAATTTGATATGGAGATAAATAATGTAAAATTAATCTCAATAAAAGAGCCCTCTCATAAAAGAAATTATCATTTTATTATTGTTCCGGGTGTAATTCCAGAGCAAGTATCGTTACCACCCGTGGCTTGTAGAGTAATGTCTTTGGTTGGATTCTTCTCGTCCTTATCGTTCCTCTCGGCCTCTCCTGCAACAATGAACGAACTGAGGGCTTGGCTTTGTGCCAAGCGTACTCACTCCGACGCTCAAGTCGATGAAACTCAAAGGATTAAGTTGTGTTACTTGGCTAGATATGTATTGTAGAGAGATAAGGGAGATATTACCAGATGAATAGTGTATTTAGGTTAAGTTGTGAGATCCTTTCCTCAATGAAGGTTGAGGAGTATTTATAGGCTTTCACCTTTTGTCACGTAGTGGCCAAGTGGCCAAGTGGCTTATCAGGTGGAAAGACCGTTCTACCCTCGGCCGATGGACCTACGGCGGGCCGTAGAGGGTCTTGGATGTGAGTACGCGGATATGTGCCCATTTGGCGGGTTGCCATGCCGATACCCAAGCTAGCAGGCCGATGGGTTTGCATCGGCTAAGCGATCTAAGTCGTTGACTTCTTTGTGGATATCTTTGACCTTGCTCGGTGTGTTGACTTGGTCGGTGGTGCGAATATGCCCCATCAATTTGCCCCCAGCGTAGTCTATGCCGTGGTATGGGCTCCGATGTATCTTGAGCGTATATTCTGCGAAAGAAATTTGAAAATCTTTCAGATCGGTGTCTTCTTATGTACCAGCGTGGCTCTTGCTAGGCCGTACCATATACCATATCCCCCCTCCACATGGATGCGTAAAGGGTATCCGATGTGGAAAAGAACATGACGCTGGCCGAGACCAGGGCTGAGAGCGCCGGTTGAATTTGATTGCCCCCGGCCGGTGCTTCCTGGCTTGGTTGATTGGTAGCCGGCGGAGACTAGGTACCTAGGAATTTGTTTGAAGGAGATGAACAGTCGAAAAGATGTGAATAGGCGTGTTGAAGACGCTTGGTCACTGTTGCATTGATTGACATTCAACTGTTGCGACGATTGACATTCCGCGGTTGCATGCTTGACACGTGTGTGTTCGCCGATTGGTTGACGCTTCATGGGTCAGTGCCCGATTGGTCCTTCTTCATGGGCTTCCCTCTATAAATAGGGTAGTTATTAAAGTGATTTTGGCCTCCATTTTATTTTCGAAAATTTTTCTCTAAAATCTTCATCTCTCCAAACTTTCAAGGGTTTTCTTCTTCTTAATCTTCGGAGTATTTGATCCGGCGAGTGTTTTTCTTTAAGGTAAACAAGCAAACTTTTCATTTTCCTTGCTAATAATTTGTTGTGAATCATGTCTTCTGCGATCTTGGACCTAGTAAACTGCGTCGGGGGCCCTAGGTCTCCTTCTCTCAAGTTGATCCTCAAATTCTGGAGGAATGGGAGGATTCTGACTCTTTTGGTGATCTTGGTGATGATGCGGAAAGGTCTCGTCTCGTCTAGTGAGGGGAGACGAAGACGTCATGGATCACGGCTACGTCTGTAAGATCCACCTTGATCGTGCTTGGTCCCGTAAGCTTGCCCGTTGTTCCGGAAACTTCTCGAGGATCATTTTTTTTTTGGTAGGGGGTAGTACGAAATTGTTATCCCCGAGGAGGGTCGGGCCGTATGTTGTCCTCCGTCGGTCAGATCTTTGCGTATACCTCCTGGATTTGGAGTACGGGCTCCGGTTTCCGCTGAATGGGTACGTTGTGGCCATAATTAGAGCCATGAACGTTCTTTGTTGCCCAACCGCACCCGCTACCGCCATGAGGACCATAATTGGTTTTGTCTGGCTTTGTCTTTTTAAGGAGAGGCTCGACGGTGGATTTATTCCGCCGGCTTCATCATCTCAAACCGTCACTTTACGGCCGTGTTGGATGGTACAAAGATATAAAACGGAGCGAGGTTATGTTTCGATGACAAACCCTCTTCTTGCAAGGACGGCAAGGTCGGTGGGTGTATGTTAAAGTGCTTGGGAGGACTATCCGCCGCCCGCTCCTTCCAAAGATCGGTTAATTTGCGGTGTGAGACTAGGGCGGAGCATGACAGATGGGTCACTCGGAGGCATCTTAAAATGGATGCTAGCAGGGTCCTTCTTAAGGAGGATGAGAGGTTGGCAATGAGGCTCTTTGAAGTGGACAAGAGGGGGATGCCGAAAAGATGGATTCCCCCGACGCAGATCATTCTTCAGGATGAGCCGCTTTGCTATGTCGGCCTCATACCGGCCCTAGCACGGGGTGAGTGGGGTCGGTGTGAGGCCCACCGCCGCTCTTGATGTTTCTTTATTTTCGAACTTCGATTCATTTCTTCTGCTTGACTCTTGCTTTGTTTCTTTTGTAGACCACTTTGGACCGGACCTATCCGAGGATCTTCTTCGGAGAATGGGGCTGCACAAAGATAAAACCGTTGACTTGCATCCCAAGGCTCTAGCCCATGATCGCGAGGATGTCGCCGAACGATCTCATGGAACAATGCCAAAGTCTTGAGCAAAGAGGAGGCGCAGCGAGGTTGTTAGCGGCGTGGTGCGTCGGACGCGGAAAACAAGGCCCTTGGTGGCAGCGGCGTCGACACCGGCTTCAACTCCCATCCCCTCCCTTAAGAAGATGGAGATTGTTGAGATTCCCGATGAGGGGATTCGACGCAGGGGATCTCCCCTTATCCGTAAGAGGAAAGGGACAACTTCTACCGCCGGCAAGGAAGTGCCTTCTCCGGTCAAGAAGGCCAAACATGGTACCTATCTAGCTCGTGGCTTAAATTCACCGTGCCACTAGGTATTTCGATGGGTCGATACGATCATCGATGTTTTAACCGAATTTGCAGATCGGCCGCGATCGGCTATTGCTCACGTTTAGCGGCGGGCGGTGGGGTCCTCTCGCACAGTTGGTGGTCAAGGCACCACCGTCAACCCTTCATCCCGAAGGCTTTCGTCTCCCGGCCCGCAGGCTGGTGGCCGTTGCCACCACCGTCCCTTCATCCCAGAAGGCTTCCGTCTCCGAGCTTATAGAGGAGGGTACGAAGCTTATTAGGGAGCCGGCGAGGTGGAACGTGGCTACCGCCGCTCGTCTCGGGGAGCAAGAGAAGGCCGTGGCTCGGGGCCGTTCATGAGCGTAATGCCACTAAGCGGTGGTCGCATCGGCGGCCGGGTCTCCTCAATGAGCGAGAGGCTTAGGGAAGAAGGCGAGAAGGCGCTCTTGGCGAGAGAAAACTCGGGAGGACGCCGAAAAGGAGGTCCTTCACGAGAGGGCTAAAGCCGAGATGCGGCCGCCAAGCCGCTGAATCTGGCGAGGAAATGTGAGCTCGCTCGGGGCGCGCCGACCTCTACCTCAAGCGAGGAACGAGTCCCGGACCTGTTTAAGGCTCGGGCGGAGGTGGTTCGGGCGGAGATGCCATCATCAAGCAAAAGGAGGCGGACATCGAGATGCCGCAAACCGACCCCTTCCCAAGTCCGTGCGCCGAGTTCCGGGATTTGGCCGAAGATCTTTGCTAGGGAAGTTATCGGGGAGCTTTTCCCTCTTGATGGTTCCTTCCCGTGGGGCAGGTTCGACGTGCTGCTTGATGACAAGCTTGAGGCTAAGGTGAATGCCGCGGCGGAGAAGGCCAAGGAGGCGGTGAAGGCGAAGATGGAGAGGGAGGCGGCCGCGGAAAAGGCAGCTCTTGCTGAGAAGGCTAGGGTAGCTAAAGAAGAAGCCGAAAGGATGAGGGCAGCTGAGGATGCTTTGAGGCCAAGGCCGAGGCCGCTAGAAAAGCTTTCTTTGGGTTGCTGTTGAAGAAGATGCGGCTTGATGAGAACAAGTTTACAAAGAGATCTGTTTCGACTCCTCACATGCTACCACGTCTGCTTGATGAGAACAAGTTTACAGCAGATCTGTTTCAGCTGTCCGGGGGCCAATTACTCAGCCCTTCCTCTCCGCTGTCTCTTGATACATGAACATAGCGCTAGTTTTTTTTTTTTGCCTCTTTTTGTACAACCTCGGTAGATTATGTTTCGGCGTGTCCCTATGGGGACGGCCGTCGTCTGTATTCTTTTCACTTGTAATTTTGTAACTTCTAATAATAATTTGTTTCCCTCGCCCTCGGCGTGGCCGAGGTCTTTGTCTCATCTTCGTCAGAGTTGTCTTCCTGTATTCCTAATTGAGTCCCCTCCTCTCTTTTTTTTTTTTTTTGGATTGGCTTGGCTGGGGCCGTTTTAGAGTGCGTATCTCAACTGTGTTTCAACGCTTCCAAGACACTTCGTCTGTTTTTGCGAGTGTAGTGTGCGATGACCGCTACTGTCGTGGTATCCGCCTTACGAGGGTGACTGCCGCTCTTGTCGGGTTGACAGTGTGAGCCGGCGTCCATTTCTCGATAGCGTGTTACGTGGCGTCTACCACTTGGAGTGACTGCGACGGCATCAAACCTCTTGGGGTGACTGCCGTGGCGTCTACTACTTGGGGTGACTGCGACGGCGCTAGGCTCTTGATGGAGACTGCCGCTCTTGTCGGTATGACAGTGTGAGCCGGCGTCTGTTTCTCGATAGCGTGTTACGTGGCGTCTACCACTTGGAGTGACTGCGACGGCATCAAACCTCTTGGGGTGATCTGCAGTGGCGTCTACTACTTGGGGTGATGCGCGACGCTAGACTCTTGATGGAGGCTAGCTCTTGTCGGTATGACAGTGTGGCGAGCGTACGTTTCTCGATAGCGTGTTACGTGGCGTCTACCATTTGGAGTAGCTGCGACGGCATCAAACCTCTTGGGGTGATCGCTAGTGGCGTCTACTACTTGGGGTGATGCGACGGCGCTAGACTCTTGATGGAGACTGCTCTTGTCGGTATGACGGTGTGAGCGGCGTACATTTCTCGATAGCGTGTTACGTGGCGTCTACCACTTGGAGTGACGTGTGGACGGCATCAAACCTCTTGGGGTGGCTAGCCGTGGCGTCTACTACTTGGGGTGATTGCGACGGCGCTAGACTCTTGATGGAGATCGCTGCCGCTCTTGTCGGTATGACAGTGTGAGCCGGCGTCTGTTTCTCGATAGCGTGTTACGTGGCGTCTACCACTTGGAGTGATCTGCGACGGCATCAAACCTCTTGGGGTGATCGCTAGTGGCGTCTACTACTGGGGTGACTGCGACGGCGCTAGACTCTTGATGGAGACCGCCGCTCTTGTCGGTATGACGGTGTGAGCGGCGTCATTTTCTCGATAGCGTGTTACGTGGCGTCTACCACTTGGAGTGACTGCGACGGCATCAAACCTCTTGGGGTGACTGCCGTGGCGTCTACTACTTGGGGTGACTGCGACGGCGCTAGACTCTTGATGGAGACTGCCGCTCTTGTCGGTATGACAGTGTGAGCCGACGTCTATTTCTTGATGTGGACCGCCGCTCTTGTCGGTATGACAGTGTGAGCCGGCGTCTATTTCTTGATAAATAACTGATGGGAAAATTTTGTTTTGATGGAAGGCGCGGGTGGTTTTTCACTAGGTAAAAACATGCGTTGGGGTGTCCACAGCTATCTTGGACACCTCCGTAGCTACATAAATTTTACAAGATTACCAATGCCCTAACGGCTCATCACAGCACATCCCCCCCAATCGCCCACTAGTCGTATCCATGAGGTCGCCTCCCTGCTGTAAGGACGGGCTTTTTCCTTTTTCGGACTTCTTCGCCTCTTTGAGGGATTGCATGTTGCAGCCTCGGGCAGCTATCTGGACGTTGACCACCTCATCCTTCTCGTCTTTGGAGACGAGCTTATGCGCTTCCCCGGTCCGAGACATACATCGTGTTAGGGCCGGATGGACATCATGCGTCGGCCTCGCTCGGGTGACTCGGCCTATGAGAACGTTGTAGGCGGACGAGCCGTCAATGACGACGAACTCAGCTAGGATGTTTTTAGCCGCGTTCTTCTCGCCGAACGTCACCGGAGTTTAATTGATCCCGGTACCCGGCCCGGCCCCGGAGAAGTCAGAGAGGGGTTGGTGCGGGGCTTAAGTCCTTGATCTTTAGGCCGAGGCCGAGAAAGCACTCTCTAAACATGATGTTCGTGTATGCACTGTGTCAATCGTGCACCTCTTGACCAGGTGGTTGGATATGTCCAAATTGACTACAAGCGGGTCGCCGTGAGGGGCGATGACCCCTTCGTAGTCCTTTTTCCGATAGTTATATCGGGATGCTTCGAGGGGATCCTCGAGTTGGGCACAAAGTTGATGGCCTGATATAGCTCGTTTAGGTGCCGCTTGTGCCCATGAGCGGACCCTCCGTTCTCGTTGCCCCCGATGATAACATGAATCACGCCTATCCGCTCGAAGACGGACTTCCTATCTGAACCGCGGCGTCGGTTTTTGGCCTTTTGCAACGTACTTGCGAGGCTTCCCTTCCGGATCGCTCCTCCTATAGCATTCTTCGGTGGCGGCGGTCGTTGGTTAAATGGCCGGTGTGGCCGTGGTACTCAAAGATCGGCTCGTGTCACCGTCACTTTTTGGCTTGGGGTCTCTCCCACTTCCCGCCTCGCTTTGCTCGGGCGAAGACTTCGGCGGGCGATACGACGAGAGGGGTTTTTCACTATACCGCCTCGGTGGTACGTTCTCGAATTCCACCCGGCACCTGCCGAGTCTTGCTTCCGGTCGGATCTGTCCGATCGTGATCTGTTATTCTCACGGCGTCGACCGTCGGACCGCGAGCCGTTGTTGTCGCGGCCTTCCTTCGTCCCGACCGTCCCGCTGTGACTCTTCTTTTCGATTGCTCGGCTTGGCGAGGGGATCTTCCCGTGTCTTGTGGTAGTCTTCCACCTTGATGGCTTGGTCGGCCAACTCTGGCGGCGTCCGGGCCCGGGCCTCCGCTCTTGATGAGCTCGTTTTTAAGGCTCCCCTTGGGAGGCCCTTCATCGATGCGAAGGCCGCCCGGCTCGGGGTTAATTTCTCGAATCTGCTGGACCTTTCCATCGAACCTCTTCACATAGCTCCGGAGAGACTCGCCCCCTCTGTCGATAGTCGGGAGGTCGGATGTCTCTACGGCCCTTCTCTTTATTGCGGAGTATCTTGGGCTAGGAAAGCGCCCTTCAGGTCGGCGTAATAGTACACCGAGCCATCGGGAAGCCCTTTGTACCGCTCTCGAGCCATCCCATGCAAAGTTGTTGGGAAAATTCGGCACCGCACCTCGTCGGGCTGCTCCCATACCGACATGTAAGACTCGAAGGCCTCGGCGTGGTCGATGGATCACCATCCCCCTTGTATGACGGGGGTGGCGGCTTGAGCTTATTTGGCACCGGGACTTCTAGGACGTAGGCGTTAAGGGGCTGCCTGACCATGTGTCGAACGACACGCGGCGATCGGCTCCTTGCATCCCTAACCTGGCTCCTCCCCCGTAGCGGGAGGGGCTCCTTCTTCGACTCGGACTTCTTCTCCAACTCTGCCGAGTCGGACTCCTCCGCTCCTTCGGGGTGAACCTCGTTCGTGCGGCGGGACGCCGTCCTCCCACGAGTGCGGGAAGGACTTAGGTCTACCGCGCCCACTTTGGGCTCCCCGCGACTTGGCTGGGTCGGGCTTCTCCTAGTGCTCCGTTCAAATTTCTCGAGTCACATTTTGGGCCCTGGTCTCCCGGACGCTTTCCGCCGCTCTTGTCGGGCGTGATGTGTGAGCAGCGTACTGCGATTAGGTCTAGGAGCATTTTCGGTTTTGCTATGTCAACCACATGTCCCATGATGGTGACCTGTTTGGTCGGCGGCGTGTCGGGTATTGATGGCATCCCGAACTCCGGTTGGACTACACCGCGGTGGAGGGCCGTATGACTCGCACTGTTGAAAGTATCATCTTGGTAAAATGCGCTTTAGTCGATTCTGATGCATCTTAATGTTTCGACATTTTCTTAGCTTTTTGGGTGGGTTTTTGTTGGTTTTTTTTTTTTGTTTGGGAATGAATGTGACTAGCTTCTAGTGTCTATCCCCACAGACGGCGCCAATTGTTCCGGGTGTAATTCCAGAGCAAGTATCGTTACCACCCGTGGCTTGTAGAGTAATGTCTTTGGTTGGATTCTTCTCGTCCTTATCGTTCCTCTCGGCCTCTCCTGCAACAATGAACGAACTGAGGGCTTGGCTTTGTGCCAAGCGTACTCACTCCGACGCTCAAGTCAGTAAACTCAAAGGATTAAGTTGTGTTACTTGGCTAGATATGTATTGTAGAGAGATAAGGGAGATATTACCAGATGAATAGTGTATTTAGGTTAAGTTGTGAGATCCTTTCCTCAATGAAGGTTGAGGAGTATTTATAGGCTTTCACCTTTTGTCACGTAGTGGCCAAGTGGCCAAGTGGCTTATCAGGTGGAAAGACCGTTCTACCCTCGGCCGATGGACCTACGGCAGCCGTAGAGGGTCTTGGATGTGAGTACGCGGATATGTGCCCCGGTCGGGTTGCCATGCCGATACCGACTAGCGAGGCCGATGGGCTGCATCGGCTAGGCAGTCTAAGTCGTTGACTTGCTGTGGATATCTTTGACCTTGCTCAGTGTGTTGACTTGGTCAGCGGTGCAGAATATGCCCCATCAATTATCATTTTTTTTTTTAGATTTTTCCTTGAACACAATTAGTGTAATATTTTATTGTGTTTTTCCATTTATCTAAAAAACAGATAAACTGAACTTAATAGAGCTTATCATAAATGAAATGAGCTGAAATTAAGCGAGAAAGAACTTATAGCGAACTGATTAAAAATTTAACACCCCTGCAAACTTTCAATTCGGAATTAAAATGAATATCAGAATATGTACAAGATTACAGTTAATAAGTTAGAACTATGTTCATAAAGGCAATGTTAGCAAATGCAAAAAAACAGCAAGAAACTTTCTAATTAAGACCAGTCCCGGGTTTTTGGGTTGATACTATCCGAACCTAATTAAAGAATTTGAACTAATATCGTAAAACCTGAACTGAAACTAAACGGAACTAAACTAAATTTAACTCTAGCTCGAACTGAATTAAACTAAATTAATTTTTTTTATTTTTGTAAATAGGATAGAACTACATTATTAGATGAAGCTATTCCCCTTAATTTGATATTTCTACGGTTCTACCGTTCTAATGCTCCTTAATTAACCAAAAAGTCCAAAGAAATTGCTAAACAGCTACGAGTTTTGAGGGGTTTGTACATTTATTATTTGATATGGAGATAAACAATGGGGATAAACAACTTGCAGTTTTGAGGAGTTTACATTGTATAATGAGGTGATAACAATCGCTGAGCTAAGTATTTGGGTGATACGCAAAGTATTCAATGAAAGTTTCATTTACTATAACTATGTGATGTTTTACGTACGCATAAATAACTTAATTTACAAATTACTAAATTATATTCCATTAAAAAATTTATCTATAAATTTGAAAAGTGAAAACTTAAAGGATAAAACTTTAAAATAATTTGTAATTATTCTCTTATTCTAACAAATTGTAATTCTTATTCCTAGAATCCTTACATAAATGTAATTCTTAATCTTAAATAAAATTAATAAGATAAATTTTTGAAAAGAAAGAAACTTTATTGAAAGGTGCTCAAATTAATAGAATAGGAAGATTTATACGGAGTATCTTATTTGAGTAATTGAAATACAACTTTTACGTATAATTCAAAATGATATTAAAAAGTCTAAACAATTAGAGGAAGGACAAATTTGAAATCCGTGCAACGCACGGGCACAAAATCTAGTATATTAATGATCGTAGGTTTTCTATAAAGTCAAGTCTAATGAAATCAAGTCTAATACTACAAATTAAAGTGGCACATACATGCACATGCAAAAAAAAAAATTGGCACATACATGAATATGCAAACCAAAAAAATATCGCACATATATTCAACGGATTATCATAAATAACATATGACTAATAATACTCCGTATTTGGCACACAAGTTTTCTCTCTAAGAGCTGATTATAAATACTCATAAGACATTTTTCGTTCTCATCAAAAATGCTTAGTCTTTTCTCTATGGCATTCTTTTCATATTTTCATCACTGACAAGTATGCGAACTCTATAGGAGAAGATTAGTTCTTTCATATTCGTTTTCAATCGGGCAACAATACACAACGGTTTTATAGATCCTACGAGTGTTCATCTTTGTTCATAGCATTTACGGAATACATGTATGTCGAAGTTAGAAACCGACAAACCGTAACCTGCTCACCGTTGTAGGATGAGTTTTAAACTTTTATTTGGGATATGTATTTTGATAGTGTATTTGTATATATGTAAGGCTATAATTTTATTATGGTCTTTTGAATTTTTTCAAGGTCAGTACTCATTAGTATGCTCTATTTGTTTTCTTACTTATTGGCTTTTTGAGGTTTTGTATTTTTAAGTTCAAAAACAAATAAATAAACTGGGTTGAGAATTCTGAAATTCTTTAATTTTTTTCTGCCTACCTAATTAACGCCTTTATTAGATATTATTACAGAAAATTATCTTTGTTTGTAACATTGACGGGGTACATATAAACTATAGCTTTTTGCATTGAACAATCCAAAGGTGGTAACAAATAAACCAACAATAATATTATGAGTAGTGAGTTTGAGAAAGTGGCATGCAAAATCCCAACATCTTTCTCGAATTTATTAAAGATTGTGTTTGATAAACTTTTTTTTTTTAAAGATGGTGTTAAAAAAAATTTTTATAAGGTTGTGTTTGACATTAAAAAAAACATTAAATAAATTATAATGCATTTACATTTAAGATTATAGTATCTTATATAAGTTCCAATCAATTGAATATGGTAAGTATTTATAATATTATAACCATGAAAATGAAGATTCAAGAGCCATTGTATATGCTAATAAAGTAGCTTACCACTTTCAAAATTCTATGAAATTCTTATTTTATCGACAATTACTAAGGCCGATTATTGGCATGAATGGGAAAATGTAAAGTCAATAAAGAAACGTTACCACAAGAAAAACACAAATAATAGTCAAATTTAGATAGTGTAAAATAAACAACGGAAGAAAGTTATAAATTGTTTAAAGACATAGTTCAGTTAAATGAACTAAATATACACACTGACCGTTCGGATCGCCCATGTGGCGTTCTAACCTTGATTATAATCATTAACTACAACTAATCATTAAATATGGGCACATGAAAATAACGCATAAATCTCAAAAAATATTAATTATAATTTAACAAATATTACGGTATTTACTAAATTACATTAAATAACCTTTGGTATTTGAATTTAATTTTATTATAAGAATATTTTGATAAAAGTTCTAAAATGTAAATAATTTCGTTTATTGCAAAAACTACTTTCAATTGAGTATAATTTCCGTTATAATAGACATTTTGTAAGAAAATACGTGAGAAAGAGAGAAAAGATGCTTTTTTTTATTATTATCCTTAAAAAATTATTGTATACTTATTTATAAAACATTGATCATGCATAACTAACTAAGGCCTATCACTTATGACACATATGTATTTTATTTGAAAGCTTTGAAGTTAAACCTAAAAAACAAATATTTGAAAAAAATTAATCTATTTCTATTTATAATGAAAAATATTAAAAGTCATATATCAATTATAATATTTTTCTTCAATTATAACAATAAAATAATATTTTACTTCAATTATAATAATAAAATATTCAAACAGGCCGCGCGAAGCGCGGAATACTACCTAGTTTTATTTTATTTTTGAGGGAAATGTATTTGACTATTTACTTTTCTAAATAAACTTGTGTAGTACTGTAGTTATGGCCTTGTGGGTAACTCAGCCACTCAGGTAAGGGTGTGTAAAATTCGGTCTGGACAGGAAAAATGGATCGATTTGAACCGGAATTCATTGGTTCGGAATCAAAATTAAAAGTTACGGTTTGGTCTCCGGTTCAACATATCTAAGATTTTGGGAACTATTTTTTCCAATTTAGAACGAAATTATCATTATTTGATTTTTCTCTTAAAATTATATTTTAACCCGGTCAATCAATCGACCGAAATTTTTGAACCAAATTGGAAAGAGTGGACATATAATCACATAATCTAGTGCAACCGGTTCGTCTTGGACCGGAATGTTTCCTAACAGGACCGGTTCTAATCCAACTTTTTGTCGATTTCTATTTCGGTACCGGTTTTGGACCGGTGCACAACACTATATGAGACATCCATAAGGCTAAATCTGCGCCTGGTGATTTTTTTTGGGTCTAACGGAGCGTGTATTTAGTGACAGTACAATAGAGAGCAGGGCTATTGTCTACAATATCTTTGTCTTAACCATTAGACTAAGACATTTTCGATAATCTACCCCTGAATTGATGACTGATGAGAGGAAATAATTATCAGTTTGTACAATCAGTTTTTTTTCTACATTATGATACAGTTAAATGTTTGTAATTGTAAGATCATAGATCCATATTAGACTCTCTAATAAAATTAATTTATCTTCATAAATTGTTATTTAGGTGATCTATGTAACATGCATGTTAATATAAAAGCATAATAAGAAAGTATAAGGAAAAACAATTTCCTTACATTGATTTTGTGGTAAAAAGGGCACAAACTAGTTCACCTTACTAGCTTGTTCTTGAGCTTAAACCAAATGGAAGATCCTCCTTGCAAATCTTCAAAAAAGAAGATCTCCCTTCTTGTTGCACCCAAGAACTTACCCAAAAACCTTACTAATATTAACTAGATATTAAGTAAGATTACCCTTGATAATATGTACCAACTTTGTTCATATGCAAAAAACACTAATGAAGTAGTATACAAAAATGAACAACAATTTGGAGTATATATGGAGGAAGTGGCGGGTGGAGTAGGAAAAATGGTGGAGTGCATAATGTACCACTAATTAGTGCACAATGCACCATAAATTTAGTGCACAATGCACCACCTTAATGCATAATATCATAGTTGTGTTTTGTGCACACAACCATATACACAATTTACACGGTCCGTATTACCAATTTATGGGTCCATTTTGGTTCTTATATTTGTCACACAAATACGTGTAAATTTTATTTAAACATCGTTTTATGTTTAAATGCTTCCCGATTAATATTGTCAAACAAACACTCCGTAAATATATGTGTACAGCTACAAATATATTTTACGTACCAATACTAATCTCATTAGTCAATTAGTACCTATCTTAAAAATTAACTGCTTAATTATTAATTCCCGTCTCATATAATTTATTATTCAATTATCGCATAATTAAATAATAATTTCCGCGCCTCGAGTTCACAACTCAATATCTCTCTATATCGACTAACTTTTCAGTCTATTTATCAAGGGACTAAATACATTGTATCTCATACAATTAATTAGTAGTCAATTGGGTTCCGTTCCTTTAGGTGTGACCGAAAGGGGTCAGTTGATCACCGCCGTCTCACGACAATAACGTCAAACTCTAGTCAGCCAACTGCTATCGATTTTACGTTAATCAACTGGCGAGTATCAAATAATTAAATATCCGATGATATTCCATTAATGAGATTTAATATGTTAACGCACTATTGTGCGTGGAGGACACTAACTCCAACAGTAATATGTATGTTTTTCTCGCTCGTCGTATCATTATTGTTGAATTATAAACAATAATGATAAAAGAGAAAATCTATTCGAACAAAATTTAACAAAATAAAGTGTGCGAATAATAATATTGTTATGACCCATTCTAGCACGACACATGATTCGCACGGCCCAACACGGACACGACACGACATGGGTCGTCCTTAGGCTGCAAATTGAGAAAATAGGTCGTGCCTGGACCACGATTCTTGACTCTAACTCAATCCAAAATTCGTATAATTCCGACCAGTACGAACTCAAAGAGATCTGAGACGTAAAGAATCCAAAATAAGCGAACCCAAAACCTGCTCTCTTGACCCGTTGGACATGTCTAGGTAGGAAGTATCAAATACGAAATACTCTTATTAACATGAATTACCTTATTTAACTCGAATTAGGAGGAGTGTCCGTGTTACCTAGGTGGGTTTACTAGGTTAAATGTTCGACACGAGGAGGCCGATTAAAAGAAGTGTCCGTACTTGCTTAATCATGACTCCGTATATATTTTTCCTAATTACCACACCGACATCCCACCATCCGAGTTATCAGAGTGAACCACCCTCTACCAATTGATTAATGTGTGTCAGATGGCACATGGACCTCGGCCGTTTTGAAAAAAAGAGAGTGTCCACTTTAATTTCAACGAGATTATATCCTAAAACCAATCGACAATGAATAAAATAACTCTTTTAACTTACAAAGTATATTGCATCTCTCTTTTTGACGATTTTCACGCTAATATTGTTCCATCTTAAATTCTTAATGCCATTTGAGTAGATTGTAACCAAAAAAAAAAAAAAAAAAAAAAACTTCAATCAAAAGCATATGCAGAAGATGATGAGCCAAACCCTTAGATCTATCCCTCGTTCACACTTTTTAATTCCTTCAACAAAGATACACAAATTCTGCGCCCACAATTTTAAAATCTGGGTAATGATAATTACCTGATTTTGATGATTTAAAATAGACAATTTAGAAAATCAACTGGGTTTGAAGGAAACAGAAGATGAGCAAATCAAGTTTGGGTAATGATGATCGACGCGGTTGATTGAAACGACGCCCTTAAATCCGGGAAAAATTATGGGTAAGGATGGTTCATTGTCTCTATCTCTTTTTTTTTTTTTTGTTTTTTTGGAAGTTGATTCGTTTAACGCCAATTAATTTAAATTGTTTAGATTAATTAAAATTTAGTTTAAGAAAACCGTCTAAAAAATTCTTCCAACCAATTGTTTGAAGTAATTATTAACATTGTTTCTACTTTATTAGAATTGTGAAGATTCCTAAATTTGGCCCCATTCCAAACGTTAGTGTAATTACAGTCTTACAGTAGACAATTGCAAGCTCATTGACGTTGAAGTTGATGTGAACACTCTTTTTGACAATTTGACACTACAAGTTTTATGTCGGCATACACCAAAAGACAATTTTCCAACTATAGGCTAGGACCCAGGACCACTACCAGTAATATTTCGTTTAGGAAAATTCCTGTCTCTTTCGGGATGGAGTACGGTACTCTTTACACCTAAGTCATTAAAATATTTCATTTAGTGGATTGGCTTGAGGGTAAGGAGTACCGTACTCACGGACACGAGAATTTTTCTTTCGTTTATAAATTTTCATAAATTGTAAAATGAGACTGTTTCATTCAGTTAAATGGCCTAAAAGTTTGTTTTTTAATGATCGATAGTCCCACCGAATCATTACTGATAAATTTTAACTTAGACCTCTTAGATGTTCCTTGTATTTTCCCCTTTATTTTATTTGAATGTAGCCTTAAATAAGGACGGCCTTAAACTAAAAATGATGAAATAAATTCCACAAATTCTTATTAGTAACGAGCATATTCGTTTGAGTCAAATATCACCTACATAGAGAGTATAACGATAAATCACTCGTCACTTCCTGGCCACTCTTATTTTTGTGACGGATATAGTGTACTTGCCATACTGTACAATTACCGAAGAAATTTAATGTCCGACTTTTCTTCATTGATTTTTTACATGTTTTTTTAAAGAATTCTACTACTAAATATCCAACTCTTATCTTTTACTCTTTCTGTGCTCTGTACTTCTTTCTATTCCCAACCCATCCCATAAACCATCAATATTGAAAAGCTTGTGTTTACTTGAACCTTATTAATACATTGTGATGGCTGAAAAGGCGGCCCTCAGCTTGGCGACTGATGCCGCTAAGGCCATAGGTCAGCTGTTAATGGATCGAACCATAGAAGAGATGCAGTTGATGTGGGGTCTCAAGGATGAGCTTGAAAAGCTTAAGACCAAATTCTCAAACCTCCAGCTCTTTCTCAAGGACATAGAGAGTGCCAAACATGCTGATAAGAGAGGTCAGGTCAATGATTGGGTTCTGAGAGTCAAGGATGCGGCTTATGTTGCTGATGATATCATTGATGATTACGACTATGAAATCATCCGCAGGGAACACGAGCAGAAAGAGCGATTTGTGAAACAGTTCAAAGACTTTTTCACTCGTAACAACTCCATCGTATTTCGCATTAGGATGTCTCGCAGGGTTCGTGATGCCCTAGCCATGTTTGATGAACTCGACAAGAACGCCCAAAACATGGGTCTCAAACAGTTGCAGATCACAGCAGGCGGGATCGCAGGGACATCTGCAAACAATGACGAAGGTAGCGACATATTGAGTCAAGCTCGACGACATGCATCTGCTAGTGCCGCTGAATTTGTGGGAAGGGAGGAAGAGATGAAGAAATTGATAGAAATAATGTGCCGCCCAAGTAATGAGGAAGCTCACATTTCTACGGTTGCCATCCGCGGAATAGGAGGTAAACTTACTATATGACTTCAAACTTCAATTATTTGTACTGTCTTCCATTTTTGTATGCCAAATCATGTCGTATTAATCATCTGTCATTACCATGAGTCTTGACAACATGTAATCATGTATGGTCAAGTTATCAAAAGACAAAAGCTACCATTACTGCATTTTGAGGTTATATTGAGTGCATATTGGGGCTAGAGTAGGCAACGGGCCGTGCTGGGCCGTTCTGCGTGCCGGTCCGTCGTGCCTTCCCCCAAAATTGGCCGGGCTTAGGCACGGATTTCCGAAGAAAATTGCGTCGGAGCCCGTCTCAAGCCCAGTCATGCCCTTGCCCGTGTTTCCTCGATTTTCTCGTCGGGCCATGCTCTAGGCCGTGCTGCCTACCAGCCCGCGACCCTTTATGCCAACTCTAATTGGGCTGGTCAAACGTACGGGTGGGCTTGGGTTGAGCCTGGCTAGCCGAACCCGCACACGGCCCGAGGTAGGAAGCGGGACGGGCTACTGGCCCGGCGTAGCATTAAACTACCCTAATGACCGAACATAAAGATCGATTAAATCCAATGATAATCACCTCGATCAATTTGTGCAATCTCTTACTCGAATCAAAATCATAATTCACGGAAACAAATCACCATCGATATTTATCTTAACATGGTAAATTCTTTTTCAACAATTATGATCTATTATGGGCGAAATCAATGTCTAGTGTTAACTATTCGAAAATTATCATGAATTCACTCTTAGGATCACTTGCCTAGTTGCCTGCCATCTCATTAGTTTTTATTATGCTCACCATCTTCAAAGAGAGAAGAAAAAGGGTACTTTTATACGGGCCGGCCGGGAGATTGCAAGGCCCGATACCAAATATAATATGGGCAACACTCAAAATAGCACTCTTATATTTCCTTACTTACAATCCAATAAATTCACAAATCACAATTACAAAACTTCTAGAAAGGGAAGCGTTTCTTTTAGGGTATTGCTCTTTCATGCACATGATTTACTCAATTACTAGCATTGATCCCGCGAGAATGCGTGGTTTTTTAGATAGGCATATTAGAGAAACTAATAATAATTACTAATAGTATTAACTTCAATTGAAATCTAGTTATAAATTTTACTATTAATAATGTTTTGTATTAAGAGATAGAAAATAGAAGGTTCAATACTTTTAATTCTTGTCGCTTTTTATCAAAAAAATAACATTTTATGTAATTTTTTTTATAACAAATCTATATATAATAATAAAATTTTAAAACAGGCCGCTCGAAGCGCAGATACTACCTAGTGTAAAATATAAACGACTTATAATATGAAATTGAGGGAGTATAGTATAATACGGAATATTAATAAATTGGCGGACTAACTACTAAAAGGCGCAAATGCCGCAAATTTTAAGGCACTAAATGAACATCTTTTATTTCAAAAGTTTCATGCTAAACTAAATTTTGTAATGACAAAACAATTATCTATTAAACTACTTGTGAATTGACGAAAAAGAAAATAAGAAAGGTTATTAAGAATCGGAGGGAGTATTTCTTTTGATAATCAATCTACAACTTTTAAGAAGAGTGTTCTTTTCGGCTGCCAAAAAAAAAAAAACTTTTAAGAAGAGTGAAAATTTAGTGGAATAGAAAATTATGGAAGTTTAATACGGAGTATTTTGTTGGGGAAGATACGATTGAGGATGGCTAAAAATAAAGAAATTTTTAATAGGGTAAATTTATATCTTATACCTAGAATACCAGTTGCTTGTTTACGTTTTTTTTATTTAGATGTCTTAGGTATTTTAGATTATGTATTTTCTGTTGTGAAGTTGATTCTTCTCATTCCATGAATACTTTTCACTTTTCTGTAGTTTATATTACGTCTCTCATTTCTTTAATCTTGCTTTGTGCCAAAACTTTTGGTATGTGATTCAAATATTATCCTGATGATATTTTACTCAAACTTCTAAAAATCAAAATCTATTACGTATGGAAAGACTATTTCTTTCAAACGAATGACGGTGGTGTTTAGCTTTCGTAAACTTGAAATTATAATTGACACGCAGTATTTTGGTTTTTTAGTAATTTTAGCTTTATTATTACTCCCACCGTTCCGGTTATTTGTTTTCCTATTCCATTTTGTGTGTTCTGTCAATTATTTGCCTTTCTATTTTAGAAATATCTTTGATAGGCAATTGGATCCTTCACACTCAATTTAGGACACTCAATTTAGCCTAATGCACTTGACATCTAATGATTGTCTCCCTCCTATTTCCTTGGTTTTTGTACCAAATCAAGGCAACAAATAACCGGAACAGAATACTATATACTACACTATTAAGAGATTCTCATGTACAAATAAAATACTCATCTTCAAAGTCATCAATCAATACTATATATTAATTCCAGAAATCAAGGGACTTCAATGTAATTAAAGAAAGTTATACAAATTAATTATACTATATAGTTTTAAATCAATAACACCGTGTGATGGACCCGATTAAGGGATCTCAATGCAAATATTATATAGGTTGGGTTAAAATTAAATTATATAAGAGCTTGGTAATTTTCTTAAACATGGTCAATTTCCTTAAAATAAAATAATTAAATAATTAATTAATTTTCCTTAATATTTATAGAAGACTAGAAGATGGTAATTTCCTTAAAATAAAATAATTAATTAGTATAAACATGCACACTTATGGTATTAATTATTATCATCATAAAATTATATATTAAATTTAAAATCTATGCAACTTTATTAAACTTTATAGTTTATTAGATGTATAGAGATGTTAATTATTTAACATACAAAAATATAATAAGTAGGTTATAAATAATTCAATTTAGATTCCATAATATATAATAGGGTTATTTGATATGAATAATCCAACCTATGCTTGTCCTTCTCATAATAATCCATACTTAAGTTTAACCGAAAAAAATCCGAATTATCGCATCATTTAACTTCGGTTGAACTTGTGGATAGGAGACCTAGTGTACCGGTTCCCTTAACTTCTTAAGCATAGATCACCCCTTCCTACCTCGCTTAAACAAAGGAAACCCAAAAATTAAAAGAAAAACTCTACCAGTTTAGTTGACCCTTAATTATAATGCTACCCTTAATTATAAATTTATAATTACCCCTTCATCCCTTCACAAGCTCACAGAACCCACCCCTTATCCCTCACCATATCACCACCGCCACAACCACCCACGACACTTATGCCCACTTCACGGCCCATCTGCATCTACTCGAACACCAATACCCCACTACTCTGTAAACTATGCCACCCATCAGCGGCTTCCATTTTTATCTTTTCCGACCACCACTAAATGCATCATCACCATCAATACAGAACCCTTCCTCAGATCTATTTTTTTACCCCCTTATCCTCGCCGTCAACTGCCTCGCTTACCGCTTACCGATGGTGGTGTTTAAGTGAGGGTGTGAGTGCGGTGGTTACTGGTTAGCTTGGTGGTTGTAGTGGGGACGAGATGTTGGATGGTTGTCGAATAAATGGAATTAATGGATATGATTGTCAAATAAGTGGAATTATGTGTTGTGTTTAGGACGGGAAGGATGTTTCTTGGGTTTACTTGTTTTTGGCTGAGAGTGATTGAATTTCAGGAAAATTTAAAATAAAGGAGGAAAGTGGAAGAATGGAAGATTGACAAAATGAGGAAGAATGGAGGAAAAAGATGGGCGGACAAACCAGGAGAATTAAGAAGAAAAAAATGGGACCACACCAAATGACCTGATAGGATAACTGTTACAACAGGTCAAAATTTGGCCAAGTTCAATAGAAGTTAAATGACGCATTAATTCGGATTTTTCTCAGTTAAATTGAAGTATGGATTAATATAAGAAGGTTAGACATAGATTGGATTATTCCTATCAAATAACCCTATATAATATTGCATAATTCTTTCGATTTGACTTAATGCATATATGTAATATATTTATATAAATATATAATCCTCTTAAAATTACATGCCTAAGTAGTAAAAGTAATTTCGTCAGTAAAGAAAAGAATTGTAGTAACATTGAATATAGTTATATGATAGTAATCACTCATTTGAATAGTAAAAGTAACAATATTATCAACGAGATTAGTGAGGGTGGTAGAAACAACAACGGGAGTAGTGAAATAATCAATATTAATGCGACAATAGTGAAAGTAACAATAATTACGGCGGGAGTAGTGAAATTATCAATATTAATGCGGCAGTAGTGACAATAACAATAATTACGGCGGGAGTAGTGAAAGTAACAATGATTACGGGCAAGTAGTGAAACGTTATTACTATTGTTTCATTAATAAGAGTAAAATATTAATAGCGGGAGTACTGAATTTGTCTCAAAATTTATTTCATCGTAATTTTAGGATATGATAAAAAATATATTAATGATAAATTTATGGGTTATGCAATTTTAAGTAATTTTATTTAATGAAAAAAAAAATTAATGGTAAGTAGAGGTAGCCCGGGAACGAGAGTAGTGAAATAATCAATATTAATGCAGCAGTAGTGAAAGTAACAATAATTACGAATGCGGCAGTTGTGACAGTAACAATAATTACGGCGGGAGTAGTAAAAGTAACAATGATTACGGACAAGTAGTGAAATGTTATTACTATTGTTTCATTAATAAGAGTAAAATATTAATAGCGGGAGTAGTGAATTTGTCTCAAAATTTATTCCATCGTAATTTTATGCTATGTTATAAAAAATATATAAATAATAAATTTATGTGTTATGCAACTTTAAGTAATTTTATTTAAAAAAAAATTTAATGGCAAGTAGAGTAGCCCGGGCGAAGCCGGGCACCAATACTAGTATAGTGTAATCTTTGTACCATAGTAATAATTAGTAATATTAGTAATAGTTTGTAGTTAAGTAAGACCATCTAACTATAATTAGTGTAATCTTTAACCCTTCTATTATCGTTTCATCTAACTATAAGTTGACTAATGATCATAAAATTGTGAGAACGTGTTATCTAACATTAATTTTTACATCTACGGAGTATATTATTATATTTTATCATGCACTTCTTGAATGATTTATACGTGTATATTGCAGCAATTGTAAAATAAAAGTATATAACGAATGTAACAAACTCATAATCTCAGGTGTGTTTGCTAGGTGTGTTTGGTAGAACTAAAAAGGTAGCTAAAACCTTAAAAAGATAGCTAAAACCTTAAAAGATAGCTGAAAACTGAAAAACTAACTGAAATCTGAAAAGGTAACTGATAAGGTAGCTGAAAAGTAGGGACTGATAAAGTAGCTGATAATGGTGCTGTTTGGCATTGCTTGTGTAAAATAGCTTTTCATTTTTAGAAGGAGCTCATTCACAAGCTACTTTTGGAAAAAGTTTTGGTTGTTTAGCCATATTTTTGTAAAAGTGTTTTCTTATAAAATTTATATGTTTGGCCTTACATGTGTGTGAGTACTATTACTTTCACTTCTCCCGCCGTCATTATTTATTCTTTTACTACTCTCGCATTTATTATTGTTAATTTCACTACTCCCGTTACTGCTAGTATGACTTTCATTACTTCCGTTGCTATATATTATTGTTGTTTTTATTACTATCATAATAGTTGATTATCTAGCTGTATTAAAGTTATAAATTTAAATAAATCCGAAATATTAGATTAGAATATTATTTAAGAGCAATCATTATTATTACTAATTAAATTACAGATCTAATGAATTATGAAATATTATATTTTTTGGAAATCTGAATTGATTTACTTACCTTTTAATAGTTTCCAAAATATAACATATAATTATATTATATTTATGTATGTTACATAATTAACATATTTATACTAATTAATACCATAAGTGGGACCTATTTATTTAAGGAAACTCGCCATATTCTAATATTCTCTAAATTTATACTTTTAACCAAAACTAAATAATATTTACATTGAAGTCCCTTGTTCAGGTTCATCACATGGCGCTAGCGATTTAAAACTATATAGTATAATTAATGTGTATAGATTTATTTAATTACATGGAAGTCCATTGGTTTCTGGAATTATATTTAGAGCATGTTTGGTCTTGATTCTCAAAAATGAGTTTTTGTTTTTCAAGTTTAATTTTTCTAAAGCAAAAACAACAAATAGCTGCTTCTATTTCTATGAACAAAAATATGAATTTTTAGGTTTTGATAATTTTTTTTAAACTTTTAGAAAACCATGTGTTTGGCCAAAAAGTATTTTTGAGTTCAAAAACACTTTTACAAACTAGGCCAAACACACACTTAGTATTGATAGTCATTTGCATTTTTATTTTTGGTGAAAGAGAAGCGGGATTGACACCATTGTTCCTTAACTTATTCATGAAGCAAATTGACACCATTGTTCCTCACTGTGTAATCAACCTCACATGATCATATCTGTCTCTAATACTTTGTTTGAGAGTTAATTTTTGAGTGTTAGTATATCTCTCTGTATTCCGACAAGACGTATCAAAGTACAAATATGTCTCTATAAAATGAAAAGCACAAATTGTTATTTAAGACGGATTGAGAGTTAGTATATCTCACTTTGTAATCGACAAAACGTATCAAAATACAAATATGTCTCCATATAACGAAAAGTTGAAGATAATTTTTGAGAGTTAGTAAATATTTAGATACTTTGTTTGACTGACTATTTGGTTTGATCCTATACGCGTTAATAGGTCTTGGCAAGACGACCTTCGCAAGATGCCTATATGACAGCAAGGATATTGAAGCTCATTTTGAGAAAAAGCTTTGGATAACCGTGTCCGACAATTTTACCATCCTGAGAATCCTGAATGAGATGCTTGAATACGTTACATCAAATAAAGGAAATTTGTCCAACATAGATGCAATCATAAACAAACTTCAAGAAAATTTGAAGAATAAAAAGTATTTGCTTGTCCTTGATGATGTATGGTGCGACAATCAAGAGCTATGGAGTTCCCTGAAAAATGCATTGGAGAGGATCGGGGGACTTCCGGGATGTCTGATTTTAATCACCACTCGTCTCAAAGAAGTCACAACGGGATCCCAAGCTGTATACACACACTCGTTAAGAGAACTATCACAAGGGGAAGGTTGGGCTCTTTTAAAGCAGAGAGCTTTGGTAGGTGTGACGTATCCAAATATATCTGAATTTGAGGAAATTGGAAAAAGGATTGTTGAAAAGTGTAAAGGCGTCCCTTTAGCCATAAAAGCAATCGGAGGTATACTTATATCGAAGCGGATTCCAAGTGACTGGGAATCAATAGAAAAAAGTGAGATATGGGATTTGCCACAAAATGATGAAAACCAGATCCTCCCATCACTAAGATTAACCTTCGACCATTTACCATCTCCTGCTATAAAGCAATGTTTTGCTTACTGTCCTGCTTTTTGTCATAAAGGCAGGTGGATGCAAAAAGATAAGTTGGTGGATATCTGGTTGGCTCAGGGTTTCCTTCATGGATCTGAAATTAAAAACTTGACAATGGAGGAAATTGGCAAGAAGTATCTAATGGTTTTGCTGAATTATTCATTGCTAGATGAAGTAAAGGGTGTAGAACAGGTATATATGATGCACGATTTAGTTTACGATCTTGCCGTGGATGTTTCTGGGAAAGATTTGTTGTTCTGGAAACCAAACGATCATCAGCAAATTGACAGTTGTCGCCATTTAGTTATTGATACAAAAGATGTTGAAGCTCTATCCAACATTCCTATAACAAAGACACTAATAAAGCTGAGAACAATTTCTTATGGACTCCCACACAATGTGTTAATCCATGCAAAGTACCTGCGTACTCTATCAGTCGATGGATGCGACATAAAAGAGCTGCCTTCTTCCATTGGTTTGCTTAAACATCTTAGATTCCTCAGTCTTTCAGGTAATCCAATCGAAACATTGCCAGATTCAATCGGGAAACTTTACCTTTTACAAACACTCAGACTTCTTGGTTGTGACTCTATGAAGGTCCTACCAAAAGTATTGTATAGGTTGACCAACTTAATTCATATCCCAACAACTACTCCCATGATCGCATCTCAAGGATTACGAGAGTTAACTAACCTCCACACCTTACCTCATCTTGCTTTGGGTGATGATGAAGATGGATGGTCTATTGACGAACTCGGGGGTCTGCATAAGCTTATGGGCGAGATCCATATCTCTGGTCTAGAACATGTGAAAACTAAGGAGAATGCAAGGAAAGCTGACCTTGCTGGAAAAGCTAAGGTTTCAAATATAACCCTAGCTTGGTCCAGGTACAGAGAGGAAATTAGCGGTGGGAGCTATGATGAAGATGTTCTGGATGGCCTTCAACCTCACCCAAACATAACATCTCTGGAACTTCAAAACTTCTTTGGTCTGAAGTTTCCTTCTTGGATGGCGAGGATGGCAGTTGTGTCAGAGGGTGGTTCCCCCTTGCCGCTTAAAAATCTGACATCTTTGAAGCTACTGAATTGCAGTAGATGCGAGAGGCTCCTTACACTAGGACATCTACCTTGTCTGAAATATCTGGTTTTGCGTAGACTCAAAGTGGAAAGCATAGGAATCGATTTCTATGGTGCTCCTCTGAACGAGAGCAATAACAAGGTTAATCGTGTGTCATTCCTATCTCTGACAGAGCTTGAGATATCCGATTTCAAATCACTGAAGACATGGGTCTTGCCATCCACAGGAGAAGAAACAATTGTATTTCCTCTTCTTGATGTTATTAAACTTGAAGATTGTCCTGAGCTAGAAACAATTCCCGCCTTGGATTATTTCCAATCCCTTAAAACACTACAACTTTCAAATGTTGGCATCCAATCGTTGGAGATTACCAAACAAAATCCCTCGTCTATGTTGTCACCTGAAGTGAACTTGAAGCTTCAGACACTGGAGATAGATGAATGTGAGAATCTTATGTCTTTACCTAGTGAGCTGCAGTTCGCTGGATCTCTCCAGACAATGATTGTGAGAGATTGCCCTGCCCTTACTTCCCTGAGCAACCTCTTTATTGGTAGATGTGAAAAACGCGCTTCTTTAGCAACGTTCACGATAGAGGGTCGAACACCAGATTTCAGCAATAGCAGTGTCAATCATGTATCATTTCCATCTCTGATAGAGCTTCAGATTACTGGTTGCAAAGCGTTGAAGACATGTGTCCTGCCACCCTCAGCAGATGCAACAAATGTTTTTCCTCGTCTTGAGGTTCTTGAAGTTATAAATTGTCCTGAGCTGGAAACATTGCCTACACTGAATTCCCAATCCCTCAAGAAAGTAGAGATAAAGAATCTTGGTATCCGATCCTTTTCAATAGCGTCACCAACTGCGAACATGAAGCTTGAGATTCTGGAGATTTATAAATGTGAGAAGCTTGTGTCTTTACCCAGTGAGCTGCAGTTCGCTGCATCTCTCAAGACAATGAAAGTGAGATCTTGTCCTGCTCTTACTTCTCTTCCAAATAATCTTTTCAACGGACTCGCTTCCCTAAGCGACCTCCGTATTTCCAGATGTAAAGCACTAAGTAATATCCCTTCCAGCTTGGAAAAATGCACGTCTTTGGCGATGCTCATGATAGGTGACTGTCCATCTATAAAAGATCCAACGCCAGATTTCAGCAAGTTGAAGGGTCTAAAAGAGCTATCTAAAAGTGGAAATCCCATAAAGTTGATGATTTCCATGTTCAAGGCGGTTGAACATCTTCCTAACCTAACGAATTTGACAACCGGCGGGTTCAGTGACGAAGAGGAACAAGAATTATACTTCTCTGATGTGTCTCCCATTCTACAAAATCAATCTCTCCGTAAATTAATTTTGAAAGGAAGCCCAAATATCAAGTCTCTACCTGAACAGCTTCAACTTCTCACTCAGATTAAATATTTGTGGATATGGGACTTTGATGACTTGGAAGAACTTCCAGAATGGGTGGGTCGTCTTTCATCTCTTGAGGTATTATGGTTGATACAATGCAAGAAATTGAAAGATATACCATCAAAGGAGGTTTTCTTACAGATGACACGATTAAGGGAACTGGATATTTCGGATTGTCCAATCCTAGCTGAAAGTTGTGACAAAGATAATGGCTCTGATTGGACCAAGATCTCGCATATCCCCTCTATTGAGATTCTATAAATTTAGAGGCAATTCAAAACATCAAGTGAATCGTAAGTATATTGACTATTTACTTTCTAGACTTGTGTAGTTGTGTCTTGTGTGTAGAGCCTTAGAGGTTGGCAAAATTTGTTCCAGACCGGAATTAAAAATCCACAGCAGTTTACGGTTTTGATTTTTTTCTTAAAGATTATATTTTACGGAAAATTTACGTGATAATCTCGAACTTTGCCATTTTAGATGTGTTATCCAACTTTTTAAGTTTGTGTACATAATACCCTCTATATTTAATTTTCATGCACAACATGCCCTTTTTATCGCTATAAAAAAACTCAATTGCGCATAACTCCTAGACTTGAATTTGGAATCGACCAATTTTTTTTTTTCCTAAAATGATTATTTCTTCATAATGTACAATTTGAGAAAAACAATTGTCGACTGACATTTTATAGTGTTTTTTTAAAGAAAATCTCAAATCAACCATATCTTCGATCTTAAATTTCTGAATGACCATTTTTGTTTTATCAATTTATAGATCCCAAAGAGGTAATTATTAGAGAATATTAGGTAGAATATTATATTAGGAATATTAGGAAAATCTATTATGGTTGAGATAATATATTTGTTAGGATATTATCCATGTGGAATATCTTTGGATTATTCTACAAGGCAGTCTACTATATATTGTAATCGTCTAAGTCAATAATGATCACCTCATTCAGTTATAATCTCTATTATATTATTAACATGGTATCAGCTTAATCGATCCTCTAACAAATCCTTCCGTGCTTAATCCGCCGGCCGGAGATAGCGTTCTTATACCATCTCCGGCGGGTATTCCTCTACGTAAAACAGTAGGAGCCGTTTTCTTTCATTGTTCAATGAATAAAAGCAGTAGTATTATTATTTTTTAATAAACAATAAATTAAAGGCCCTTTTCCCTAGCCTTTCGTCTCCCTCAACTATACTCCACCAACCCTTACCACTCACCCACCAAACACGGCCAACCGCGCCACCTTACCTGACCACAAATCCCGCACCAATACACCCTAGCCAAACCCCATAACCCTACCGCACTCACAACCCCACCCTTCATCCGCCACACGATCTGACCAACACATCGCCTCAGCCACGATTTCTGGAACATTGAACTTATCTAAGTCTATGTTGAACTCAGGTTTAATTATTCTTACGGGTACATCTTCCTGCAGTACCACGACTTAAAGTCTCCTTTCCAAAAAAAAAAAAATATGTAAACCACGATTAGTTTTTTTTTTGTTTGGTTGCCTTGTTCAGCTGTGCCTGATTTCTAGTCTGAACTGAGCACTGTTTCTTTTATGGCTACCAATGGTTAGGTTACGGAAGGAGGGGAGAACTTTAGTGTTGGACAAAGACAACTGTTAAGTCTTTCTCGAGCCTTGCTCCGTAAGTCCAAGATTCTTATTCTTGATGAAGCAACAGCTTCTGTGGATGTTGGAACTGATGCTTTAATTCAGAAGACAATAAGAGAAGAATTCAGATGCTGCTCAATGCTCACTATTGCTCATCGACTCAACACCATCATTGATTCTGACAGGATTCTAGTGCTTGATGCTGGTCAGGTAATTTGCAGATTTTTAGTCTTCCATGTTTCAGAAACTTGTGGTGGAAAGGGCTGTTAACTCATGCTAGGCACATTAATTTGGGATGGCGACGGTATTTTTATCAAGCAAAATGGTTGTTTCATGGCACTTGATTTTCTGGTATCCTTTAAAGACACTCTTGTTTTATCGTCAGGTTGCTGAATTTGATACTCCAGAGAATCTATTGCTAGATGAGAACAGCACTTTCTATGACATGGTTCAGAGAACTGGCAGTGCCAACGCTCAGTATTTGCGCAATCTAGTACTTGGAGGTGGAGGGGAAGACAACTCATCCATTTGAAGTAGCCGCATAATGCGAGAAGGATGCAGCTACGACTCTCCAAGAAGTTCTGGAGGGAAGGCATGTGAAACCATTGATGAAATTTCGATATCAGCTCGATCTGCACTAAATCCAGAATCTCTTTTGAAGCTCCATTTACTTTAGTGACTAGCAACAACTTAATTATGGCAAGTCTTGATTCTCATTCTTCATTATTTAGAAAAATATTGGAATTTGCACATTAATGGTACGGAAAACTGGTCTCTCAATAACTTATTAAAAGACCGTCTCTGCTAAGTTTTAGTGTAAATAAATATTGGGTGTTGAAAAAAGCAATATCCTATAATAATGCATACGGAAAAATAAAGAGAGATTTTACGGAAAAAAAATCAGATTGTACTACAATAATATGAAATCAAATTCGAGATCAATGATCAAGCATCGGGGAAAGCAATTCACTCGATAACGTTTTTCCTCAAATTATTTACTAGCTCCAATATCTCTGTTCTCATTGTCGATTCGATGGACTGATGAACATCTGTCGCTACTACTGAAGGCACATCAGTAGTGTTGCTATCGCTTCCATCTCCGAAGCAATCAATAATGGCCTTGACAATGGCTAATACATAGATTCCACAGTCGATTGTGTTTGTCTGCTGAGGGGTCTCCGCCTCCTTGAAGACGGGCAAACCATCAGGTGCAGCAGCATTAGCAACAACTTGACAAGGCTTGGAGACAGGTTGGCTGACAGCGCTCGCTTTTTTGTTTTTATTCTTCTGTTTCTTCATCAGGGCTGCTGATGGAACTTGACCACCTACACCGATATATTTCTTGACTGCCTCGTACAGCTTCTCTGCAGGAAGGTTATTCGTTCCTGCAATGCTATCAAAGTGCAGAAACGCATTCATAGACCTAGAGTACACCAAGACGCTCCAATGACTTCCACGGTCACCCTCACTAAAATCGTAGCAGTCATTTACAGGAAAAACGACGAGTCTCTTGGTTGACAGTTTTTCATTCTCAGCGAACGTACTCACACCGTTATCATCCTCGTAGTTTGCAAGCGAAAACGACTCAGACGGTAGAAGAAGCATGATATCATCAGTTTTACAGAGAGACGATAGATACCTGAAGTAGAATGCTATAATGTCTTCAGTCAGGAAGCATGATTTGTTTTTTAGGGGGTCGAGATCCGATTCTCGAAGAATATCCTTGTACTTGAACACCTCTCCGTTACTCATGTCTGTAACAAAACAACCGTGTCGGTAACAGGAACCGAAAAAACTCCGTATATAGTTATTTGAGTTATGCCTATGTTGCTAGTTAGGTTTTTCTTTGCTTTTATACTTTTATTTTTTTCCTAATTCTGCCCTATTTCCATAACACGTTTTTATTTTCTTAGTCAAATTATGATTTAGATAAAACTCCTTATATAGTTATTTGAGTTGGGTTCGTGTCTGTAATATTCAACCCTAACAAGATCAAATTAACTACTTTCGTGTCATGTTCAGGGTAACTTAATTATGTAAAAGATAGTGATAAAGCGTCACCCGGTAGTATTGAAATTCGGTACCACCTTAATTTAGGGAAAAAGGAAAAAAAAATCTACTGTTATTGTGCGACAGTCTTATAGGAGAATTAGTGATCATCCAATTAAACTATTGACATTGTTCTGCAACAATATACGATGTACGCAAAACAGAAGCTGATACAAATATTAACTGATATCCAATTCCAGAAAGTCAGCTAACTAATTAAAACAAATGATTTATTACAGACTAAATTACAAACTCCGTATATAGTCATTGATCGGGAAATTAGATAGGTCGTCTAAGGTGTTCTCTCAAGTTGTAAGTTAATCCATCAAGGCCAATCGACGAGAAGAACTTAATGGCAAATCGGGTGTTCCTGGGGTGATCTTTAGGGAAAACAGACTGAAACGAATGTGTCATGGATGGATCACTGAGGCGTTGACAGAGTAACGAGATACCCATGTGTTCTGCCAACTCCTGGAAAAGGAACTTGATGAAGATGCGGGATGAAGAAGTCGTATCCTCCTCTGTCAGCCTGATGTAACTTAATATGTACCACGGAAGAGCATCAGTCGCTAGCAAATGAGCAAACAAGCTGGCCACATTACGTATCTTGTTTGTCTCTAGACGATGAATCATCGAATATTGTTTCGCAAAACATTTCTCAAAATTCTCCTGGTAGACTTTATTGATCATACAGAATCTCTGAGCCAGAAGTCCGTAAAGTCGAACACAAGTCTTTTCTTGGCTGCAGCATTCCAATATCATCATACACAGCTCGATTTCTTGCCCCGCTTCCAGCTTTATTTTCAATAGCTTATGTCCGACTTCTTCAAATTGAGCACCAGACATAATTGTCAGATATATAGTTCTGCGGAGTTCTACAAGGTTTGTATTTGTAGCATCTTCAATATCATCAACTTCATCAGAATCACACGAACCACTGTCAGTATCATCTTCCACATCCTGATCCAAGTCGTCTCCTAGCATCGACGTCTTAATCTTTTCATATTTCCTTTCACCTTCCATGAAATCTGAACCATGCCTGAAAACATCGAGATAGGTCTCTGGATCAATCTCATCATTCAGGGATATCTCATGAGTAAACTGATTTTCTGAGTCGACCAGATCTAATTCAGGCTGAACTGCAGGAAAATCGCTAAAACTCGCTCTTCTGACAGCGAATAAATCCTCGATCATAAACTGAACCCTCTTGTCAATTTCTCCTTCGTGCAAGATCCCTCTAAAGCGATCAAACACAGCGTGCGTACCCTTAGGACAAACGTCTTCAAGAATGGAACCACATTCTTTGAAGTGAACAAAAAGAAGCGACAAAAAATTAGAGAACTACAAAAAAACTTATTAGGTTCAACAGTACAATAAAACTTACTTCTAGTTTTTTACACAAAAAATAGGATTCAAGTCTCCATGTGCTTCAACATTTTTCTTCCTCTTCTTAGCCATAACAATCGAAACGGAATTCATGTCTATGTTCTCTTTATCCGGACAAGTTGTGATATTGTGGCCCGACTTTTTGCACAATTAGTAGATTATACAACTGGTTGTATGTAGTTTATGTACAACCTTTTCAATGTTGTCGAGTTTTGTTATAAAGTTGTCGAGCTTTACTAACAAAATTGTCGAGTTACAATACAAAGTTATTGAGCTTAAGAGGAATAATTATTAAACTCAATAACTTTTTAAATTAACTCAATAACTTATAAAATTGCTCGACAACTTTGGGTAAATAACTCGACAACTTTGAAGCGGTTGTACAATACTAATATATAACTGGTTGTAAGATAGTATTTGTGCTTTTCGCACAAGGTGCAACTCCTGACTTGCTTTTGTGCAGCTTCTTTCCCTCCTATTTCTCGTCTAGATTTTGGACGACCTTTGGTTTTTGAAATCGGAGGATTACTAATATTAATGATACCATCATCAACTTCACCATTTACAATTTCTTGGTCGGTCACTGAAATAATTTTCTCATGAAATTCATCACGACACCAGCGTAGCGGTAAGTACCTCATTGGAATTTTAAAACAATCCTTATGCATGAAAACAGATACAACATGTCGGCAAATAATACCCCAGAACTCGAATAGCTTGCAAGTGCAACTAATCGTTTCACCGCTCCAAGTGACCTTGTGCTTTTGTGTACGGGGATCTTTATAGTGTTGCACAACAAAAACCACATTACCTGCCTCACATATCGTGTATTGAGTAGCCCTTCTAAACCACATTACCTGCCTCACATATCGTTTCACCGCTCCAAGTGACCTTGGGCACATTATAGAAAAACCGTATTTTAATATGCAATCAAAAATAATTCTAATCTTCGATCCTTCCTTCTTGCTGAAGGCTAAATCCTACGTTCCTTGTACGTAGGCATCGTGATCTTCTTTATTTTTCTTGTTTATACGGTCTGTGCTAGGGTTTGTTTTGCTGGTTCTCTTGCGAATTCTCGTAGTACGGTTTCTGTTTTGTAATAGGGTTTCATTGTTTTTCGCTTTCTTGGTGTGGTTGGTGCGTGATACCTGGATTGTGAATGGAGAGGGGGGGTTGTAGTACGGGGAAGGGTGTGATGGGGGTGACTGATGGCGAGGGTGCGGGCGTGTGGTTGGTGCGTGATACCTGGTTTTTCGATTTCTACTAATAAAGTCATTTGTTTAAACAAGCTAGGATGAAGAAGTCAATTGACATTACTGTTGGTGATTTAAGTGTCATCGTGCCGTTTAAGTATAATTGGATATCGTGGTAGAATCATACGGAAACTCGTAACGTTACAATATGAATCGGGAGTGTGGAGTACACGTTCATATATAAACAATTATTGAGTTAACGGATGTACGGAAGAAGCGGAAAAAGAAATAAATGGTTATAGAATTGGTCAATGCACCAATTAATGAACAAATGGTTGAATTCAATGAATGTTTATTAAATTCAATGAATGTTTATTTAATTCAATGAATCTTTCGAAAATGTCAAACAGTGGCAATTCGAAATATGAGCATTTATTTAATTCATTGAATGTTTTCCGCACCAAAAGTTGTCGGTCTTGAATAGGTACGTGCCTTTTCATAGATACTCCGTATCATGTATATTGCCCCTTATAAATATAAGGAGTTTGTGAAAGAAAAACATATACAACAAAAATTTCAGATTTCTACTCTCTACAAATCAAACAAAAACATTAAAGTTCTTCTTTGTTTTTAGCCTAAAAATCAAAGGGACTTTGTAGTTTTATCCTACGATTGATTTCGCGGTCTCCCTAAGGCAAGTAAGGGGCGAAATACTTTCTAAGGAGAGCAGTCACTTGCGACTCTACAATTATCCAAGCACTAATTTCTTTCATACACAAAACTATTGTTTCATACATTATTATCCGACCGTCTCAATCTAACATTCTTAGAAAGTATTTGTGAAAATAGTGTGTGTATGCCATGGATGATATGAAGGGAAAAAGCAAGTTTGAAATACTAGAGAAATTTGAAGGAATTGATTTTCGTAGATGGCAGAAAAAGATGCACTTCAAACTTTCCCATCTAAAAGTAGCATATGTAATTACTACTCCGTGTCCACCGGAACCGGAAGATGATCAGGCTATCGATGCACTCCGTAGGAAGGCAAAATGGGAAAATGACGATTATATATGTCGAGGACATATATTGAATGGGATGTCAAACGCTCTTTTTGATATGTATCAACATGTTGAATCTTCTACTCTACTTTGGGATCAATTGGAAAAAAGGCATATGGATGAAGATGCCACAAGTAGCAAGTTTTTGGTAAGTCGTTTTATGAATTATAAGATGACTGATTCCCGTTCCGTGTTGGAACAATTTAATGAATTAATTCATATAATTAATCGATTTTCTCAATATGATATGCCTATGAATGAGAATATGTCAGTGTCTAGTATTATTGAGAAATTGCCACCGACATGGAAAAATTTTAAACATGAATTGAAACACAAAAAGGAAGTCATGACTTTGGGTGAACTTGGACGAAGTCTCCAAGTCGAGGAAGGCCTTAGGGTGAAGAAAATGAAAAATCTCAGGAAAGGTAGATGCTAAGGGTTCCTCCATTAATTTGGTGGAACAAGGGGAAAGTTCTAAATGGAAGGACAAGGACAAAGGCAAAGGCAAGAAACGACCTTATAATGATACTAATAATGAACCGAACAAGAAACCAAAAAGTGCTTGTTGAATATGCGGTAAAACCGGACACTTTAAGGCGGATTGCCGAGTAAGGAAAAAGAAAATGAAAACTTCGGGGAAAAGCACCGGACAAGGGTCTAAGGACCATGGTGCTTCTACTAGCCAAGGTAATATTTTAACTTGTATTAAAAATAATTCTAGTATGAATTATGTTACATCTATTGATGAGGCAAATTATGTCAAGGATGATGAAATAATTTGGTGGATTGATTCGGGTGCAACAAGACATGTTTGCAAAAATCGTTCTTGGTTCAAAAATTTTGTACCGGTAGAAGACGGTTCCATTCTTCACATGGGCAACGAATCAACCGCAAAAATACAAGGTCGTGGAAATATTACTTTAGTATTTAGTTCCGGAAAATCCGTAGTATTAAAAGATGTATTATATGTACCCGATATAAGGAAAAACTTAGTATCGGGAGGATTATTAAATAAATCCGGTTATAAACAAGTCATAGAATCGGATAAGTATGTATTATCAAAATCCGGAATATTTATAGGTTTCGGTTATTATTGTAATGGTATGTTTATGTTAAATATAAATAAAATAGATGATTGTGTGTATATGGTTTCTACATCTACATCTCCGTCTAATTTATGGCATGCAAGGCTTGAACATGTTCATTATAAGCGACTTCTTCTTATGTCTAAACATGACTTAATTCCACCATTTGATTTACAAACTCGTAAATGTGATACATGTATGCTTACTAAAATTACTAGACAACCTTTTAAAAACATCATAAGTACATCACAAATGCTAGATTTAATACATAGTGATTTATGTGACTTGCATTCTACTCCATCTTTAGGAAATAAAAGGTATTTGGGAACTTTTATCGATGATTATTCCCGGTTTTGTTATGTCTATTTAATGCATACTAAAGATGAGGCTCTTGATAAATTTATCACTTATAAAAATGAAGTAGAATTGCAAAAATCTAGCAAGATTAAAAGACTTGAACCGATCGAGGTGTGGTGAGTACTTGGATCCTAAGTACTTTGCAAATTGTGGAATTATACATGAAATTACTCCTCCATACACACCACAATTAAATGGTGTAGCGGAAAGGAAAAATCGAACTCTAAAAGAGATGATGAATTCCATGCTATCATACTCGGGTTTGAGTGAAGGTTTTTGGGGTGAAGCCGTGTTAACCGCATGTTATCTATTAAATAGAGTGCCAAACAAGCGGAATGAAATAACCCCATATGAACTTTGGTACAAAAAGAAGCCGAATCTAAGTTATCTTAGGGTTTGGGGATGTCGGGCCGTTGTAAGACTACCCGATCCTAAAAGGAAAACTTTGGGAGAAAAAGGAATAGATTGTATATTCATTGGTTATGCTATGCATTCAAAAGCATATAGATTCTATGTAATAGAACCTAATAATTCAATTGCGATTCATTCCGTGATTGAATCAAGGGATGCAATTTTCGATGAAGAAAGATTTACATCGATGAAAAGGCCTAAAGACTTAGTGCCAAATATTAATAATAATACTAACAACTTGTCACAAAGTTCGGTCAACCCCTCCCAAGTGGTCGAGCTTCGGAGAAGTAAAAGAGCTAGAAAAGCAAAAGACTTCGGTCCGGACTTCCAAACTTATTTAGTGGAAGGGTCTAGGAATGAACTAGGACTTCAATATGCTTATTGTTACAACATAGATGAAGATCCTAAGACATTTAAAGAGGCAATGACATCACAAGATGTTGTTTTTTGGAAAGAAGCCATCAATGATGAAATGGATTCCATAATGGGAAACAATACATGGGTTCTTTCTGATTTACCAAAAGGATGTAAACCCTTAGGTTGTAGATGGATCTTTAAGAAAAAGATGCATGTTGATGGCTCCATCGACAAGTTCAAAGCTCGATTAGTTATTCAAGGCTTTAGACAAAAAGAAGGAATAGACTATTTCGATACTTATGCACCGGTTGCTAGAATTTCTACTATAAGGTTATTAATAGCAATTGCTTCCATATATAATTTGGTAATACATCAAATGGATGTGAAAACAGCGTTTTTACATGGTGAATTGGAAGAAGAAATTTACATGAAACAACCGGAAGGTTTTATTATGCCCGGACAAGAGCATAAGGTTTGCAAGTTAGTGAAGTCCTTATACGGACTTAAACAAGCACCAAAGCAATGGCATCATAAATTTGATGAAGTTGTCTTATCTAATGGTTATAAACTTAATCAATCGGACAAATGTGTATATAGCAAATTTGATAACTCCTATTAATGGTGTCATCATTTGTTTATATGTTGATGATATGTTAATTTTTGGTACGGATCAAAAGCAAGTTGATCTTACTAAGGCATTTTTATCATCAAGTTTTGCTATGAAGGACATGGGCATATCGGATGTGATTCTCGGAATTAAGATTAAAAGAACTAATCTTGGCATATCCTTGTCACAATCTCATTACATTGAGAAAGTACTTAAAAAGTTTAATTGTGAGAATAGCAATCTTTGCTTATTCACCAATGGAGGCAAACATAAAATTAATGCCTAATACGGGATTACCATTGTCACAATTGAAGTATTCTCAAGTCATAGGATGTTTAATGTATGCTATGACAAGTACTCGACCGGATATTGCATATGCAGTTGGAAGGTTAAGTAGATACACAAGTAATCCAAGTAGTCATCATTGGAGCGCGGTAATGCGTGTTTTAAAGTATCTTAAGAGTACAAAAGAATTTGCATTAACCTATAGTGGGAATCCTTCGGTGTTAGAAGGCTACTCGGATGCAAGTTGGATCACCAATATTGAAGATCATTCTTCAACTAGTGGTTGGGTCTTTTTGCTTGGGGGAGGTGCCATTTCTTGGGCTTCCAAGAAGCAAACATGTATCACGACATCCACTATGGAGTCGAAATTTGTAGCCTTGGCAAGAAAGGAAAAGAGGCGGAATGGCTTAAGAATTTGGTATATGAAATACCTCTATGGCCCAAACCGATATCTCCAATATCAATCCATTGTGATAGTGCAGCAACTTTGGCTAAAGCTTATAGTCAAATATATAATGGGAAATCGAGGCATCTCGGAGTAAGACATAGCGCTGTTTTCGAGAATTAATTTCCAATGGAGTTATTTCGGTAGACTTTGTAAGATCTCAACAAAATCTTGCGGATCATTTAACTAAAAGTTTGGCAAAACATTTAGTTGAAAGATCGGTTCTAGGGATGGGTTTGAAGTCCATTAAACCTTAAGTATTGGGATACCCAATTCCCCTCTAATACAATGTTAGAGGTAGAATTCAATGTGGAAGGCCTTTTATTTAAGATTGAAGTACATCGAAGTTTTGTCCCGAAAGGTATGTACTTGGACTGCTTTGTGGGTTAAGGATGAAGTGTTATCTTCTTAATGAATTCTTTGGAAAAATGTACTTGCAGGTGCATGATAAAAGAATTCACCTATGTGAGACGTGAAGTATAGCCGACTTCGGAAGCTTTTGGACTCAAGCTTTTATACGCTCATGAGAGGATTAGGATACTAGGCTTGTAATAAGTATCAGTATATAACTTTATTGTTTAAATGGAATTTGTGTGTATTTTGCCTTCATGTATTCAAAATGTTCAAGGGTTCGATCCTTAGAGACACCCTTTTTACTAGAGTATATGGAACGTGCATTTTACTATGTGAAAATTCAATCTTCGTGACATTTTCATTTATGCGCAAATTTGATGATTGGTAGGTATTAAAACGAATCAAGGATTACACTTAAATGGGGGAGGAATGTTGGTGATTTAAGTGTCATCGTGCCGTTTAAGTATAATTGGATATCGTGGTACAATCATACGGAAACTCGTAACGTTACAATATGAATCGGGAGTGTGGAGTACACGTTCATATATAAACAATTATTGAGTTAACGGGATGTACGGAAGAAGCGGAAAAAGAAATAAATGGTTATAGAATTGGTCAATGCACCAATTAATGAACAAATGGTTGAATTCAATGAATGTTTATTAAATTCAATGAATGTTTATTTAATTCAATGAATCTTTCGAAAATGTCAAACAGTGGCAATTCGAAATATGAGCATTTATTTAATTCATTGAATGTTTTCCGCACCAAAAGTTGTCGGTCTTGAATAGGTACGTGCCTTTTCATAGATACTCCGTATCATGTATATTGCCCCTTATAAATATAAGGAGTTTGTGAAAGAAAAACATATACAACAAAAATTTCAGATTTCTACTCTCTACAAATCAAACAAAAACATTAAAGTTCTTCTTTGTTTTTAGCCTAAAAATCAAAGGGACTTTGTAGTTTTATCCTACGATTGATTTCGCGGTCTCCCTAAGGCAAGTAAGGGGCGAAATACTTTCTAAGGAGAACAGTCACTTGCGACTCTACAATTATCCAAGCACTAATTTCTTTCATACACAAAACTATTGTTTCATACATTATTATCCGACCGTCTCAATCTAACAATTACCTCCCATAGTCCTTATAAGTATGGATCTGATGACCCTCTAGGCTCTATCCTCTGTCTTTCAATTAGGAAGGGTAGAGTCTTCTCGAATAAGGATCTTCTCCATTTCCTCAAAAGAAATGGAGGTCCATTACCTTTCAAGGGTCCGACTCTAATTCTGGATAGATTGGGTGGCGTTTGTAAAATACATTTGAGTACACTTACAAGACGTACTCCATAGTTTGTCAATTACCTACTGTATACATATTAATGGTAATTAGAGAAGTATGTACATCAAAATCAATTGATTTTGTAATTTCATCAAAGCTCTACTGGAACTCTTAAGCCGTCATAAGCTAGTTGAACTGGTACTCCTTCCCTGAAACATTAAACGGGAAAATGGACATCAGTTCTAACAATTCCGCCCAGAGTTATTCCTCTTTCTGAAGACTCCCAAAATTCCGGTACCTACCTGCATAGTCATTTTGGAGTTAAATTACCTTTGAGACCAGTCCACAAGTGACGCATTGATCCGATCATGATCATAGGCATGATTCATACCAATTAGAAATGCATTCTTTGGCCGAATCTTCTTTATCGCGTCTAGGGCCTATACAAGGACCAACTTGATTAGTCATACACTACTCTAGTCGTCTCTCGTTGGTCTAGGAACGAGATGTTCTTCTTTGATGAACCATAGAGAAAGTTGCATCATGAAATATACATTTTGAAAAATGCAGGATAACTCATAAAGAAAGACACAGGTTTATAATGTAGAAAAACGTTTACAATTTCAACTTTTCGGGATTTATTTCACATTGCTTCATCGTTACACCAAAGCAAAAGAGTTGCGAGTTTTTAACTATTAGAAATGGTGAACCTAAAAGAATGAATATATATATATATTCTGAAAGCATGCATGAAGCTCACCTTAGGAAAGCAGAAGTGAGTACTCGGGCCTTCTATCTGAAATCGGACAAAGAAAAAATTAGTACAGATGTTACCAGTGATGCAAGGTCAAGTGACATTTCTTTTGTAAATTTATCGACTATAGGACTCTCCCAATATAGAGAGTCCTAACATTTTTCAGAGAGGTCTTAATCTAGTAATTGGCAAAGTAATCGGTAATATGATAGCCTTTAGTGAGAATCAAGGAAATGCAAGTATATATGTTACCAAATGAATAGTGTTTGTATCCAAAATAAGAAGGTCCAGCTGCCCACCTCCACTCTCAGAGATAACTGCAAAATGACATCTTTATGGAACGATATATAGAAGCGACATCAATATTCTCTTTCTTTTCAGGATTCTGCAGACAGTGAATGTTCTGAATAAACATGTAATGCAGCAATATGCAAGAATGCTCACCAGATTCTGTGCTGGAAGGAAATCGCGAAACATCAGATACATATGCTACTTTACATTTGTCACCAAACAAATAACCTAGTGAAACATAGTCTTCACCATGCATAACCTGTGAAAACATTTAGAAATCAATCAAAGTGATTAGCGAAGAACACGGCCAACATTCAAAATACAATCATATGATCATTTTACCGGCAAAGGGTTAAATTGCAGGCCTGAAGCAACGAATGGGATCTCGTATTGGGCTTGAATTATTCTCCAATCAACCTGTGGTGACTCTTGTCTTTGAACTCGACCTTTTTTATGTGCGTCCATGGATAGATTGGGAAATCGTGATAGAACACTAGCCCAAGAAAGGACACACAGTTACAGTTCTATAAGCTTGAGGAAATCTCGATAGAACCTCCAATAATGGAGTAACATAGTTGAAACGGTAATACCTATCAACACACTCCCGTGTGGCGTAAATTGGAAGTGGACTAACACTGTTGGTGACTCCAAATTGGTTAACAGAATGAATATCATCCAACCCATGGACTGCATCAGCATGCTCATGAGTCAATACCACCTGCAAATTATCAACTAATAAAACTCGATGTGCCTGTCATGTTATTTTCTTGAGCCGTGACCCAGAGAGTCGTTTGCCAATAAGATGAAAAGAATTAACTCACGGAATCAAGACGAGGAATTTTGTATAAAGTGAACCATCGTAGTAGTTGCTCCCGGAAGGTCTTACCCATATCGATCAATATATACCTGTGTTCACCATTTTTCTGACAGTAGTCAATCAGAAGAGATGTGTTGCACCTGTACGTTGTACAACTAAAATCGATCATATCAAATTTCCTTAAGACGATACCAGTAAGTGGATTATACATCTGATGTACTACCACCACTTTTGTAGTCTTTTTGGCATTATAATAAAGTTTCCGAGTTTTTTTTTTTAAGTTTTACTATCAAGTTTCTGAGTTCATTTACTTAAACATTAAGCTCAAAAAATTACAATATAACTCAGTTAAATTTGAGTTTTGAAGGCAAAAAAAATGTAACTTATAAACTTTAAAAAGCTCAGAAAAAGTACACATAAGATCAATAACAAATGAAAGTTTGAGGTACTACAATCCGATGTAGGTTCCTATTTCTCCATTACTTGAGTACGTGAACAGCTAAAATGGATAATATCAAATTTCCCTAAGACGATAATGTTACGTGAGTAGGTGAACAGCTAAAATCGATCATATCAAATTTCATCTCAAACAATAATTAATCATATTTCGTAATAAAGCAAAAAGAATTTGGATTTGACATATGAAGTGGTGAGGAAGAGAGGACTGGACCTGTAATTAGGATTAAAGTGAGGTGGAATTGACAAAGACTGAGAGCAAACAGGGCAGGGGGGATGAGAAGGCTGGATCAAACACCTCAGGCTTGGCACGCCACCCGAACAGCCGGTACCCATGAATATGAGGGCTGATTGATTCTCGGGTTGTGGCCGAAGCCTGGTGTTTGTCTCCATTTCTGTCAAGTGAGAGAGATCAAATCTCAAAGTCCTTGAATATTAGTTAAGAATGACTAGCGCCAGTCAACTATATTTTGAATTTTTTATTTGTACACCAACTACCTAGTAGACTAGTAGTTGAATGACGATAAAATTGGAAGGATATAGGTAGTTCAATGACTTGGAAAAAACCGTAGGGAAAAGGCCAAGGGTGCAACATTTTTTGTGGACCACTTGGTTACCACAACTTCAATTGGTCTCCCTTGTGACGGGTTACCATTTGTGACGGATATTTTGTGAGATAAAATGGTAACAAAATGGGTTAGTGGAGAAAGGGGACCACATGAATAGTGTTGCAGAGAGAGAAAAAGTGGGTACATTGTGAGGTAAAATGGTATCCGTCACAAGCTTGTGACGGATATGTCATGTCTTCAATGAGAATTTGTGCCACAACTTGGGGTTGGGCATTGTTAACGACTCGTTTATGATGGTGGAGTCTGGCGGTTAAAATCTTCTTGAGAAATGCCGGGATTTTAGGTTTGAATCTTTGCAATAGTAATTTTGTTGCGATTGTTAACTTCGAGCAGATGACCCTTGAAAGGCGCTGTTGTTTTTGGCTGAAAAGAGCTGAACTGAACTAAATGGAGCTAAACTGAATTGAACTAAACTAAAATATGAAGCTAAACTGAATTGAACTAAACTAAAATGAGCTGAAATTAAGATAAAAAAACAGGGCCTAAAATGATACTTGTAGTTGATCTTATATGTGTGATTTGCAGGCTATCATGTATTTTTGGAGGTCTATCTAAAATGCACCAAGTAAAAAAGGTAACCGGTGCGAGTTTTCTTGTTATCAGAGGAAAAAAAATCACAAATTGTTGTGTAAGACCACTTTATCTATAAGACTAGCCTAATAACTAAAAGCCCAAATAAATTAGTTAATAAACTTGTAGAAAATTATTTTATTTTGAGAACCTAAAATTTTATATTGGATAAATTATATACTCCGTATTTAGATTTGTTAGTTTTCATCATAAAATGTCGGGCCGTTAAAAATAAAATTAAACTATAAATAAATTTAATTGTTTTGTTTGAGCTTCTCTTCTTTTGGGTCAGTCATATGCTATAGCACGGTCCTATAGGAGAGTTGCTGAAAAAAATAGACGTTTACATTTAGAGGCACGGAAAACAAGCAAGACGGATGGCTTTATTGGTTCACTGTGGGCCTTGTCTTCTTATTTCCTGTCATATATGGTGTAGAACTATGGGCTTTATAAAGCTATAAATGGTTTTGGGCAGCGTCATTTTGGATGTCATGGTCTTGTTCCATGATCCAGTTGAAGGCCAACTTTTTTTCGACAGCAGTAAATTTTCATAAATAAAAACTAGTACAAATCGTTCATTTAAAATACAAACAAAGGGGGATTGAAAACCCCCGAACCACCTAGTATTACCGAAGAAAAGGTACATGTACTGTTAACGAAAGAGAAAAGACGAGTTTTCTTAAAGGAGGATGAAAGTAAGTGTCAAATTCGATGGAGTGAATCTCCTTTCGCTTGGTTCTTGTAACGATAGTTATAGAGTGAGGTAATCTACCCAAAGAGGTTGAAACGTTGATCGAAACCAAAGATCGTTTCCTCGAAGTATCAAAAACTGAACCTTGTCGACATTGACCTTGTCGACTTTTACGCTGTGGACGGCCCCCATTACGTCGCCCTTTGTTGCCTAACTCATCTGCTGCCGCTGCAAATTTAAACATTGTCAATGATACGTTACTAACAAGAGAGAAATCAGTAGATACCGTGTCTTCTTAGTCGCTTGGAAAAAGCCATCTTCTTGAACCAACTCAACACATTCGCTTTCAGCCTGCTTGTCCTCACATCTTGTATGAAGGCTCTTCGACATAGGAGAGGCATTGGGAACTTCTGCTGTCCCTGAAATATCTTCCAGGGAAGTTCCCGTCTGGATGGTTTTTGAGATGAGGGGACATACCCTCATGGTAGACATGGATCTTGGGTGAAAGAACTCTAAATTTTTTTCCTTGCATTAAACTTTCATAGTCTTGAGATGAGAGATTTAGTTTATTATGCGGCTTCGTCTTGTTGGTAAAATTGAGTTGAGATGAATTTAAGGAGGCTGAGGAGATGGTGTCAGTTGCAGGCTCATTCACAACCTTGCAAGACACAGAACCACTCTCGGAATCCATACACTACTACAAATCCAAGCAACTACAACGACCCTTTAACAACGTTTATGCACGAAAATCACAATAGACGTTGTAGAATGTATGGCGCGATTTTTACTAAACTTAATTACAACGGGTATAGTTATATAACCGTTGTTATACGTTTTAACAACGGGTCAAATTTGCACAACCGTTGTTAATAATTTGGAGCAAAATTGGCGCAATGTTAGTGAAAAGTAATCACAACGGGTATTTTTAAACCCGTTGTTAATAAGTATTTGACAACGGTTATTTATTTACAACCGTTGTTAAAACTTATTTGACAACGGTTGTTGTTGAACAACCGTTGTCAATACTTTCAATACTATAAACCACACAAACACAGATCAGCTACAGCCACAAAACACATACATAACCTAACACAAACACAAACACAAACACAAACACAAACACAAACACAAACACAAACACAGACAAACACAAACACAGCAAACACACTTTCTCATCGTCTCTTTCTCTCTTTCTCATCGTCTCTTTCTCTCTTTCTCATCGCCGCTTTATCATCTCGCCGTCACTGTTGTTTTCATCGTCTCTTACTTTCTCTGGCAAAACCGTGCTCCTACCGGCAAAACCGTGCAAGGATTTAAAATGTCTGGCATCCGTGTTTTGCGGTGGGCATTCTTGCCCTCACGGCAAAACACCTTCTTCAGGACTTCTTCTTCTTTGTTGATGTGTGAAATGCCGGTTGACCGGCTGCCGGTGTTCCTACCGGCAGTGAGGTCAAGCTTGTTTTTCACCAAATTCTTCAATTAATTCCACTTGTTTGTGCTTTTTACCGGTGGGCGGTTCTTGTCACGCCCGCCGGCAAAACACGATCTTCAACTTTTCTTCAAAAACTTGAGGGATTCTGCGGGTGTGTTTTGCCGGTGGCTAGACCCATTTCTTGCACGGTCTGCAAAACAAAAACACACAGTCTTCATTTCTTCACCTCTTCTTCATGTAAAGGCAATTGGGTGCCTTTCTTGCCCCAATTTCTCCATACTTGGATCGTTTCCTACAAAAGGATACACAAGGTAACAAGTACGGGCATTGGGCACAAAATGCAAGGAAAAACGCCCGAAACCGACTCGATACGAGTCGGTATGCATAAAAGAAAGAGGGAATTAGAAGTAAATTAATCGTATATCAGCTTTAACGTTTGAAGGATCAACCAACAATATCAAAGAGCAATACCAACAAACTTGTTCATAGTCAGGGGTTTTCAGATCATAAGCTGCCAAATTTAGGAAGATAGAGAGGGCAAGAGTAGTGGCAGAAGATTCGTCATAAATAGCTGGGGTACCCATAAGCAAGAGAAATTTAAGAGCAATTTTGTAGTGAAAGAAAGCCAGTGGTATGATGCCCATTTTAAAAAACGTGTTACCCTTATCTTTGAGGATGCCAACACTTTGAAGCGACGGATCCCCACATTTCATAATAGCTGGACGAATGAGTTCATCCATCTTGGAACAATCATCTCCACGAAACATGTCTTCGAGACCGATTAAAATTATTTGATACGCCATAAGTAAACAAAAGAGTGAAGAAAGTAAAAACTAACGGGGTGTTTGGTTCGGGGGCTTTAAGAAAGGGAAAGAGAATGAAAATGGTCGATTCCTTTTCTTGTTGTTTGTTTGACACAAACAAAGGGTAACCCATACCCTCCATTATCCCCAAAACCATTCTCATCCATACCCACTCACCCCCCCCCCCCGCGCGCGGTAACCCCATAACCCCTTTTCCCAGTTTCCCTCCTACTCCCTATTACCACTACTACATCCGTACATCCACCGTCAAACACTACCACCAACACCCACCACAGCCTCCCACACCGACACAACCACCACCAGCGATGCCGGCGGTCCCTTATTCCGGCCCACTCACCGGCCCACTCATCGCCTCTCCACGCCACCCTTGCTTTCCATTTGCACCCCACATCCCCAACCACTAAACACCACACCAACACCTTCAATAACTCTCCCACCCCACCGAAACTCCCTCCCTCGCCGGTAATCTCTCTTCCCCAACACCACACCAACACCAAATCTTGTGTTTATTAGGGTGAGGAAACGACGGTTTCGTGGGTGGTGGCTTATTTTTAATTGTTTGTGGGGCTTTGGGTTTTGATGTCCGACAAGGGAGAGGGGAATGGCGAGGTGGTTGTCGGTGAGGAAACGATGGTGTGCCGTCGGCGACGCTACTGTTGGTGGTATCGGTGTGGATAGTGGTAACAGGTGGTGCGTGATGGCGGTGGCAGGTGGTGGAGTTAGTTCTAATCATGACGATTCCCTTTCTCTTTAATATCCAACCAAACAATAAAGGATATTAGGGGTGATCTCATACCTTTCCCCTTCTTACCCTTTCTTGATCTCATTCCCTTACCCTTTTCTCGTACCAAACGCCTAAGGATAAAGAAATGGAGAAAGGGTAAGGATGCTGAAACAGAGAAAAGGCACAGAAGAAACCCTCTGCCCCCAATTTATTCACCGCCGTTACCAGGCCCAAAACACCACCTCCAAAAAGATCTTAATCACAGAAAGACAAAGACCGATAAGCCACCACCATAAACCAGGCGAAGACGAAGATCGCCAAAAGTCGCAAACCATTTGTGAAAACATTCAATAAACTAAATAAAACCAACTCCATCAACAAAGAAAGCATGACATAAACTCAATAAAAGCAGCAAACACAAACCAAAAGAGAAGTAAAGACAAATGAGATCGGAGTAAGACCTAGACACAGCCAAATAAATTCGATATTGAGGTGAGTTGACGTCAAAGATTGAGCAAATCATAATTTAAGAGCTATGAAAAAGACAACCGCCGCTTGAATTAAAGTCATAGTTAAGAGAAGAAAGGAGGACGAGCAAAGCTATGAAACTGATAAAAGGTTCTATAAATCAGACAATAAGAAGAGCGGCGGTGTAAACATCTGCGATGAACCCAAATAAAAACGCATCTGACGAATTACAAGGAAAGAACATACAACGAGTTGACGGAGACGTACAAGACCGGTGGCTTAAGCGGCAAAGAAGAAACCATGATCAAGCATCTGGACCACCAGAGACCGGCCAAGGAACGGCCGAATCTCTGGTGGAGTCGAAGGGGGTTAGGAGTGGTAGGGACGGAGAGGATGAAGGCAAGGAAGAGGTTTCTTCAAGAGGAGGGAAAAGGAAAAGAGGCGGTTTATTAGAGAGGATTTTATCTCTCTAGCCTTTTATCTCTAGTCGTGTCACATCACATTAACTTTTGCCAACTTGGGAAAAGAAAGGAGGTAAATAGAGCGGGTATAAGTAGGTACGGTATTGTACCGCCTTAGTTTCAACTTTTCAGGACTTGTTCCATAGTACTTCCTCTATCTCGGTCATTTGTTGTCCTTTTTCATTTTGGGTGTCTCAGTCAATTGTTGTCCTTTCTATTTTAGGAATGCATTTGATGAATAATTTGGTCATTCACACTAAATTTGTTCCACATGTCATTTAATAATTGACCCTCTCCTTTTTCCTTGGTCTTTGTGTCAAAACCAAAGGACAACAAATGACCGGGACGGAAGGAGTATTATCAAAGAGGTCTTAATTTAGTGATTGACGCAATAAAATGAATAATGCGAGAGAGATCCAAAGAAAGGCAGGTATATTACCAAATGAATAGTGTTTGTATTCATGATAAGAGGTAACTCCCATCATATAATAAATTGCTGATTTGGATCGGGTATTAAATTGGTTGTTTTAGGGACGAAGTCATAAATACCCTTATATTAAATTTAAGTAAGTTTTTTTTCTAATAGATATTATGCTAATCTGTTTTATTGTGTAAATAATCATAATATCTCATTTAGTTAGGATAATATTATAGAGTCAATATTCTCCCTAACTAAATGAGATATTATGATTATTTACACAATAAAACAGATTAGCATAATATCTATTAGTTTCATTTCGAGATGTTTGTACACATTCTAATGGAATCCCCTTACCTTACGTAGAGCTTGAAGAAGTTTTACATTTATCAATATGTTATCTTGTTAGACACTCATGTTGTGAAGCTGCAGGCCAAACATTCGAAAAAGTAAGAACCAAAATAAAATCACAAACAAATCAAAATCTAAATATTTTATGATGATATACAACTTTTAGTTCCTGGATATAAGTTGTATAACCTATTTTAATAGTTTTTGGCCGGATCACCAACCATGTCTCTTAGCACGACCAACACAAAGAGTAGATAATGAAGGAGTAGGCTACATGTTTGGATGCTTGCCTTGTTTATGAGTCATTAATTTTGATTAATACCACTACCTCACATATATTCCCCCGTTCCGATTATTTGTATATCTATTTCATATTTTCATTTTGGAGTGTTTTAGTCAATTGTTTACTGTTCTATTTTAGGAATGTCTTTGATGAGCAATGTGATCCTGCACACTCAATTAAGTCCACGTAAATCGTAATTGTTATGTAATAATTGGCCTATTCCTCTTTTAATTCCCTTGGCAAAATCAAAGGTAAACAAATGACGGAAACAAGGAAATGAGCCGTACCAACCGTACCCAAGCTCACTTAATATATATAACACATTTAAACTGATGAGCCAAGTTAACTCTACCAGTGAGAGTTTACAGTGGTAGTATTTTAAGATTGCCTACCAACGAGGATATATTTCACTAACACTATGGAAACGAACCCTAACTTCGATCAAAGTCAAAAGCTGAACTCTGTACTATTCTATTAAGATTACAATCACAAAGAAATAAAAGAAATGATATATTTTAGGAGGTAAGAGCTGGGTGCAAGCTAAGCTAGTATATGTAATTTTAATGCCACAAGCCGGCTAGCTGAATATATAGTCTCTATACCAATAGTAGTATATAAAGGGGATGCATGAGTGCATTATATACCATCCTCTTTGTATCAACTCTTACATACCTTAAAATATTCCATATATTTCTAAAGCACTTATAATATAGTAATAGCAAAGAAGATGATGAAGATGAGTAAGTACTCATGCGCATTGTGGTTGGCTATAGCCGCGATTCTGGTGACAGTGGCTTTCTCGGTTGAGCCTATCGTTAAAGGGAAAGTAACACTGCCGGCCGGTGTTGGAACGCTTCAAGGCACCTCAAATAATCCATCTACTCTTTGCGGTAAGTCCTCCGCCCTTGATGCTAAGGGGTGTGGAACTTTGGATGATCCAAACCCGAAGGGCGACCTCAAAGTCGGAGACACTAAGATTTCCGGAAACCTTGATGCAAACCCGGATGGCAAACTCAAAGTTGGAGACACTGCTAAGATAACCGGAACCATTGCTCCTTAATACGGAATACCTAACAACACCACATTTCTACGAGTTAGACTTGTGTCAAGCGGTTTTACACACTAATATAATTGTAAAACAGATCCGAATTAAACACAACCCTATTAGTGGGGTAGAAGTGTTTATTTAAAGAATCTCGTTTTATGATAAATTTGGGTAAAACCGTCTTAATTACACAAGTATTTACATTTCCGACAATTTCTTCGTTATGTTAATTATTTTGATACCATCTTCGTTCCTTGGTGTAAAAGAACTTTCCTTACTTTATCAATCTAGTTTGTTCCTCGTTCGTTGCTTGTTATATATACTTCTAATATACACAAATATTTAATGAATAATCATTATTTTTAAAGATTAATGCGTTTGTAACTAGTATAAAACACGTGCAATGTTTAGTAATGAATAATCATTACGATTCCTTATAACATAGTAATTCAAGCTCGCAAAGATGAAATTCAGTAGTTAAAACTTGAGTGAAAGGTCTTTTAAATCGACCTAACCCGAATGTCCCGTTCCTAATAATAAACCGACCCGACACCCAAACTCAAGTTCCGAGTTTCACACAAACCCGAATTGACCGAACTAATATATATATATATATATCCGGATATTTATTGGTACAAACCGATTATTATCAATCAATAATTTAATAATAGTCAATCTGGAAATGAGTTGGTCCGGCCTGACCCGACCCTACTCTTGTAAACCCGAAATTGTCCCGACCCGAACTAACCGGACACCCGGTTGAACTGTTTGCCAAGTTGTTAGCAAAAGCAATCGTGTGAGAGTTATTTATGGCCTCAGACTATACATTCTAGATTTTCAGTCTATCACCCTGATAAAAAGGGTAGTTAACTTGATATACGTGGTTTGCATGTTATTGTCGTCTCGTGTAGGCAAGAGATAGTGCCTTTGCTTCAAGTTTTCTGCCATACGCCCATACATGGCATAGAACTATGGGCCTTGTTATAGCCTTATAGGCAATAACTGGACTTGGGCAGCATCATTTTGGGGTCTAGACCCCAGACAGACAACATATCATGATCCATTTTAAAGCAATCTTTCTTCAGAAAAAGGCAGGCTATCCCTTGTTTAAGCACTCGTGTTATGCATGGTTAACATGAGTTCAACATCGTCCAGAAGGACCTCTTTAAAGATACGACTATAATATAATTTGTATACATTCGTATCTTCAAAGAGATCCTGATCTCTCAGGCACTTTTATATATTAGCTACGACGGGTAAAGTGAGTCGAGCCTTACACAAGCCCTCGAAAATAGATAGAGGCTATTAGTTTGAATATACACGCTCACTGTAATACGCAAATACATGATACATGAGGTCATTAATCAATTCATTGAGTAGTAACACAATATGCTCGGACGTATAATGCAAGTGACTTTTTAAGATAGACGAATCTTGAAGAATTTTCAACGTGTCTAAACTTTGAGAGGTATTCTAATACAGGGTACATAATATTCGTATTATTAGTTCTCCAGCTCCGACAACTCCGAGTCCCTAGATATAAACCAGCCAGTAGATTCATTATATTCACACCTCATCTACTTTGATTTTTTATTTTCTTCAAGATAAGACACAAAAGCCTCGATATACCCATCATTTAACTTATTATCCCCAAAAACACTTGTCATATTCCTACATTTAATCCTCACTTCTTCCCCCTCTTTCTCAACCATTGCTAACCGCACTGCCTTAATCACACTCTCCGATCTCAATGCCCCATCTTTCTCACCACGCTCAATCTCCACACCGAGTCCTTGACCGACCAACAACCTCGCAACGAGTCCTTGATCATTCATCACAGGTAGCAACACCAACACCCTACCTAGTCCAAGTCCCTCTATCACCGAGTTCCACCCGCAATGACTCAAAAATCCTCTAATCGCCTGATGCCTTAGAATCTTCACTTGTGGGGCCCAACCTCGATGGACTAATCCTCGACCCGCTACCCGGCCCACAAACCCTTCCGGTAGCATATCAATTACATTTTTATCGGACCCAGGTGGGTCCTGGAGTATTAAAACAAACGGCACACCTGAATGCTCCAATCCAAAGCCCAATTCATACACTTCCTCTTGGGTCAAACTAGACTCACTTCCAAATGCAACATATAAAACCGAACCCGGTTCATGCCGGTCCAACCACTCCTTAAAAAAAGCCCAATTATCACAATTTAAATCTTCATTATCATCATTATTACAATCCGGGAAAAGGAACCCAATTGGAAGAACAATTTTCCCATATAATTTCTCAAGGAGATTAATCCATATCGGTTCGAATTCGGGAGAGGTTCGAATCCCTACAAAATCACATCCTGCTATAGAGTTACCAAACCGGACCGTATCTGAGGTAGCTATCCTTGCATCTACCGAATGTTCAAACTTGACAACCTCATACGGTCGATAAGCAATATCAGACTCAAAAGGAATCCAACAAGGCACAACAGTATAATCGTCTAGCGACGAGCGAACATTTCCTAACAACGCAGACGGAGGTCCTATGAACGAGAGCGAAGCAGCATTAAACAATGCTATGTACGCACAAGAAACACCCATCTTAGCTGCCATAGTAGGGATCCAATACGAAGTGAAATCGTATAGGATCCAATCGGGTTGGACCTCTTCTAGGAAGGCAGAGATGGGTGATTCGAGCAAGTCAAATCGCATTTTAAGCAAGGGTTGGAGTATGCTTGGTACGTCCATGGAAGACTCGGCTTGGTCGGGTACACCGTCTAGGTGAGGTAAAGGGATGCTTACTAAGGTTATAGAAGATGTTAAGTTTGGTGGGAGTTTCGGGAGTCTAGCGATGTTGTTTGGGGTTGTTACGAAATATACTTGTAGACCGTTTTTGGCTAAGGACTTTGAGAGCTCTAAGAATGGTGTTAGGTGACCCATGGCTAACCATGGTACCATAACCACCTTGAGAGACTTGCTAGCTTTCATTGTTTTGAAAGTTCGGATATCAGGATTTGGGGAAAAATGAAGATGATGATGAATTCATGGATATGCTTTAAAAAAAGTGAAAAAGCAATTTACAATTCTGAAAGAATATTGTCAACTTTTCCTGTTTAAAATGAAAACGTAAATAAATAAATGAGACACTCAAAAAAGGAAAACGTTAAGGAAATTATATTGAAGAATATGAATGAAAGCATAGCCGTCTATACCTTTGGCTACTTGTATATTCAATCTTGGATGTCATAGTCTTATACGGAATACTTCTTGTTGTTTATTGCAAATTGCAGATCACAGGAAACAGGAAATACCAAATGATATATTTGTTTATTTGGTTGGTCCAAATGAATTCCTGTCTATATGTCAGCCAGAGGATAAAATTACTGCTAACACAAATTCTCATTATAGACGGACACTATCCGTCTATACGTATAGACGGATACCATTTCCCCTCACAAAATACCCATTTGTCATACTGCTAATGGCCTAATGTCACAGGGTAATCATTTTAACCATGGATCATTAATTATAAAGAGCGCGAGACGCGCGACCCCATGGCAGTATATTCCTACTAATCATACTATAGGGAAGAAAAAGAAAAAGAAGAAAAGGAAGAAGCATTGGTCATTCCGTCATTGATATGAAAGGGTAATAAAACCTACAAGGGCTTTCAGAGAGCTTGTAAGGCCAAAGTAGCAACTGAAAATATGACAGCATTACAAAACATTGCTTCAGGTAACAGACATATAATCCATTTGACCATACTCGTCTAAGTGATGATTATTCTATTGAGCAAACCAGATCATTCTTCCGGTAATTTCTCCAGCATTTCCACAGCTTTCCCTACACGAAACTAAAAACAAAAACTGAACAGTCATGTGGGTTAACTATAGTTATTAAAATTATGCGGAAGAAATTTTGAAAAATGTAGGAGTTCAGTTGAATGGAAGGAGTTTACAGTTAAATGGAAATTTAGTAATTAGTATGCAAAAGTAGTCGAGAAGGGTGCTAATAGAATATCGTAAATATGTTAATTATTTGCTAAATGATTTCGTGTATATCTTTTGCATATTCTCTAGGATATTAGGGGTCGTTTGGTTCAAACATGTGGTATGGAATGGAATGAATTCTAACTCCAAGGAGGTATGGAGTTAGAACCCCATACATGTTTAAAGTTGTTTGGTTCAATCCGGGAATGAGAATAATAATGTGTTGGGTGGAATGGAGTTGGAAACTTGGGGGGAGATGTGGGTATGGGATTCCAGGGGTTGGAATGGAGTTAGAATCCATCAGGTATCTAACTCCATTCCAAAATGCTCCAACCAAACATTGGAATGGACTGAATCCATTCCAATCCATTCCAAAAGGTCCAACCAAACACCCCCTTAGTTCCTTATTTATCGCTACCTAACTTGTACATATACTGAGTTTTGATATCAATACAATTCAAGCAATTATATTCTAATATGGTATCAGCTTCCTAGGGCACGATTCTCAAAATCGCTTCCGCTAAACCCTAGTGTCGATCTCCTCCTTCGACATCTCTCTCTCTCTCTCTCTAATCTCCGACCTCACGTCAAATCATCATGGCTCCTGATGCAAAGTCCTCTTTTCATCCTGCACTTGCCGTTAACAACATCAAGAACCACATCGCTGTCACACTCGGTATGGACAACGATCAGTATCCACTTTGGGTTGCTCTCTTCACCAACCACGCGAAATCCAATCGCGTTCTCCACCACATCATCAAGCCTAAGGCCCCCTCTGCCAAGAGTCCCATGACGGCTGATGAGAAGGAACTCTGGGAGACTTTGGATGCTACAGTTCTTCAGTGGATTTATTCCACTGTCACCACCGAACTGTTGGAAACAATTGTCGAGGAAGACTCCACAGCCATGGACGCGTGGGATCGTCTTGCAAACATCTTCCAAGACAATAAAAACTCTCGAGCCGTCACACTCGAACAAGAGTTTTCCCACATCTCAATGGGGGATTTTCCATCTGCTTCCGCTTACTGTCAACGCCTTAAGTCGCTGGCGGATCAATTAAAAAATGTTGGCTCTCCCGTGTCTAATAGTCGTCTTGTATTACAGTTAGTCTCGGGTCTTACCGAAGCCTATCATGGCGTCGGCACCATCATTCGTCAAGCAGATCCGCTACCAGCTTTCTATCGAGCCCGTTCCATGCTTACGCTCGAAGAGGCAGGCTTAGCGAAACAGGCTGCCACGGGTTCATCTTCTGCTAACTATGCTCGTGGATCAAGTGACAGTGACAGCGGTGGACCTTCGTCCAAACCCGCGTCTGGTAACTCTGGCAAGGGGAATAAAGGCGGCAAAAAGAAGGGTAACGGATCCAAGGGAGGTAAAGGTCAGGGTAATTCTTCCAAAACCGCATCCTCTTCTCAAGGTACGACACCTCTTCTGCCGACTCAGGGCACGGGACAGCCACAATGGCCCGGTGGTTATGGTCCTTGGTCGTGGACCCCTGCTCCTTGGGGATACCCGCCTTGCCCATATCCTACCGCTCCTTGGTTTCGACCAGGGATGTCTCCTCGCTCTCAGCCTGGTATCTTAGGACCTCGGCCTGCCCAAGCATACGCCGCTGCCGGGTCTGCCCCATCTCAGACAGATATTGAGGCAGCTATGTACACTCTTGGGTTGACGCCTCCAGAGCCTTGGTACATGGACACAGACGCGACATCTCACATGACGGCGGATCAAGGTAATCTTAAGTCTTTCATTAATTCGAGCAAACGAAATGGTATAATTGTTGGTAATGGTCAATCGATTCCAATTTCCGGTTACGGCAGTACCCACTTACCAAAACCGCACCCTCCCCTTATTCTGAAAAATGTCCTACATGCTCCTAAACTAGTCAAAAATTTAGTCTCAGTACGAAAATTTACAACCGACAATTCCGTTAGTGTTGAATTTGACCCTTTTGGTTTTTGTGTGAAGGACCTACGGACGGGGACACAACTAATGAGATGTGAGAGTCGGGGCGCACTTTATCCCATTTCCGCTGCTAGCAATAAAGCCTTACCTGCCTCGTCGTTTGCTGCTCTGGCCTCATCGCTTTGGCATGATCGACTGGGTCATCCCGGTGCTCCTGTGTTAGCTTCTCTTAAACAGCATAATTTAATTGATTGTAGTTTGAACTCTTCTAAACTCGTTTGTCAATCTTGCTCTCTTGGAAAGCATATTCGTTTACCTTTTACCATGTCAACATCTCATATTGTTTTGCCTTTTGATATTTTACATTGTGATTTATGGACTTCGCCAATTTTAAGTTCATCGGGTCACAAGTATTATCTTCTTATTTTGGATGACTATAGCAATTTTTTATGGACATTCCCTATTGCAAAAAAATCACAGGTGAGTTCTGTCCTACTAAATTTTCATGCCTATATCCAAACCCAATTTGAGCGTAAAATAAAATCCCTACAATGTGACAATGGAACCGAATTTATCAATAACCTTTTTCGAAAATTCTGTGATGCGCATGGACTCGTTTTTCGATTATCTTGCCCTCACACCTCTTCTCAAAATGGAAAGGCTGAGCGTAAAATCCGTTCCGTAAATAACATTGTTCGTACCTTATTATTTCATGCTTCAATTCCCGTCTCTTTTTGGCATCACGCCCTTGACATGGCCACTTATCTAATGAACATACTTCCAAGTAAGCCTATAGCCTATCAAACACCGCTCCAAGTCCTTTATTGTCGTCAACCGACTTATAATCACTTACGCGTGTTCGGCTGTCTATGCTATCCTCTTATTCCCGCAACCACCATTCACAAATTGCAACCTCGGTCCACTCCGTGTGTGTTTCTTGGGTACCCTAAGAATCATCGTGGTTTTAAGTGCTTTGATATTTCGCAAAATAAACTAATTGTTTGTCGACATGTAATTTTCGATGAATCAATTTTTCCTTTTTCCCGAACTCATCGCTCCGACAATCACACCTATGACTTCTTAGATGACGGCTTCTCTTCGTATGTTCTTCGCCATATGATACCATCCCCGTCCACTCCTGCACACACCGACCCCGGTTCACCGTCCCCTGGTGTACACGACCAGACCCCTGACCACCATCAGCCACTTATCACACCAAACCCATCCACCCGTGTGTCACCTCCTCCCTCGTCCTCCATGTCACAGCCTCCACAAAACGAACCTGCCCGGATTTCTAAGCCCGTTACACGCGTTGATCGTGGCATTTTTAAACCCAATCCCAAGTATGTCAAGCCTACCCAACCTCACAATCTCAGTCACACCGAGCCCATATCCCCGATACCTCGTGATCCCATATCGGCCCTCCGTGACCATAATTGGAAGTTGGCTATGAACGACGAATATGCTGCTCTTATTAATAATAAGACTTGAGACTTGGTTCCTCGTCCTCCGGATGTTAATGTCATACGCTCAATGTGGATTTTTCGGCATAAAATAAATTCTGACGGTTCTTTCGAGCGATACAAGGCTCGTCTTGTAGGTGACGGAAAAACACAACAAGTTGGTGTCGATTGTGGAGAAACCTTTAGCCCCGTGGTTAAGCCCCCCACCATACGTACGGTTCTTTGCCTTGCACTCTCCAAATCTTGGTCCATCAACCAGTTAAATAACAAATTTTTACCTAAACGTTTGTCTCACGAAATAGACTAATATTTCCATCTATTAATAATAGAAGGGAATTTCATCATCTGAGTAATCAGCATATTGATCATAAGAACCCCAATAATCAACATATTGATCATAAGCACACAAATAATCCGCACCATTATTTTCATCGTCTGAATTAATTTCACCACAATAATCATCAAGAAAATCTATAATAAAATGGTCATAATCCACAGCTGAGCCACACGGATAAAACTGCAAATCCTTGATTTGTTCCAACAATCTCTTCCGTAAATTTTTTGTAGGTTTCAAGTGGAAACATGCTCGTATTTCAAGGGATTGAAGATGAGGACAGGCATCAAGGATTGCCGTTAGACCGACTATTGTTATGCTATTTTCAATAAGCTGCAAGTGGCGCAATTCAGGCATGCTTCTTGCAATTGCCAATGCCTCCTCATTACACGGCTTACGGGTATATATGCTGTTGGCCAGCTTGTTGAATTTGAAAGTGGTTAGGGAGGGACAAGCATTAATAATAGGGATTGGTTTTTTATTTTGAAAAGAACAGAAATTAAGTTCAAGTTCCTCCAAATAAGATAGCTTTTCAAGCGCTTCTATCAAAGCATTATCAGATATGTTTAGGTAGTGTGAAAACCGAAGGCGTTTAAGTTGAGTCGATCTGCGATCATCCAGTAATAATGTGGTTAGTTTTATCCTGCTAATGGACATAAATAACACACAGAAAAGGAAAGAATCCACAAATGTACATAGCATGTTTTAAAATGGAGAATCCAATGAAAGAATCCACAAATGCTCATCACGTTCATTCTTAAAATAAAAAAGACAACAATTGACTGACAAATTCAAAACTAGACAGAGGGAGTATTTTTTAGAAAAACTATTTTTTTTCATTATCTAAATTAAATCAGGTCTCTTAATAGGTTACGGAAAGAGAGAGGAATCGAGAGGTCTACATACACCTCTCATTTAGGTTATTTTTTGTATAGACCATCCGGTTGAGTCCGGATCAAGACAGGTAGGACTACTAGTGCGGACGACGGCAAAGTTCACTCATGAGTTTTAACAATGTTGTAGTCTCAAAGCTCAAACACAAGATCTTTGATTAAGATCAACCCCTTATCTAAGTGCTCATGGTACATCTATTAATTAGTAATCCGTATGTCTCACACTATTTGGAAAACTTGCTCCAACACGAATAGACTGATAAAAAAAAGCTATTTAGTTGTAGTAAGTCTCCCATTAAGACGGATAGTCTTACGATCAAACGGATCAAATATACACTCAATTGTATACATAGGACAAACATTTTGTTATTATTCTATGCATTATTCTTTTGTCTTACTAAATAAGAATTTATGCATTGGTTAACCGAAAGTGATGCGAAAATATGACCAGTATATATAGTTAGGCCATGTTCTTTTGGACTGAAATTATCTGCACTGAAGTGAATTTAATGGAGCTAAACTGAATTGAACTGAAGTAAAAGTATAATTTCGAGCGCATTTTAATCATGAGTAAATAAATGATTAAGACAGGATTAAACATACCGAGATGCAATGTAGGAACAAATCTCATTGGAACCAAATCCCACGATATGGAGATCGGTTAAACGACCATCACTACGATCAATAGCATTGAACAACATCTTCTCATACTTAATCTCCCTATTAAGACGAACCTGGTTGCGGATATAGATATGGATAGTGCGCCAAATGGAGGGCTCTTTGCACAAAATGTACCACATTTTGCACACAAATTGAACCGATTCAAGTATTTCCAAAGACCCTAGTTTCATAAAAATCATCAGAGATACGTCGAACGGTAAATTGGACCAGTTTCGGTAATTTTTCATAGGTGATTCGGAGGATTTAACTTCATTTGGGATTGAATTAGACGACATGATTTGAATGTTGAAGAAGTTTGACGAAAAAAATTGGCATTTTTATAGTAGTAGTCGAATTCTAGTCTCTTGTGCATGCCGCCCTTGGGAAGTGTTTATCGGTTACACTTTTTACAGGAAAAAATTACTCGTACGGAGTACTACCTTTGCTCGGAAATTAGAGTGTCAAAACTTCAATTCGGTAACACAATTGACTTCTTGTAAGTTGTAATGCCTCGAAAAATACGGGGGGAAAAAACAAAATTACGAGTACAAGGACACAAGGTTACCCTATTAACTAGACCTGACTATGGATAAGCGATTAGAAAAAAATTCATCGTAAACGGACATTTGAGTGGAATATTTTGACCATTAAAAGTTATTTTGTTCTTTTTTTTTTTTGTTTAAGGGAGGGGGGTTAAGTATATTAGAATTAAAAAATTTTATGTGTTACATCTCAACATATATATTTGTACACAAAATAGCATCCTAAACTAGTTCAGTTGCAATTGTTGAAACTAGTTTTGATCACGAAGCTGACAATTGCTGCCTCAAATAAACTGCACTATTCAGAATCTCTGCTACCCATGGTACCCTCGAACTTTGGCAGATTACACATGGTACCCTCCTTTTAACTTTCTACATATGGTACCCTGTATTTACGTTTTTCTTTTCCAGAATGCCCCTAGTCAAACTTCCGTCATCACTCCGTTAGTTTTTTTACTAATGACCTTTTTTTTTGTTATTTAATTCACTAATTATACATAAATCACAAACTCACTTGTTTTGTCTCTTTCGTTATGCTGCAAACTCAATCAACAATTTCCATACTTCAATCTAATAGCCAGTTAATCCACCATGAAATCCCATGTTATCACCTCCAGTTTCAGTTCTCATTTAACGAAACACCATTGCCATATTCTTCGTCTGAAAACCCGACATCAGAACCGAGTCAACAAGCAACCAACTTTTCACCATCGTCACTATCATTCAACCACCAGCTACTCCTCTGTTTCCGTCTCCATCCAACGCGGCCTCGAAATCAAGCCACCAAGACTCGTGCCCATCAACAAGCACCAGCAATCAACAACTTCGCCACCACCGCATCACTATCAATCATCATTACCGTCAATTACCAACCACCTCCTTCTAATTCCAGATCCCGACCACCATCAACGACCAATTCAACCATTCACCTCAATTCATCACCTGCTCCACGCACCTCTGTCTACAACAATGAGCAGCCCAGAAATGAACCCAAATCGAGTCGCCATGACTCGATTGAGGCATCGAAATCCGAGTTGAATTTGCAGTCGATGCTTTTAAGGAAGGAGGAAGAAGGAAATCAAGAAGGAAATCAGATCTGAAAAAAATTTCACCAAAAAAAATAGAAAGACGACGACATCACCAACCGCCATTTCTCCACCAGCCACACCGTCAACCACCTTCCCCCCTCCAACCACCAACAATCGTCAGATCTATTGTTTTTAATAAAAGAATGTCGGCCGCAGTCGGTGATGGGGTGCGTGAGTGGTGGCGATATTCAGAGGGTTGTGCGGTGGTGGATGTGTGGTGGCGTCGGCGTGGTGGTCGTCGAAGGCATGACAAGTGGTGGGAGCTATGAAGATTATGATGGTGATTGGTATGGTGGTGGGTGAAAGAGGAGGATGTTTGGGGTGATTTTGAAGATGATGATGATAAGGGTGGTTTGGGGATTTAGTTATTAAAATTAGTTTATTGTATAAATTAAGGAGTTATGTATTATTAGTGTATTAAATAAACAAAAAAAATGGGTCATTACTAAAAAAAAACTAACGGAGTGATGACAGATGTTTGGCTAGGGGCATTTTAGGAAAGAAAAGTGTAAATACAGGGGTACCATATGTAGAAAGTTAAAAGGAGGGGTATCATGTGTAATCTGCCAAAGTTCGAAGGTACCATGGGAAAAAACCGTTAAAAAAATTCTCTCCTTTCCCTCCCCCAAAACCTAACCAATTAAACAATTATGGATCTTAATTTGAACAAATAACAAGTAATTTGACCGTTTTATCAACAAATCTATTAACACACATCGTTTAATCGATTGAAATGGCTGTTTTTTTTCTTAAAAGATGGAATTTTACAATTAGGGTTTGGATTTTGGGTTGTTGAACGAGCGGTTGTTGGTTGTCGAATTGGTCGGGGTAGGATGGTCAGAGAAGGGTCGACGTTATGGGGAAGGCACAGTGAGTAGGCGCTTGTTGCGGTTGCGGTGGCTGTTTAAGAAGAGTATTGTGGTGACAAGATTATTTGAAGTGAAGATGCACAAATTGTTATGAATTATTATCTTCATATTATGAAATTTGAAGAAATCAACGACTCCTATTAATCGAAGGCACCTATAAAGTTGGTCAAATACGAAGATAGCTTTTCCAAGATCGAGAAACTTTGCTACATCATGAGCTACATTGACATTAATTCAAGCGATGTAACCATCAGGGGGAGTGTGCACGCGCTGTACTATTTTTCCTTATCCATGGTTTTGTCCCACTGGGTTTTCCATAGAAAGGTTTTAACGAGGCAGCTGATTATGCATATATGAAGATTATTGTAGTCTTTTCCTTCACTAGTGTTTTTCCAACCGAGGTTTTCTAGGAAGGTTTTTTAACGAGGCATGTTATTCGGTAATATACATCCAAGGGAGAGTGTTATGAAATGTCTTATGTGGATGTCCATTGGCTTTGTGGTCCATTATAATACTGATGTAATTAGGTTTCTCTCTTGAGATGTACTATATATATGCCCCTATTGAGATGAATAAGATGACCGCTATTGAATCTTCTCCTTCTATTATCTCTCTACAATTTCCTCTATTTCTTATTCTCTAACAGTTTTATTATATATTGTATATATTCAATTATTATTACTTGTTATGATGTCAATAAACTCGGTAAGGCTGGCTTGAGACATGAAAGTGACCCGAAATCCGAATTGACCTGGCCCGCCCTTGACCCGGCTCGAACCTTGTCCGACCCAATGTTGACCCGACTCGAGATGATATGGCCCGAAAGACCCGACTTATAATTGTACCGATCCAAAATGATTTGAAATGACTCAAAATGACTTGAAACAACAAATACTAAGTTATATTAATATTATGTATATCAAAATAAAATTTCATTGGTTACACCATTCTCTAATTGATAGTTCAACTTGTAAAATAGTATTAATTAAGTGTTTAGCCATTAAATTGAAAAAGTCCCAAAATAACCCATACCCTAAAGTGACCAGAAACCCAAAATGCCCCGTTTTAACCCAACCCGATCAAAAACGTGTGACACATCCGAACCGACCGACCCAAACTAACCCTACCTATACGGCTCTACCCAATTCAAGTGACCCATTTACCACCTCGAGTCAGGCCGTCACAACTCACAAGTAGGGATGTCAATTTCCCCCGCACCCGATCAAAATTCGATCCACCTGATCCTAAAAAACGGACGAAAACCCGACCTAAATGGATGATGGATGAAACGGATGACGGATGGGTTATTTCACCCGTCATCCATCCACCACCCGATTTTATTATTTTTGATTTTGAAAAAAATATATGTATTTCATTTTTAAGATACAAAATATTCAGTTTCTCTTATTTTTCTACCCTCATTATACATATTTTGTGAAAATACACACTAAAAAGTTACATTAAAATGATTATATAACTTAATTTTTGTAAAGAATAAAAAGTCTTATCATATTTTTAGTCTTAAGCATACATATACACTGTCACCCGTTTATCACCCGATCCACCTGTTTCATGCATGGATGATGGATGGATGGATGACGGATGATAATTTTAATGAATGACGGGTGGGTTAGATGAGATTTTAATGTGACGGATGAATAACGGATGAGGCTTCACTCGAGCTGAACCCGATCCATTCACATCCCTACCCACAAGTCAGTGAGTAACTTAGGAGGTCCGTCTCCTCCAAGTTTGAAGGTAAATGGGGCGTGTCTACTGTCTAGTAGCAATTATAATGAGCGCACAGAAACCAGAAAAGGAAATGCCAGAGAGAAAAAAAGGCATCAAAACCCTAAAACAGTGAACAAGGAAAGCAATCAATATGTGAGAAACACCAGAATCAATCAACAACGGGTATACTTTCTTAATTCTCTCCTTTTTCAACTTTAATTGTTGTTTTCAACTATTTTTTGATTCCAATTGCACCTCTCTTCCCCTGTGTTATTGTTCAATTGAAACCATACTGGAATATGATGGTTGAATTTGATTACTTTTGTTTCGGTTTCGGCTCGTGGCGGTGGTTGAACCTCTTCTGATATACTGCAGTTTATTTGAGGCAGCAATTATTCCGTAAAACCTACAAAATAGTTGGTGATCATCAATGTGGAGTCTAGGGAAGGATATTATTTTCGGAGAAATTCTGCCAAAATTACCTCCCAAATCATTAATTCGTTTAAAATGCGTCTCTAAATCCTTACAAACCCTAATTTCATCTCGAGAATTCATCCAATTGTATTTCTGCTACCACTCGCGCTCCTCTGATGATGATGATCTCCTTATTATCCATAAAAACGGCAGCGTTCTCTGCTACCGTCTTGATTCCTCCACCCCCGTCGCTACCTTCACTTGGCACGACCAAGGTTCAATGTACATCATTGGCTCCTGCAATGGTGTTTTGTGTACCGATCCCCCTAATGTCTACACCTACTGCCTACTCAATCCCACTACCCGAGTTTACTGTGATATGACACGCAGCGTAAATCCTAACGATGGCTTTGCCTTTGATCCTGTTAACCACGATTTCAAAGTCGTGGGTTTCACTGATGAACGTAACCATGAAGGTATTGATACCCGGATTACCAAGGTTTATAGCTTGAATGCTAATTCTTGTACGACACTGGATACCCAATTTCCCTCTGATTCAGTGGAAGGATGGCACAGACACGGGGTTGTAATTAATTACTGTTTGGTGCATTGGATGTTCTGGAGCCCGTCTTTGCGTAAACGTAGGATTGGTTGCTTTGATGTTTGTAAGATGAAATGGACAGATGATGTGCTATTGCCTCGCTATTATTACGACCCAACTCGCAGGAACTACCTCCTTGATTTCGGGGTACTTGATGGTCTTTTGTGTTCCTCGTTTGAAAATAAAATCGATTCTTGCTTTGATGTGTGGGTAATGATGGAATATGGGGTTCAAGATTCGTGGTTCAAGTTGTTTAGCATTCCTATTTCCAATAATTTACAAGAGGGGGTCATACCGGTTGCCAGTCGCAATAGGTCCGCTGAAGTTTTAATCCGCCAGCGTCATACTTCTAAGTTTTACTGGTACGATAGGGCGGATGGTCGAATGAGTGACGCAAAATTTGATGGAGTTCCGATTTCTTCGTACTTTGAAACTTATATGTGCAGCAGGAGCATGGTTGAACTTCCTGGTGGCAGACTATTTGACGATCGTTAGGAAGATTGAGGAAGTATATGATGTCTGTTTTGGTAAGATTGAAGGGATGACATTGTGGGAATGAAGTTTGATGCTTTGTTAAAATTGATTAGACTAAGATTTGATGTAGTAATTCTAAAAGCATGTTCTCTGAAAACCCAATGTTGATAATAAGATTGTAGAAATGAAATTGCGGTGATGAAGTTTGATGTTTTGTAGAAACTATGTTGCTCGCATCTTCAATATTACCTTGCGTACCTGTATATGAATATGCCACCTTATCCCTATGTCAAAAAAAAAAAATTGACTATTTTCGGACGATCAACAATGAAAATTGTCACAAGATACATGCACATCATGCCACTTCACGATACAAGAAGCAGACGGAGACTAACAAATCATCTTTCGGGCACAAAAAATACAAGACGGCCACTATTAGTCGCAAGGGAGCCTTTACTATATCTTCTGCCAGGAGCCTTGAGCCTTGACTATTATGAAATTGTGGTGATGAAGTATGCTTATGATTTCTAATAATCATGCCGTAGATAAGAAGATGAGGAAGAAACAATGGTCATTCTGTCATCAATACAGACCTGGTAGTCCTACTGAACAAAACAGAAACATGCATGTATGCAAATCGGAAAGTAGCAACTGAATATTCAACGACATTATAAATTTTGCTACAGAAAACAGACTACTAAGCCAATTAGTCTAATACATGCTGATTATCACCAGAAATACAGTCCATGTAGATGATCGCTATATTCGTCTAACTGGTAACCCGTAATACTACTGAGCAAAACAGATCATTCTTCATGTCTTATTTCTAGCATTTCCATAGCCTTCCCTACAGGAGCTCGAAAACAAAAACTGAAGAGCGTCAATAGATATTCAAAATACGCAAAACAAAGTTCCAAAAATGCCAAAATTTCAAATGAATGGAGTACAGTTTAAATGAAAATGACAAATTTTACCTAACCGTTTGTTTTGGAAATAGACTAATATTTATTTCTGTAATAGTCTGCAATTTCATCATCTGAATATTCAAAATCATCATGACCGCCTAAATAATCAATGTCACTATATTCATCTGAATCACTTGATGAATACTGTAAATCCTTGATCTCTTCGGATAATCTCTTCCTTAAACTTGGTGTAAGATGCAACTCATAACACTCTCGTAGTTCGAGGGATTGAAGATGAGGACAGGCATCAAGGATTGCCGTTAAACCAACACTTGTCATGTTATTTTCAATAAGCTGCAGGTGTCGTAATTCAGGCATGCGTCCTGCAATTGCCAATGCCTCCTCATCACACGCCTCATAGGAACCTTCAAAGCCGCCGAGCTTGTTGAATTTGAAAGTGGTGAGGGAGGGACAAGCATTAATAATAGCAACCGTTTTTGCAACTTGAAAACGGCAGAAACTAAGTTCAACTTCTTCCAAACAAGAGAGCTTTTCAAGTGCTTGTATCACAGCATCAGCAGATATGTTTCGGCAGCGTGTAAGCCGGAGGCGTTTAAGTTGACTCGATCTGCCGTGATCAAATAATAATATCGTTAGTTTGTTACTTAATTATACATTGGTCGCCCCGTAGCCAGATATGAACTCATAGTTTCAGCTATGGGTACGAGTATTACTTGTAGAATACGAGTCAAGATCCTCTTCATTTCCCATTTATGCCCTATGGCCTATTTACTCCTAATGGTTAAGAATTAAGATAACATTGGTAAATATTATCAGTCTATTCGGATAATCAGGTTACATGTTAAACATAATTTCGAGTATATTTTAATTATTACAGGTAAATAAATGATTAAGACAGGTATACGGGATTGAACATACCGAGAAGAAACATAGGAACAAAGCTCATCGGAACCAAATCTATTGATATCGAGATCAATTAAACGACCATCACTACGATCAATAGCATTGAACAACATCTTCTCATGATTAATCTCCCGTCTTGCTCGAGCGAGGTTGTGGATACGGATAGTGCGCCATAAAGAGGGTTCTTTGCACAAAATGTACCACATTTTGCACACAAATTGAACCGATTCAAGTATTTCCACTGCCCCTAATTTCATCAGAATCATCAGAGTTACATCCAACGGTAAATTAGACCAGTTTCGATAAATCTCCGAGGGTGAATCGGGATTATCCATGGATTTAACTTCATTAAGGTGAAAATTAGACGACATGATTTGTACATTGAAGAAATTTGACGACAAAGTTGGCACATTTTTATAGTTTGGAACTTTCAAGCGTACAGTATTCAAGATTTCTAGGCTGTTGTGCATGCGCGCCTTGGAAAGGAGTTAATCAGTTACGCTTTTATATGGCGTATTTATTTACCCTTTATTTATTCCCTTTTCTCGTTAATTGGAGTCAATTAAGAGACAATACGGCTTACGAACTGCCTGTTCCTCTCCTAAGGAGTACAACTGTACAAGTGTACAACGACCATTTTTTCCGTGATTTTTTTGGCAAATTAATATCACTTTTTTTTTGTAAATAGTAATCTTTTTCTTTTTTTGGATTAAGACGAACTTAGGTAAATAAATGTACAAAAGTCGATTACATCAAGGCGGCCGATCAGGAGTTAATGGCGTATTTGCCAATACAAAGTCACTCGTACGTACAAAGATCTATTACAAAGGGTGGGGCAAAATGCCACTCAAAAGAACCATTAAATATGCTAGCATTCGAAACAGAGTTCGGCAAAATCCTACTCAATCATCATTAGACGGTTTATTATGTCCGTTCCTAACCCTTTTGTAGGAGTAGGTAGCCTAGTTGAGCGATAACTTTAGGAGTTGGTTGAAATGATCAACAAGAGACCAGGGATGTCACACATTGGTGACCCATTTGTGTAGAAAAGAAGAACGGCTCTTTAGCCGGTTTATGTGATTTACATGGACCCGCCAAGACTAGTTCGTGTAAAGCACATGAACTGATCTGGTCAATTAACTTTTTTTCTTAGTAGCGTTCGTTTTGTCAGGTTAAGCGATTTGAAAAAAAAAACATCGAAAACGGGAACTAGAGCACAACATTATGAATTACAATCATTTAAAGTTTTTTTTTTTCATTTATAATCGTCATAATTTTTTGTCCAAATTTATATCGTTGTCGTAATTAAATCGTGGTTTGATATTATATAGAACTTACTTAACGGGTCATTCGGTTCGGTTTCAAAGAGTGAGGGTTGGGTTTGGGAGTTAGGCCCTGTTCTTTTGGACTGAAATTGTCTGAACTGAACTTAATAGAGCTGAACTGAACTGAACTGAACTTAATGGAGCTTAACTGAACTGAACTGAACTAATCTGAACTGGACTGGACTGAACTGAACTGAACTGAAATAATAATAAAAATATTATATTAATAATAATAATAATAATAATAATAATACTAATAATAAATATTATAATAAAAATAATACCAATAATAATAATAATAATAAATATTATTATAATATTATTCATTAATAATAATAATATATAAATATAATCTAATAATAATAATCTCATAAGATATATAAAAAATAAAATAGTAATATAATAATAAATATAGTAATAATAATAATAATAATATATTAGTAATATAAATGATAAAATTATTAATAATAATATAATATATTAATAATAATAACTACTAAATAAATAATAATAAAAGGTCTAATATAATAACTTATTAATATAATAATAATAATAAATATGTGATTAATAATATTAATAATAATGAGTATATTAATAAAATAATAAATATAATATAATAACTTATTAATATAATAATAATAATAATAATAATAATAAATATTTTATGAATAATATTAATAATAATGAATTTATTAATAAAATAATAAATATAATATAATAATAATAATGATGATAATAATAATAATAATAAAATATTAAATATAATAATATAAACAATACAAATTAATTATTAATAAATATAATAGTAATATCATAAATAAAAAAATAACATAATAATAATAATAATAATAATAATAATAATAATAAATATAGTAAATACATTAATATTAAAATAATAATAATGATATCAATAAAAATAATAATAGTAATGTTGAAATAAACTAATATGAACTGAACTGAACTGATCTGATCTGAACTGAACTGAACTGAACTTAATGGAGCTGAACTGAACTGAACTGAACTGAATGGAGCTGAACTGAACTTATTAGAACTGAAATTAAGTCCAAAAGAATAGGGCCTTAGGCTTTGAAATTGAATGGGGGTGAAAGAGTGACGGGATTGTGAAGTGTTTGGTGATAATGTCATAGTATTATGTTATTAATACACTAGTTGAGATCCTGTGCTAAAGCACGATATTTGTGAGGGCTAAATTAATTGAGCTTTAATTTTTACATAAATGGGTTGTTGTTATAATAGTATGTATGCTATTTAAAAAGGCAAAATTTATTTATACATCAAAATTTATTTATACATCATAAGATTTTGGAGATTTTATTTGTATTAATTATACTCTATAATCTATATTATATTTTATACAAACACTATAATGTTTGGAGCTAGAACTTTTCTGTGTATAGAAATATAGGATACTGAATATTTTACTTGTGATAAAGATTGCACAAATAAGTATGGAAATTCTATTAGTATTAAATAAGGTAATATTAATATGAAATATCAATGTTTGGGGCCCACCGAGTTTCTTGTTTTACAGACAAAATTATACTTACCCATTGAATTTTTCGTTGGCCCACTAATGTATTGAATGGTAGTGAATTAAGATGACAAAAAAAAAATAAGCCACTTATAGGAGAATGCATTTAGGCGGGAAAAACATTGAGTTTTCTTATTCTTTTAGTTTAGTGGGGATGCGACGGAATATCCGTCACAATTCCTTACTTTTCATTTTTTTTTCTGACGGAATATTCGTCACAAATCCTAACTTTCCATAGACAACTGACGGAAATTCCAATAGAAACCCGTCAAATTGAATTAGCGCCACTGTCATTGATCAACGTGCCAAGTTTGTCTGACGGATAATCCGTCAGAAATCCAATCTGTCAGTTAATCCGTCAATTTTCCTTGTTAACTGACGGACTATTTTTTCGTCATAATTGTCCGTCACATTACCGATATTTTAGTAGTGGTGTAAAATCAGCTCGGTAAAATCGGGTTCATCTTTATTTCGGTTTCAGTTCGAATTCGATCGGGGTGTGACCTGACCACTGTGAGAAGTAGTAAAGAAAATTTACAAATTCTTGTTTTAGACGCAACTATCAGTCTTAAGAGGACGGGCTTAAGTTGACTCATATTACTTATAAACTAGGTAGCACCAAAACGGACATGGACACGTGACACGACATCCCATGAAATTTAGGACACGGGACACGTTATTTAAATTTAATAAAAAATATATTTTTTAGTTATAAACGTTCGATTTTATTTTTGTATAAGTATTTGATATTAAATTTAAATAAATGAAAGTAAAACTTGCCTTGATTTGAACTCGTTTGCATTTCCCAGCCAAACCCGTATTCTAATTAATCTCTTTCAGCCACTCATTTCTTCTTTAAAAAACATCATTCACCCCAAATGATGTCCAAATACCAAGGACACGCGTCGTACACGTGCCAAAATACCATGGACACGCGTCGGACACGTGCCCTTGATTTCGGGGTACTTGATGGTCTTTTGTGTTACTCGTTTGAAAATAAAGTCGATTCTTGCTTCGATGTGTGGGTAATGATGGAATATGGGGTTCAAGATTCATGGTTCAAGTTGTTTAGCATTCCCATTTCCAATAATTTACATGAGGGGGTGATCCCAGTTGCCAGTCGGAATAGGTCAGCTGAGGTTTTAATCCGCCAGTGTCATACTTCTAAGTTTTACTGGTATGATAGGGCGGATGGTCGAATGAGTGAGGCAAAATTTGATGGAGTTCCGATTTCTTCGTACTTTGAAACGTATATGTGCAGCATGAGCATGGTTGAACTTCCTTGTGGCAGATTATTTGACAATCGTTAGGAAATTCAGTTTGTAGAAATGAAATTGTGGTAATAAAAGTTTTATGTTTTGCGGAAGTTATGTTGCTCGGACTCTTTAATATTTCCTTGCGTACCTGTATATGAATATGCCACCTTATCCCTATGTCAAAAAACAGATTGACTATTTTCGGATGATTAACAATGAAAATTGTCACAAGAAGATACATGCACATTAAGCCACTTCGCAATACAAGAAGCAGACCGAGACTAACAAATCATAATAGCGCCACTCTAAAATTTACCGAGTAAAATAAAGGGTGTGGCAGAGTATTTCTTAAAGTCTAATGCAATATAATGTTGCTCGCTCTACTCCTCTAATCTTCGTCATAATCCTAGGTGAACTCATATGGAAGACACTGTATAATCCTTGATCTGGTCGTATACTCTCTTCCTTAAATTTTCTGCGCTAAGATTCTGTTAGGAATTTATGCCTTGAATTTGTGTTGAAGACGGTCTAAATTAAGGTAAGAACTAAAAGCGAGGACTGGGAAACAGAAGTAGCCACAATATGCGCGAGTATCACATATTGGTCTACAGGTCGCGTGAGTAGCTGATTAATTCAGCTTATCTAACGCATACTTAGCAATTTAGCTTTGGAAACTTAGTGGGTGTGGGTCCCACTAGAGATTTCCTAATTGTTTTGTGCGTGAGTTTTGTGCGTGAGTTTCCGATGGATTAGGAAATTATTTAATAATTTCCTATTAGTTTATTTCTTAATTAGACTAGATATTTTATCTTGGGTGGAATAAATATATAAAGACCCAAGTTTTATTCTAGGTTAATTAAGAGAGAGATTTGAGAGCACAATAAAGAGGGTCGATTTGTGAGGTTCCTTCTGAAGAAGAAAACTCAATTTGTTCCGGGCTCTATTATTGGTGTTCGTCTGTCTTTGAAGATCGGAGGAGTTTGTTCAGATCTTGGTAGGCCTCAAGATTATTTGTCCTTCGTCTTATTGGGGTAGTCTCTTTTGTTCCTTTGAGACTACTATATTTGTTGGTAGAATAAGGTATACTTTTGGCTCATATTGAGCGCGTGTGTACCTGGTCTCATCTTTGTACTATTTTCTCCACTATAGTGAAATTTGATCTCCTCGCAGGTGGACGTAGCGCTTATTTTACTTGGTGAACCACGTAAATCTTTGTGTCAACTTTATTTACATTCGTTATTTATTGTTCTTATCGCCTTATCAATTAACTGTTTAGGTAACGGGACGCCTCCGTTACAACAATTGGCACCAGAGCTAGAGTTCTGATTTGGGATCTGCTTCCGCTGTAATTGTCTTTTAGGCGTTATTTGGGTTTCTTGATTTTCAGGTGAAAAGATGTCGGCTACGAATGTTTTGAATGTTGAAAAGTTCACCGGGAGAAATAGTTTTGGGTGTGGCGATTAAAGATGAGAGCTTTGCTTAGACAAAGAAAGGCGTCTGTCCGTTATCTCAAAGGCAAATTCAAAGCAGTAGTTCGTCGATGCAAAGAAAGACAAAAAAGACAGATGCAGATGTAGTCTTGGAGGAGAAGGCTCATTCTTTAATTCTGTTATGTTTATCTGATCACGTTATGGTTGAGGTTGCCGATGAGGAAACTGCTATAGGTTTGTGGTTGAAGTTGGAATCTTTGTATATGACAAAGACGCTAACCAACAAGTTGCTTCTTAAGCAGCGTTTGTTTGGTCTTCGTATGCAAGAAGGTACGTCTCTCAAGGACCATCTAGACCGTCTTAACTCTATTTTACTTGATCTTCGTAATTTAGATGTTAAGGTAGATGATGAGGATGCCGCCTTAATTTTGGTAGTTTCTTTGCCAAATTCGTTTGAGACTTTTGTGGAGTCGTTTGTTGTTGGTAAAGATTCTTTGACCCTAGAGGAAGTGAGGTCAGCGCTTCACACTAGGGATTTGCGCCGAGTAGCGTCAGGTGGTGTTGTAGACAGTAGTCCTGTAGGGCTTATTGTGAATTCAGAGGGTTCTAGTAAGGGTAAAGCCAAGTCTAAGGGTCCTCGTAAGAATGTCTGCAATTACTGCAAGGAACCCGGTCATTGGAAAAATCAATGTCCTAAGTTGAAGGAAGCTGGTGTTTCTGCTGTTGCACAAAAGGTTGCTAAATACGATTCTGAGGAAGATTATGCTCTCGTTGTTGATGTTGTTCCACGTTCTTCGGATAGTTGGATTTTGGATACGGGATGCGTTTATCATATATGTCCTTTTAGAGAATGGTTTACTTCTTATGAAGCTTCACATGGGGTCAATGTTGCCATGGGTGATGGGTCTATTTGTGAGGTGCTTGGAGTTGGTACTATTCGGGTTAGGACATGTGATGGTGTTGTTATCTTCCTAGAAGGTGTTAGGCATGTTCCACGTTTGAAGAGAAATCTTGTTTCACTTGGAATGTTAGTTGATCAGGGCTACAGTTTTCAAGGTGATGGTGGATCATTGTGCGTTGGTAAGGGTTCTTTTGTTACTTGGAGAGGTGTTAAGGAAGGAACTGTTTATGTCCTTCAAGGCAGTGTGCTGACTGTTGGAGCATCAGGTAATCATTCTTCTGTCTCTCTCGAGTCTAAGTTGGGGCATATGCAACTTGGATATGTAAATGATACTTTGAAGCACATCCAGTTTGGGTCACTTGGTGATATTCTGGATAATTCGGGTTTGGATAGCTTTAGTGAGAATGGTAGTGTTGACAGTAAGGTGGAGTCTATTCCGGTACACGTCAAGCTACAGGGTTCTCAAGACAAGCTATCTACTTTTGTCTCTGCGTCTCAATGAGGCGGTCTGCGCCCCAAGAGGTGGGGCGGTTTCGGGCTCCAGGTGGAGCCATTTGTGGCTCTTGAAAGAGAGCCGTTTGGGACCTCGTAAGGGGTCATTTTGAAACTTCGACGGGAGTTTATTCTTTGGAGCTTTTGGGTTGGACTATCTCGTCTAACAATTTGTACCTTTGATGGAGGTAATTTGTGCTCGCTTAGAATGTTTGTTTTGTTTTGGTTTCGACTTGAGTTTTGTTGCCTTGGTGTAGGCATTTTTGTGGTGGTCATGACACCTAGTATACTCAAGTGAGACATTTGTTTTGTTCGTGGCGTTTGTGTTCTTTTTGGGACAGTTTGGTACGACGGTACATTTAGCCATGTAGTTTTGGAGGAGATTTTGTTTTGGAGATCATGTGTGTGTTGTTTTGGTACACCGTTCCATCATAGTGACATTTGGTATCTCATATATTTGTGTTGGCGTTTGGTAGCTTTTGCCCTCTTCGGAGTTTGCTACGTTTGGCCTTCCTGCTGGTATGAAGATATGTTGGATACTTAGTACAATTGGTAGTTTTCAGCTTACTACATTGGGTACTTCGTATATTGGTCACATTTGTTGCACACTTGATTCGTTTGTCCGTTTTGTGAGTTATGTTCAAGTCAAAGTGGAGACTACTGGGACAGGTAGTGACTTGAGGATCGACTCTGTTGAAGCTGGTTGGGTTTGGTTCTTCTATATTGGGTTCGTGTTTGAATAATTCAAGTCAAGGTGGAGATTTGTTAGGAATTTATGCCTTGAATTTGTGTTGAAGACGGTCTAAATTAAGGTAAGAACTAAAAGCGAGGACTGGGAAACAGAAGTAGCCACAATATGCGCGAGTATCACATATTGGTCTACAGGTCGCGTGAGTAGCTGATTAATTCAGCTTATCTAACGCATACTTAGCAATTTAGCTTTGGAAACTTAGTGGGTGTGGGTCCCACTAGAGATTTCCTAATTGTTTTGTGCGTGAGTTTTGTGCGTGAGTTTCCGATGGATTAGAAAATTATTTAATAATTTCCTATTAGTTTATTTCTTAATTAGACTAGATATTTTATGTTGGGTGGAATAAATATATAAAGACCCAAGTTTTATTCTAGGTTAATTAAGAGAGAGATTTGAGAGCACAATAAAGAGGGTCAATTTGTGAGGTTCCTTCTGAAGAAGAAAACTCAATTTGTTCCGGGCTCTATTATTGGTGTTCGTCTGTCTTTGAAGATCGGAGGAGTTTGTTCAGATCTTGGTAGGCCTCAAGATTATTTGTCCTTCGTCTTATTGGGGTAGTCTCTTTTGTTCCTTTGAGACTACTATATTTGTTGGTAGAATAGGGTATACTTTTGGCTCATATTGACCGCGTGTGTACCGGTCTACTGCTGTACTATTTTCTCCACTATAGTGAAATTTGATCTCCTCAGCAGGTGGACGTAGCGTTATTTTTCTTGGTGAACCACGTAAATCTTTGTGTCAACTTTATTTACATTCGTTATTTATTGTTCTTATCGCCTTATCAATTAACTGTTTAGGTAACGGGACGCCTCCGTTACAACAGATTCAAGTTGAAACAATCACGTAGGTCAAGGGATCGAAGATGAGGGCAGGCATCAAGGATTTTCATTAGACCCACATTTGTTAACCTACTTTTGTAAGATGCAGGCGACGCAATTCAGGCAATTTTCCGGCAATCACAAATGCCTCCACATCATCATGTGTCTCACTTATTAAACCAAACTTGTCGAATTTGACAGTGGTTATTACTTTGTGATTTTGAAAGGGGCAGTCAGTAAGTTCTAGTTCCTCCAAAGAAGATAGTTTTTCGAATGCTTCTTTCACTGCTCTAGCGGATATATTTCGGCAACGTGCAAGCCGAAGGCGTTTAAGCTGACACGATCTGCGGTTAGAATACGGTTAGTTTAATACTGCTAACGGGCATAAATAACACATAACATACATGTATACTTGACAATTTGTTACAAAAAAGACTTGTTTTTTTAATATTACGGTTAAAGTTTAACAAGTTTGACCTTTAAAAAGCAAGCGTGTAGAATCGTTCGGATGCCCGCTATCCACAAACCTCCTTCCTTTCATTTTTGAGGTGCCTCACTATAATCTTCTGCTTTTCTTTTTAAATACTAAAACTATGTGAATATAAAAAACATTAAGAAATGGAAGGAGTAACTAAAATGCATGTAAAACTAATTACGTTTTCAGCTATGTGTAATAAAGGACTATGGAATTGGTAGAATAAGTCTCTCAATTACTCCTTTCATCACTAAATAAGGTTCATCCTTTTGTTTTAGGTAGTCTTTAAATAAGTTTTTTTTGGAAAATAGAGATTATTTAGGAAATTAATTGGGGAATTAGGGCCGTTTGAAACTATTTTGCCCTAATGACTCACGTCATCACTTTTTATTTTTTTTCATTTTTTATACGAAATCGCTAAGAAATCTAGCGGCTTCACTTAATTTTTTTTATATATAAAAAGCGAAACCGCTAGGAATCCTAGCGGTTTACCATATCACTACCATTCTATAGTGTACCTAATGCAAGTTGTTGGAGGAAGCCAAACTCAGCGTTATTCCCTACATTTTGTTTTTTTTTTTCAATAAAACAGAAAAAACCGTCAGGTATCTTAGCGGCTTATCCTCTACGCTATTATCCAAAAATTTCTCCAAATAAAGTTGGGAAATGAAGTTTTGCGGTTTTCTATGTTGTATCTAGGGATGGCAGTGGGTCGGGGACCCGACCCAGACCCTGAGGGTCGGACCCTAATGGGTCGGGTATGGGTCTCATTTTTTCAGACCCAATGGGTATGGGTCGGGTATGGGTCTTAAGAAAATATTTCGGGTCCGGGTCTAAGTTATGAGACCCATACCCGACCCTTAGACCCTTTATTAAAGAAAAAAAATCAAAATTAAAACTTTTCTGAATTCATACTGACAGACTGTAGAAACTCAATTAAAGTCTCTTTCTCTTCCCTCATCCCATAAAGTGATAAAACTCAACCAAACTCTTCTGACAATACCACCACTCCACCACTAACACAAGAAAACCACCACCACAGCACTGACACGCGACTGACAACCACCTCTCTAATAGCCGGCGACCGACAACCACCATTAACGGCAAATTAATAAACTCATAATGTTAAAGTAGTATGATTTTTTTTTTAATATTATACACCCTATAGCTGTTAATCTTGTTACTAAAAAGTGGTAAACTCGGACCATGGTAGACCCAGACCCTACCCTTACCCATAGGGTCCTGTATGGGTCCTCAAATTTTAGACCCTTGCATGGTCCTGGTCGAGACGGGTCTAAAGGGAAAATCTCGGGTCGGGTCCGGCTCTAGGCGGACCCTACCCAGACCCTACCCATTGCCATCCCTAGTTGTATCCCGTATTTTTGAAATTCTATGGTATTGGTGTATCCTAAATTCTATACATATATCATGACCTTATTTATCGTATTTGTTAACTTAGTTTCTTAGTTCGCGGAATTAAAATTACTAAAAATTTAGTATACGAATCTAACTAAAAATTTATGAAATACTCCCTCCTATTCTAAATAACTGTCCCATTTGTCATTTCCGTCTATTCACATAATTGTCCCATTTGCCATATTTGGACATGGTTTTTTACTTTCCTACCCTTACCTCTTTTCTTTATTTACTACCCTAACCACTCATAAATTTGCACGTGGTCTATACTAATACTAGTTACAATAAAACGCCTTAAACTCTTGAAATAATGAGTATTCATTAAATATTTGTGTATATATAACAAGCAACGAGAATCAGACTAGATTGATAAAGTTAAGGAAAGTTCAATTACACCAAGGAATGAAGATGGTATTAAGGAAACGACATTCATTGAAAACATAGAAAATAATTAACATAATAATGAAGAAATTGTTGGAAATGTAAATACTTGTCTAATTGAGACGGTTTTACCCAAATTTATCATAAAACGAGATTTTTCAAATAAACACTTTTTACCCACCAATAGGGTTGTGTTTAATTCGGATCTGTTTTACAATTATGTTAGTGTAAAACCGCCTTATACAAGTCTAACTCGTAGAAATGAGGTGTTGTTAGGTATTCCGTATCAAGGAGTAATGGTTCCGTTTATCTTAACAATGTCTTCAACATTGATTTTGCCATCCGGGTTTGCATCAAGGTTTCCGGTAAGCTCAGTTTTTCCAATTTTGAGGTCGCCCTTCGGGTTTGGATCATCCAAAGTTGCACAACCGGTAGCATTAAGGGTGGAGGAGTTACCGCAAAGTTTAGATGGGTTATTTGAGGTGCCTTCAAGTGTTCCTAGAACCGGCACTGTTACTTTCCCTTTAACAATAGGCTCAACCGAGAAAGCCACTGTCACCACAATCGCGGCTATAGCCAACCACAACGCGCATGAGTACTTACTCATTTTCATCATCTTTGCCATTACAACTTATAAGTATGGAATTGTTGAGGTTGGTTAATATAAACTGATGGATATGATAACATGATTCTAGAGAGAATGAGAATGTAAGAATATGATTTTATTATTATGAAAAGGTACGTATTGATTTGTACATCATCTGATATATATAGTAGTTACTTGTAACAACTTCTCTAACAGCTTCTAACTGCTTCTCTAACTAACTCAAGTTAGCTTAACTCAAGTTAGCTTAACTAATCATGAGTCAGCTTAACTAATCATGTAACTAACTAGTCTAAGTTAGTTATACTATCTAATATTCCCCCCTCAAGCTTGAGTTGGTGAGAATATTAAACCAAGCTTGGACGAGAGAAATGTATGCTGATCAGAACCCAATGCCTTTGTCATCAAGTCTGCAAGTTGTAATCCCGTCCTGACATGCTTAGTTAACAGAAACCCAGATGTTTGTTTCTCCCTAACATAGTGGCAATCTATTGATAGATGCTTTGTTCTTTCATGAAATATAGGATTGTGAGTCAAGTGTTCTGCTGCTTTGCTGTCACACATCAAAGATATAGGCTTTGGCACCTGAACCTTCATGTCCTGTAGAATGTTATCCAACCAAACAATCTCTGATGAGGTATAGGAAAGACTTCTGTATTCGGACTCGGCAGAACTTTTACTGACTGTTCTCTGCTTCTTAGTCTTCCAAGAGATCAACGAGTCTCCTAAGAATATGCAATAGCCACTCAGGGACCTACTGGTGAAAGCACACTGACCCCGTTGGGCGTCACTATAGGTCATTAAGGTCAGTCGAACTTGCATCAGTAAAATAAACCAAAGATTAATGGTGCCCCTGAGATATCTAAGAACATGTAGAGCTGCTTGCAAATGTGGCATCCTGGGTTCACTTATAAACTGGCTGAGGTGTTGCACTGAGTATGATAGATCAGGTCTAGAAGAGTTCAGATATAAAAGCCTGCCTACTAATCTTCTATACATTTCTGGATTTTCCAGAACTTGTCCTTCATCAGTAGACAATTTTAGCCCTCTTGGTAAAGGAAACTTGGCAATCTTGCAGTCTTCCATCTTCATATCCTTTAATATATCTAGGATGTACTTTCTTTGATTTATAAGGATTCCTGACTTATTCCTGGCTATTTCTAAACCAAGGAAATATCTCATATGCCCAAGGTCCTTGATTGAAAACATTGAATCTAAGCCTGCCTTGATCTGTGCAATGTGCTCTTCATTATCCCCAGACAGTAGGACATCATCCACATAAACTAGTGCCACTGTGAATAACTTAGTCCTTGGATCTTGTCTTGTGAATAAAGAGTAATCAAACTTTGACTGTATAAAACCAACTCCCACCAGATATTTGGTGAGCTCTTTGTTCCATTGTCGACTTGCCTGCTTCAACCCATATAAAGATCTCTTTAGTTTGCAGACATGCCCTGGCTGTGCTTTATAACCTTCAGGAGGAGTCATATATACCTCCTCATCTAAATACCCATGCAAAAATGCATTGTTAATGTCCAGCTGATGTAGACTCCACCCCTTTGCTGCAGCTATAGCTAACAAAGTCCTTACTGTGGTAAACTTTGCCACAGGAGAAAAAGTGTCCTTATAATCTTTATCTTTCACTTGGTTATAGCCTTTAGCAACTAACCTAGCTTTATGTCTTTCAATTGAGCCATCTGCTTTGTATTTAATCTTGAAAATCCATTTTGACCCAATTGGTTTCTGACCAGCTGGCAAACTGACCATTTCCCATGTCTGATTTTTCTCCAGGGCCTGAAGCTCTTTATTCATTGCATCAATCCATTCAGGCTGTGTGCTTGCTTGCTGGAACGTATAAGGTTCTGACTCAGCTAGAACACTAGCCATGGAAGCTATATATTCTGAAGAAAACTGCCCCAAATCACAAAGTATCTCTGCAGTATTTGAGGTAGGGGCCATGCTAGATAGCTTCAAAGGACAATGATACTGCTGCAATAGAACAGATGGTTGCCTTGGTCTTGTTGATTTTCTAATATTATTTTCATTGGGAATCCCAGTTGAAAGAGACCCATCAGTGGAATGGTTCATTGCACTGTCATTTGTATGTATTTGAGAATTAATGGTAGACTGACTTTGGCCATGTGAGAGCTCAAATGTGCCAGTATGTATTGTACTATGTATATTACTAGTAGCTGTTGGATTAGAACCTTTGGGTAATAGAAAAGTAGAAGTAGCTGGATTGACCAACTTATCAGTTGAGACTGTGTCAGTGCTTTGCTGCTTAAAAGAAAATTCCATTTCCCTAAAAATAACATCTCTATTCACAAAAATTTTATGAGTTGACAAGTCATACAACCTGTAACCTTTCTGCTGGTGTGGGTATCCAAGAAATATGCATTTCCTAGCCCTAGTACCCAGTTTATCAACATATGTAGGAGGCATGGTTGCATAGCAACAACACCCAAAAACTCTTAATGTCTGTAATGGGGGATCTTTCCCAAAAAGTAATTTGTAAGGTGTTTGCCACTTAAGAACAGAAGATGGCATCATATTAATTAAATGGGTAGCTGTCAACAAACAATCTCCCCAAAATTTTATAGGTAGTCCAGCATGTATCTTAATAGCTCTAGCAGTCTCAAGAAGGTGTCTATGTTTACGCTCAACCCTCCCATTTTGCTGAGGCCTGCCTACAATACTGGTTTGGTGAATCAGACCCATGTCTTTGAACAAATTGCCACACATGTGATGCAAAAACTCAGATCCATTGTCTGATCTTATTATTTTCAATTTAGCATTAAACTGTGTTCTTATGTAAGCAAAGAAATCTTTGATTAACTTATACACTTGATCTTTTGTCTGAAATAAAACGTCCATGTATTGCGTGAATAGTCATCCAAAATGGTAAGAAAATACTTAGCACCAGATAAAGCAGGGGTTTTATATGGTCCCCAAACATCCATATGCAATAACTCAAACAAATTGGAAGCTCTAGAACAACTGTCAGGGAATGGCAACAAATGATGCTTTGATAGAATGCAGGATTCACAATTCAAGCTCTTATTTTTATTATTAGTTACAGTTGTTACAAACTTCAACTTATCATAACCAACATGTCCTAATCTTGCATGAAGCAATTCAACAGACTGAGAATTTGAACAACTATTTGCAGAAAGTAAAGACAATGGCTTAGATGCTAAAACCTTAGAAACTAAAGAAACGACCTTATTCACTAATTCTTTTGTACTAAAATTTTGAAATCTATATAAATCTCCTATCCTGCTGCCAGTAGCAATGATCTTTTTAGTTGAAAGGTCCCGAAATGAACAAGCGACGAAGCAGAAAACACAAAAAACAATTTGTTATTGTCAATTAGCTTACTGACAGATAGTAAATTTTGTTTAAAATCAGGAATGAACAGTACATTAAGTAACACCACATCATTAGTTAGCTGCACACTACCAATCTTAGAAACATACTTGATGCTACCATCAGGAAGACCAATAGGTAAAGGTTCAGACAAATCACGAACATTATGCAACAAATGAACATTAAAAGTCATGTGATCTGAAGCACCAGTGTCAATTATCCAATCATGCAAAAGTAAAGGATCGTGAGCAAAGATTAGCATGAGAAAGAGAAAGAATACCTGCAAAATTAGAGGAGGAAAGAGAAGGCACATTATCAGAGATCCTCTTCAGTACTTGATCAACCACAGAATTAACCAGTCCATCCAACATAGTAGAATCAAATGCCTGGGAAGTACTTGCACCATCTGAAGAAACCAATGGATTGTCTTCTTGATGATCTTCCAACACCTCAGCATTATTTGCAGACTTCTTGAAACCAGGCTTCCCTTTAAAGAACTTAGGCTTAGGCTTCGTAGGTTTGTCAGCTTGTTTGCCAGACTTATCAGAAGGAAAACCCACTAAACGATAACACTTGTCAATCTTGTGACCTGGCTTTCCACAGTGTGCACACCCATTAGCCCAAAAACACTCATCCAGATTGTGATTGTTCATTTCACAGTGACTGCAGTATTTTCTGACCTTCTTATCAGCATTAGTATTATCAGAAGACTTGAAAACAGCATAAGCAGAAGCTTCATTCAGAACCTCAACAGACTCAACCACTTGTTTTTGTTTCTCAATTTTTTGTAGTAATCCTAATGCTCTATTTATTGTAGGCAAAGGATCTAAAGAAAGAACACTACAAGAAAAAGGCTGATTTGCAACGGACTAATTGCAACGAACTGTATAAGCCGTTGCTAAGTATTACTTGCAACAGATATTATTATATTTGCAACGGATATTAAATTATGCAACGGCTAAATGAAAATTTGCAACGGATATTAAATTATGTAACGGCTTAATGAAAATTTGCAACGGATATGCGTCATATCTATTTACCCGCCTAATAAATTTAAAGCTGGTTAATTTATGCAACGGATTTTGTAATGCCTATCCGTTGCATATTGGTTAAACTCCTACAATTCCCAATAAACCATCATGCGTGGGTTATTTACGACAACCGTCTTCTTAGTTTTTAATAGTGCCTATCAAAATTCCCCACTACATACGTTACTCGATTGCCTTCCCTCTATTCAAACACATCCCGTCTTTATACCCTAGCACCAACAGTCCAACACACGACTATTCACGCTACCACCAAATAGCGCCACCACCAAAGACCACCACGCTATCCTTCATCATTGCCCTAACGCAACACCACTTGTTCGCCTTCTTCATCCGCCTCACCGAGGTAATTTCAGTTTATCCCTTTTAATTTTCTTGCAATAATACTCTTATATTTTGTGTAAATTGAGTAATTTTGATAGACTTTCACCAATTAATTATTGGGTTTTTGTAAAGTTGAATTTTTCTTCTTCTTAATTTAGTTGATTTGGGTTTTTCAGCAATAGATTGTGGATTATTTATTGGGTTAATTATGTTTGTGCGTAAGATAGTTGATAGTTCTTCAGATGCCATTGTTAGATGATTAGTCATTTAGATTTGTGAGATTGACTTTATGTCTAAGTGGGAGTTAGTTAGTAGGGCTCAGATTTCACAAAGGCGTGTTAACAAAATATCCGAATTGCACAATGTATGTTTTTCGTTCGTGGATTTAATGACTATTGCCTAATTAGTATATAAGTGAAAATTCTTTTGGTGGCTGATCATCGCTAAAAATTCACTGTTTTTTGTTGTTGGAGTCATACGTATCTTGTTAATTACCAGTCCATTGCTTGCTCGAATCGCTCGTCTACGATTCGATCTACATCAAAGTGATTATATAAATCGTCCGCAACTGGTAGGCGGAAACCTTAAGAACACTAGTGCTATTGTGCTTTTTATCACGATATAATTTTACGGTCCATTAAAAGAAGTGTCTGAATACAGTCGGTAAAACATGATTGGTAACCGATAGTCAGTCGGGAATTATCATTACCAACCACACTCAAGGCGAGGTTGTGGTCATAGAAAACAGTCGTAACTGGGACGTCCCTGATCTGCTATGTAAGGACATGGAATATGATATATTGAAATAAAACATTGAAGAAAACTAGTAATCCGTACTCGATTATCTGCATGGGTTAATGAATTATCTCGAGATATACATAATTATACCTATATTAGCTACAGTGCTACACAATATATAATGGTGCGTCTATCATTTGCAATTCTTTTCATCCATTAATCGTCCTTTCCTGTCAATGGCTCACGTATACAACCTATGCATCTCATTCAAATTTCTAGACTCTTCTCATTCAATATTTTGGTAATATGGCCTGTTAATACCTGATCAAGTACCTCATTGTTATCATTCTCGGATTCTTCTTTAGAACTAGATTCATCAGAGCTATCTTCACTAGATTCAAGATTACTTGAGCCAAATTCATCATTATTTCTCAGCTTTCTTTTAATCTTGGTAATAAAGCTTCCTTGCTTTACGACACGATTCGTTAATGCTTGTACCTGATCCTTTATTTGGCGAATAAGATACATAGAAGTCGTCTCTTCATTTATAGACACATTTAAGCCTTTGAAGTAAATTGAACGAGATAATTCTGATAAGTCAGTTGGCTTAATACCAAGTCCAAAGCCTCGAACCCATATTGATTTGCCTGAACTTCTTTTAGTATAATAGTTTGATTGATGCCCTTATTACCCTTCTTCAAGTAGTCCCATCTTGTATAACTTAATGAACAAAGATCTCCATTCCTTGTAACTATCCCACAAAAATGTCCTAGCACCCCACCTTCATCTCCAATAGGTTGGTTTGATTTACTAATCTCCACTATAATATGATGCCATGCAACTTCCATATATCTCGCAAAAAATTTTTCCCACGAGTTCTTTGTCCATTGGGATCTGCATTGTTGCGTTCACCCTAATATAAAATTATATCAGAATCCACAAAATCAAAATGTGTATCTCTGAGTTTGACATACCTTTTACAACGCACTCATATGTTCTTCCCTCGGTTTGACATTGGCTATTAGGACCAGATTCAAAATTCTGAACCCGATTCGATCATTAGTTCCAAAGACTTGAACTTCCGTTGACATAGTTCTGACCTTGTTCACGATTTTGAGGCTCCAAACTTTCTTGCTCCTCTTGAAAGATACTTCTTCGACTAATCTTTAAATTCCTACGCTTAGCCATTTTCCCTGACAACTTCCAAATTTCATCTATATACTAACTATACTTCTGAAAATAAATGAGCCATACAACTTAGCACCCCCTCATAACTTTCATTAGCACTTGAAACTTCCAGTAAGCAAGTAATCTAATACGTCTTTACACTTGTCTAGGAATAAAGCCATAATTGTCAAATCCGAATGACTATCACAAACATAATCAATTATTACTCCCTCGGTCCCCTATCATTTATTTATCATATAATCAATAACAAAATAGAAAAGAAAAATATACTCCTATTATCAAAAAATCTAGTACTAAATGAAAACAAGCTCATAGTAAGCACTAATTAATTTGAGTTGATTACAATGCGAAAAAAGAAACATCTTTTATTCCTACAATAGTGATCTGTTACAACTCCATTAATAATATGCGTTTTAAAAAACAAAAAAATGCAATTTATATGAAAATTGGCAAACTTACCAGGGGACAACCTAGGTCACTAAGAGCAACAGACCATTATAAGTTAAATGATAGAATAATTCGGATTTTTATGGGTGTATAGTTTGGATTATTTTGAGCAGATACAGTCATAGTTTGAATTATTCTCATCAAATAACCCTTTTTATTTTTTTTAAAAAGTATTAATAATAAGATTAAATAATTTAATTCCAATTCTTTTTGATATTTTCAACGGTTCGTATGTAATAATTGTTTTTTTTTCTCTTGTTATTTTCAATATATTCACTGTATATATATACATTTATAAATTTATTTTGTGTAACCATTTGTAGATTTCAAATGAAGAGAGTAGAGCGTGAGTGGATGTACGAGAGAGTGGATGCTAATAAAAAAATTAGGGCTGAATATGTAAATGGCGTAATCGAATTTATTAATTACGCTAAGCAACAAAATGAATATATAACCAACAACAAAATTCGCTGTCCTTGTAAAAAATGCACCAATTTCGTACTATTAAGTGAATTGGAGGTGAAGAAACATCTTTCGTTAAAGGGATTTTGCGATAATTACTATTATTGGGTGTGTCATGGAGAAGAGTATCCACTAGAAGAACCAATCACTGAGCCTAACAACCCCTATCAAGAGATGGTTAATAATGCGTTACGTGATAACATTGAACAAATAATGGAGGAGGCCCTTTATGCTGAAGAAGTCGACGAATCTCCTAACCCTAATGTGACTGCTTTTTTTTAGATGTTAAAAAAAGCAGAACAACCTGTGTATGAAGGCAGTAAGATATCTTTGTTGCAATCTGCGGCGCGGTTATTATTTTTGAAATGTGAGTTTAATATGCCGCATAAGTGTGTAGATGGTTTCGCGTCATATATGCGGGATATGATTCCTAACAATAATTGTATGACTCGGAATTTCTATGAGACCAAAAAAGTGCTTAAAGCTCTCCAGCTACCCCATCAGAAGATTCATGCATGTCCCACTGGCTGTATGCTTTTTTGGAATGATGATCATCAACTTGAGCAATGCAAGAAGTGTGGGGCCGATAGATACAAATCTAAATCTAATTTAAATGGAAAACGAGTACCCGAAAACCCATTATTTTATTTCCCGATAGGACCTAGGCTCCAAAGACTTTATGCAAATAAAGATATTGCGGCACAAATGAGATGGCACTACGAGAACCCTCGTGCCAATGGGATAATGTCTCATCCAAGTGAAGGAGAGGCTTGGAAGCATTTTGATAAACAACACCCTGATTTTGCGAATGACCCTCGAAATGTGCGATTGGGGCTGTGCACTGACGAGTTCTCACCGTTTAATAGATTTGGAAAGCAATACTCATGTTGGCCGGTGATGTTGACCCCATATAACTTGCCTCCTTGGTTGTGTATGAAGAGACAATTCATCTTTTTGTCTTTGATTATATCCGGTCCCAAGAATCCCAAGAAAAACTTAGACATATATTTGCAACCATTAGTTCAAGAGTTGAAGGATTTGTGGAAAAATGGGCTGCTAACGTACGATGTGTCGAGGAAGCAAAATTTTGATATGAGAGCTGCACTTTTGTGGACAATCAACGATTTCCCAAAGATATGGCATGTTATCCGGGTGGACTACAAATGGTCGACATGCATGTCCATATTGTTTGGTTAATGAATGTAAGTCTTTTTGGCTTAAACATAGTAAAAAGTGGAGTTGGTTTGATTGTCATAGACAATTCTTATTGCCTGACCATGTTTTTCGGAAAGATAACAAACATTTCCGAAAGGATAGACCCGTGGAGGCTGATTTTGCTTCTACTAGACTAACCGGTGAAGAAGTTTGGGAGCATGTTCAAAGATCTACCTTCTATTGTTGATGCAACTGATGAAGAGTTGTTGAAGTTGAAAAAGAAAAGGGAAGGGTGGTGGAAGAGAAGTATATTTTGGGATCTTCCATATTGGAAGACTTTGTTAAGTCGATATAATTTAGATGTGATGCATATTGAAAAGAATTTCTTTGAACAAATGATTCACACGATTATGGATGAGAAAAATAAAACAAGTTTTAAACCGAATGCACAAAAAGACTTTAAATTAATTTGTAAGGCCCGACGGAAAGGAGATATGATTGTTCTTAAAAAGGAAGAGAAGCGGGTACTCTGTAACTGGATATGCAGTTTGAAGTTTCCGGATGGATATGCTTCTGATTTGAGTAGGTGTGTAGACCTAAAGGACTTAAGACTACATGGCATGAAAAGTCATGATTGTCATGTATTTATGGAGCGTCTACTACCTGTTGCTCTAAAGCATTTGCTTCCGAAGAATGAATGGTGTGCAATAACTGAGATTAGCCAATTTTTTCGAGACGTGTGTGCATCAACTCTTCAAATTGATGACATGACACGTCTAGAAAATAATATTGCTGAGATCATGTGTAAATTAGAGAAAATATTTCCACCGTCTTTTTTCAATTCCATGGAACATTTACCGGTTCACTTGCCTTACGAAGCCAAAGTTGGTGGACCAGTACAATATAGATGGATGTACCCTTTTGAAAGGTAATCATTGACACCTTGATTTTTACTTATTTATATTAGATAAATGCACCAATAATTTGAAATCTTATATACAGTTACTTAACACGTAGGTTTCTTAATCATTTGAAACGAAAAATTGGTAACAAAGCACGGGTCGAAGGCTCCATATGCAACGCTTATTTACTTGAAGAAATCTCAAATTTCTGTTCACTCTACTATGAGAAGCATATAGACACAAAAGCCAAACAACTCGATGTTTGTGACGAAGTTGAGCCTGAATCAAATTTACCTGAACTTTTTCAAGATCATATGGGAAAACCCTCGGGGAAGTGCCATCTGAGATATCTTGATGACAAAGAATACCAATCTGCTCACATGTACATTTTAAGTAATTGTGAGAAAATGAATCCTTATGAAACGTAAGTAAAATAATTGATTTCAAACTTTTAATTTTCATGTTAAAACTAAACTTACTATTTGTATAGTGATTAAAATTATAAATTCATTATGTGATGATCAGGGTGTTTAAGGAATTTCTAAGTAAACTTACTATTTGTATAGTGATTAAAATTATAAACTTACTATTTGTATAGTGATTAAAATTATAAATTCATTTGGGGAATAAATTCGAATCAGAATTTGCACAATGGTTACGAAATCAAGTAAGTGAATCCTCCAACCAAGGGTTATTTTACAATAGCCTTAATAATTTAATAAACATAAAATTTTTAAATCTTGTTAGGTGAATGATGATACCATGACCGATGATCTAATAATATCTCTAGCAATGGGCCCGTCAAGAGAAGTAAGAACTTGGAAACGCTATTCCATCAATGGTTATAACTTTAGAGCTTTTAAAGATGGGAAAGATGTATCTAAAGCAACGTTAAACAATGGGGTATGTGTTAGTTCCACTGAAGGAGCCGACTATTATGGAACCCTTGATGAAGTTATTGAGTTGACTTATACCGGTGATCACGGCGATTATGTGGCTATATTGTTTAAATGTGATTGGTTAGATAATTCTGCTAGAGGTATGGTGATTCATGAACAATATAAGCTTGTAGATGTCAATCGTAAGAGAAAATATACGAAATATGAACCATTCGTGTTGGCATATCAAGTGGAGCAAGTTTGCTATATTTCTTATCCAAACACAAAAAAAGACCAAGTTCAATGGTCAGCTGTATTTAAAACTAAAGCTAGATCACATATCGACGCTCCCGTGGATGAGCGAATCTTTCAAGAAAATGTAGTCACTCCACTGCCAGCATTATCAATAATAGAGGATGAAGAAGAAGAGGAGGAGGAGGAGGAGGAGGAGGAGGAGGTGGTGGTGGTGGAGGAGGAGGAGGAGGTGGTGGTGGTGGTGGAGGGCGAAGAGGACAACGAGGAGGAGGAGGAGGAGGATAGGGGGGATGAGAAGGATAAAGAAAAGGAGTGGGCAGAGGAAGAAGAAGATGAGGAGCTTTTCCCCGATAGTGATAGAGATGAAAATGCTGACATTAATAATGATAGTGACGACGACGATGATGATGATGATGTTTAGTATCGTTTAAAGAATTCTGTAGTTTCTATAGTTTTTGTTTTTTCATATATGTCCTCTAGCATATCTTATTTTGTTTAGGACCTAATTACTCAAAGCAAGAAACTGAATCAACTAGGCAAAGACAATGTTGCTTGATTTCAGTCTGATTTGAACTTCTGCAATTGTTAGAGGACCTTCTGAACTTGCTTGCATAATCTTCCCTGGTATTTCTTGTAGCTTAGTACCTTAAGGATTATGGAAGGTAAGCTGGATAAATAATCTGAACAGTTTCCTTAATAACTTGGATCATTTCCCCTTGGTGAATCGGGAACTGGTTCAAATGCAATCGGGTTTTAAGTCGTTCCTTCCGAAATTCATATCTCTTGCTTTAGGTTGAAATAAATTGCTAGTGATAGCTTAAAACAAAGCTAAGGATGTCAGCTTCCCTCTCCAAGAATAATAAATCAAAATTATTGAGCAAATCTTCAGCTATTGAATTTTAAACACCGACAGTCATTTAAAATGACAAAGATCCTTCCTCCACAACTCTCAGAACTTTGAAAATCCATAACTCTTAGTTCAGGAAGGCTAAAAATACCCAACATACATCAAATGAAAGCCAATGATGTTAGATTTCATCTCCAAAAAGAATTACCCTAAAATATCCAGCAGGTTTTGAGTTATTCAAGTTGGAACACACACAGTCAATTTCAAAAACAAAGATTGCATTAAATTGTGACAACTTCTTTGAAGGCTTATTGTGAGGCAAATTATCGTAGTTAAGTGACACCAACATGAATCAAACAAATACAAATGTGTGTCAATGTCATTCATATCAACCTATTTGTATAAGGATGTGCTAGTATTTTTTTTAACTCACTACTATTAGTTGGTATGAGTAAAATGGTGTAGGATTATATGTAAAAGTTAAAAGTCGGGACCTTGTTAGTTTCCAAGGGATGCCACTCGCAACCAATGCAAACACCTTCGTGACACTTCATAGGCCGCAACACCTTACAAGTCTTCCAATCCCAGTACCACATCTTCCCGTCACCGTCCCCCGACATAAGAAACCGTCCATCGGGCGAAAAATTAACCTCAGCAAGCATACCCGGACGTAATATGCCCAAAAAACTCTTCTTATTATTAAGTTGAAATCTATCCCTAGTACTATATATCAAAATCTGGTTATCTATATACTCGAGCAGCCAACCATAGTGTGTTAGGTCTCGCATTTCGAAAGCGACCAATCAAAATATGGCCTGCATTTACGAAAGCAACAACCGGTTAGACGAAATCAAATGCATATGAGGCTCACTAATATACTTATAACAACAGGGATCCCGAACTCCCAAATTCGAAGACTCTTATCGTCACTGGAAGTAATGAAACGACGATTATCATCAACAAAAGTAATGGTATTAACAGCACCTAAATGCTGATCATACTTTTGAGTAATCTGCCCGCTATTGATATCCCATTGCTTTATACTAATTTCATTCTTTTCTTCTTTATATTAGTTTTAAGCTTTGCATGAGTGTTCCACTAGCCTTCCTGGTTTTTTTTAATGATATTTAATGATTTCTTTAAACACTTGTATGGTTTTTAGTTGATCAATAATGACAGATTCAAGACGAAGCAACCGACGAAGATCTGGCGAAGACGATGATGAGCTCCGTGAATCACCCCCTCAAAAGTTGAGAATATCCATCGAGTATAAGTGGTGAGTGAAATGGGGGAAATTTCATGTAAATATGTATTATTGTAGAATGAAACGCACTGCCTTTTGGAATATGCATTTGAATTACATGTACAACTGATTTGCTTATTAAATATAAACATTTAGTGTGATTGTAATAACCTACAGGTTTGAACATCCGGAGGTATCGAAGTTAGTGACCAAGACAGTGAAAGGCAATTATCATGAACATGGCCCAAATTGGAGTGAAACTAAACCTGCCCGACGAGAACAGTATTGGAAGTGGTTTAAGGTACATCTACTTAACTGATGACACTAAAGGTTATGGTTAGTAGTTCAGTATAAAACTTTTGATTGTGATATTGCTATGGTCTGCATTTCTGTGGAAATTGTAAATGATAATTTGAGGAATTTTTGTAATTAATTTTGTACGTAACTCAGGTTTAACTTATTGTTGCTTAGAATCTTCAATTCATGTTTTTTTTTTTTACTTTAATTAATGATGAATTATCCAACTTATTGGTGCGTTTTTTACATTACTTTTCGATGATGGTAAGTTCTCTATTTTTGAATAAACAGAGCAAAGTGGATTATCCTAAAGATGAGGAAGACCAAGTTAGAGATGCTTTTACCAAACTCTTCAAAACACGGCTAAGGACCATGGTTTGTCGGGCCGTAAAAGCGGCAAAATGGATGGGTGATGCACTCCATGCTGAATTGCTATTTGATAGACAATCAAGAAGGGAAAAAAAATCAGCTCAAGCAGAGGCCAATCGCAAATCAAATGCAGAAGGTGGAAAAGCTTTAGGAACGCATACCATGGGCCGAATGAATTCTCTACTAGTGATGGAGAAATTAGTAAGTAACAAATTTATCATTATAAGTTCAATTATGGGATTTCCTTCAGTGTTTGTGTGTTAAATTAAATTTGTTACCATGTTTAGGCTAATGGAGGAGATTACCCACCTGCAATTGAGTTATTGAAAGCAACAAAAACGAAGAAGACGGAGGATACGTTTCAAAGAAAGTCAAGATTACGTTGTAAGTTTTGATTTTTTAAATGTTTTTGAAACTTCGTCTTCTTTGGTTGTCTTTGATTCCAACCCGAGTATTGAAATATAATGGAGGGATGTGTCGGGGCTTGTGGTTTGATGGTGTAAAGCCGAGTATATGTGTTTCCGTGTCTGCTTTTTTTCATGCCTGGTTGGGGAGAGTGAGAGACCTCTTATAATGAGCGGGTGAATGCGAAAGCTCTTTTGTTTCTGAAGCAAGTATGGTGGATTGTTGGGCGTATATTGTTTCAGGTGATAATGTTGTGGGTCCCTTTTTTTTTTTTTTTTCTTTTTCTTCCTAGGTCTATCATACTTCCCAGTTCCCAGATCTCCTTCCTCCATTTTAATCGTTCTTAATTCCACCATCTTTTTTTATTTCTTCATTTTCAAAGCTCCATTTCTTAATTTTTTTGTTCCTCCTTCCCCAAATCACCATTAATTGGTTTCTTGTTTAATAAATGGTTTCTTGTTTAATTAGAACAAGCAAGCTTATTCATGGAGCGATAAGTTCTTTCTTACTAAGCCGCGATTAAAAATAAAGTACTTGCTCCATTTCATTGAATTCTATATATTTACTTTATACAAATATATCAATGCTCATATTCTTTTGCTCATTTCTTTTAGTTATACATATTAGGGCCAGCTAGGTAGTGGTTACTGGTTAGTTGTTGTAAGTCTGAAAGTATAAGTGATTAGACATTCTAAATTTGTTGAAAATGGTTTAGTCTTGAAGAGTTACAAGGACCAGTTAATTAATATTAGGGCCAGCTAGGTAGTGGTTACTGGTTAGTTGTTGTAGTACCAAGGCTTCTGTGGAAGAGGAGGCTATTCTTTCTTTTACAGAATACATAAATCTATGACATGGTCTATATTGTAAATACCTTGCCTTGCCTTAGTTGCGGATTTATGCATACAAATTGTTAGATACCAGGTTAATGGTACATTTCTAGACAAGTATTCTAAAATGTCACAACTTCGTTGAAGCGATCTGTGATTGACTTTTGATATTTGAGTTTTATTTTTATATTTGTGTGTGTATATACTGCAACAAAGGTAGTTTGTTTGTTGACAAAAGAAGGTAGAAATAGTAGTAGCATAGGACATAGAGCATTTAGAGCTACCATTTTATGAATCCTGTTAGTTGAAGCATATGAATCCGGTGACTTGACTAGGATATAGAGCCCCGGATTGTCTTAACTGATTCATTATCCGTTATGTTTCGTATCTATTGAGGCGTAAATTAGTGCCCTTCAATCTCAAGGTGAAACGGATATCAATAAAGATAAAATCTACCTTGAAAAATGCGGCTTTAATAAGAAGGGGTTAGTTTTTGGTACGGAGCCGCACGCGAGCATTACTTTGAACGCTCTACTCGAAGTAGAGAGTCCAACAATATCGACCAGGATTATTCGCCCGGAATACTACCTCGACTTGTGAGCAAGAATGTTGAAACTGAGCTCCGCAACAAAGTGCTCGAAGACAAAGTACAAAGAATGGAGGCGTTTCTACAAGCAAAGTTTGGGTCTGACTTTGACCCAAATTGTGATAGCAACCAGTTCCAAAATCGAGACGACTTCAATGATGATGGTGGAAGTGGCAACTCGACATCAATTCCAACTAATTAGCTAGATTACTCCATAATAGCTAGACAACGAAATTGCTTAGCAAATTACGTATGGATTTTTTTTGAGGATGTTTTCAATGTATGTACTCTTTTAAATTTGCTAAATGAACAATTCCAAGTTTCTATATTGTTGGCTTCTTTAAAGTTTATTGTTTAATTGTTTGATATCGTAACGAAATGGAGGAAAATGGATGCAGGATTGCTTGAATCTCCCATTTGTGTTTGCAACGGAAATTACAGGTTTTGTGACAGCTATCCATTAATTGAAAAAGTCAATGCATTTGTGTTTGCAACGGAAATTACAGGCTTTGTGACGGCTATCCATTAATTTAAAAAGTCAATTTGTTGACTTTTCCCTCTACTATGCAACGGAAAACATTTTTTTTGCAACGGAAATCCGTCTCATAATTGACCAAACAAAGCCACGTGGACCTCATTTAAGCAACGGATCATTCGTTGCAAAAAATACACGTCCGTTGCATCAAAATTAGCAACGTCGATCCGTTGCATATTTTTTCATTTGCAACGCCATATAAGCAACGCACCAGTTTGCAACGGCTATCCGTTGCAAACTGTACATAAGCAACGGATTAGGGTTATTTCGCAACGGATTGGTCCGTTGCAAATAGGCCTTTTTCTTGTAGTGGAATTTGGGTTCTGACAGTGTCAAATCCATTGTTCAATCCCATTAAAAACTGAATTAATTTGGAATTGTTCTCTCTTGCAACAATCCTTTTCATGATGGTACAAGTACAGAGTGAAATTTTCCCACAAGAACATTGAGGTAGAGGGTCTAAACTGTCTAAAGTCTCCCAATAGTTCTTCAACTTGCTGTAATATTCAACTAAAGACAAGTTAGACTGACTTACAGAACCAAGATCTTTTCGCAGCTGATAAATCTCAACTGCATTAGCTTGACCATAGCGTTCCATTAATTCCTCCCAAAGTTCTTGTGCAGACTTGACATATTTGAGGTTATCACGGATAGACTTGTCCAATGAATTGAGGACCCATTTCATAACCATCAGGTCACAGCGAACCCACTGATGGAACTTCTTGTCAGTCTTTGGTGGCCTGGTAAACGTGCCATCAATGAAGCAGTCCTTATTCTTCGATGCCAGTGCCATCAATACATCTTGTTTCCAACCCAAAAAATCCGTGCCATCAAACAGTGGAGTGACCAGATGAGAGAATGGTTGATCCGATGAAGATAAGTAAAGTGGATCATCATAGTAGTCGTAACTATGATCATTGTTTTCTGTTTCTTCAGGCATAATGACTGATTGAAAGAAAATTTGTTTTGATTTATAAGATTTTCTTGATCTTTTGTGAAAGCGGAAGCGAATTTATGATGATGATGAAGAATTTTGATGAGAAAGATGAAGATTGTGATGAAGAATCGGTATGAAGAAGATGAAGATCTTGAGGATCGAATTCTAACTGGTAACTGATACCATATAAACTGATGGATATGATAACATGATTCTAGAGAGAATGAGAATGTAAGAATATGATTTTATTATTATGAAAAGGTACGTATTGATTTGTACATCATCTGATATATATAGTAGTTACTTGTAACAACTTCTCTAACAGCTTCTAACTGCTTCTCTAACTAACTCAAGTTAGCTTAACTAATCATGAGTCAGCTTAACTAATCATGTAACTAACTAGTCTAAGTTAGTTATACTATCTAATAGTTAAGAGGAGGTTTAATTTGTAGTTAGAAAGATATGTATGAGTTGACTACTAATGCATCCTCTTTATATACATACAGCTAGTCAGTGGACGGATATATCCGTCTATAGTTAAAGATGAGTCAAATAGCTTGAAAATGGTGATATTTTTTGCCCCACCACCCACTTGTTACTTATCCTATTATAAATGTGGTATTATATTTGACCCGTCTTTAATTATAAACGAATATGTGTCATCTATAATGAGATTTTGTGCTTTATATACTATTGGAATATAGATTATATACCCGGTTGTGAAACGTCGCCGACGTTTTATAACGAATCGTCGACATTTTTCATAAAAAAAGACGTCCTTGCCCTTCCTCGGCCTCTCACTACTCAACTCCCTCCTCTCTTCTTCCTCCAAAAACCCACCACCTACAAACACGACTGCCACCATCGTCGATCACCGCCAGACCCAACCCCGCCGCACTCGCCACCTCCGACGACCAGCACCGCAGCACCAACACCGACCACCACAAGTAAGTATTTCGATTTAATTTTTGTAATTAGTTTATGATTTTGGTTATAGAAATTGATTTTAATTAGGTTAGATTTTGTAAAATTGATTTTATTTTTGTAATCTTGATGGATTTTTTGTTGTTGGTCGTCTTTGTTGTTGTTTGGTTTGTAGATTAGGATTGATTAATTATATTTTTTAATTATTTCAACTCAATTCGAAGTAGTTGTTTTTGTTGTTGTCGTTGTGTCGTTGTTGTCCTACCAGTGAGAAGGGGGATGGGATGGAAGGTCGTGGGTGTCGGGGTTGGTGTTGGACGTTGAAATTCACCGTCTGGGATGGTGATGGACGATGAATTTCAACGTCTGAAATGGATATGGACGATGAAATTCATCGTCTGGGATGGATAGAGACGTTGAAATTCACCGTCTTCGCTGGTGAGGGACCGTAATGGTCATGGACGTAGAATTCATACGTCTGAGTTTTTTTTTTTTTTTTTTCCATCATAATTTTCGTATTAGATTGGCTTTTATTTTCATAAACGTATTGTTTGTTTTATTTTCATCATAATTTTCGTATTAGATTGCCTTTTATTGTTTGTTTTATTTTTTATCGATGTTTATCTAACGTTTAATTCTCGTAAATGCAGATGTCGGATAGCGTTTGATGTAGATTGTTCGACAATAAATCGGATGAACAAAGTGGATTTTTTTTTTAAGTTTGTTGTTAGTTTGGGAGGGCTTGGGAGAGAATAGAGTAGAGAGAGGGACAGGAAGGGTAGGGAGTGTCTTTTTTTTTTAAAATGTCGACGATTTATTATAAAACGTCGACGACGTAAAATATTTAGATTAGCTTGCACCCAGCTCTTACCACTAAAACTACATATTCTAGCTTAGCTTGCACCCAGCTCTTACCACATAAAATATATCATTTCTTTGATTTCTTTGTGATTCTACTAATCTTAATAGATTAGTAAAGAGTCTAGTTTTTGACTTTGATCGAGGTTAGGGGTTCGTTTCCATGGTGAGTAAAATATATCCTCGTTGGTAGGCAATCTTAAAATACTATCTACCACGGTAAACTCTCACGGGTCGAGTTAACTTGGCTCATCAGTTTAATTGTGTTATATATAAAGTTTGTTTGGGTACGATTGGTACGGCTCGTTTCGAGTTTTGAGTATGTTTCAAGTATGATTTTACCCGGTGGGTCATTTCGATTATGGCTTATCTGAATCGGGTTATTTCGCATTTACCTCATTCTGGTAGAGTCGGGTTATTTTGGGCTCTTCTAATAAAGTGTACTCCCGCTGTTGTCATTTGTTTACCTTTTATTTTGTCCTCAAAGACCAAGAAAAGAGTAGGTCCCAATTATTAGATGACAAATATGACATAAATGAGTGTGGAAGCACAAATAGGATTATACATCCAGTTGTACCATAAGCATGGTACATAAGAATCCGAGCTTATGTGTATTCTTAAGTAAGAAATTTAGGGCTACAAGCCTACAATATAGAATATTAAAGAAAAGAAAAGGTACAACATAAAAAAAACCGAAAAACTCATGGTAGAACTAGAATGTGACTACATACAGAAATGCAAAGTAGGAACAAAGCTCGTCGGAACCAAATCCCTGGATATCGAGATCAATTAAACGAACATCACTACGATCAATTGCATTGAACAACATCTTCTCAAGTTTAAGGTCTCCATTTGGTTGACCGAGGTTATTGATACAAAAACTGTGCCAAATGGACGGCTCTTTGCACAAATTGTACCATATTTTGCACACAAATTGAAACGATTCTAGTATTTCCACTTCCCCTAATTTCGTAAGAATCATCAGAGTTAAGTCGAGCGGTAGTTCTGACCACTTTCTGTGATTTTCTGGGGGTAATTCGGAGTTATTCATGGATGATGTAGTTACATTCAGTGGCGGAGCCAAGAATTGAACTTAGGGGGGCGAACGACAAATTTCATAAGGTACACTCGAAAAACTTCGAAAATTTCATCCGTCAGGGAGGGCGACCGCCTCTGCTAGCCCCCCTAGCTCCACCACGGGTTACATTAGGGTTTGAATTTGACGACATGGTTTTAATTTTTATATATTGAAGAGATTTAACGACAAAGCTTGCTCATTTTATAGTAGTAGCCGGATTGTAGGCGGGTGTGCATGCGCAAGCCTTGGGAATGTGTTTATTAGACCCGGCAAAACTGCCCGAACCCGAATGACCCGATCTGATAAGGCTAAACCAAGACCCGAAAGCGTGACTCAAACTTGAGTCGATATACCCGAAATGACTCGACTTCTTTCAAGTGACCCGAAATGACCCAACTTGAAGTGGCCTGAAATAACCCTAAATGACCCGAAGTGACTTATTTTAAGCAGAATCCTGGCCTAAAGTAACCCAACCGACCGAGAACAAACCGGCCTAAATGGCCAAAATGGCTTATTTGTTACTCCCTCCACACACACCTATGTTCAGTTGTTCACCACCATCTAATTAAAATACTTGCATATATTAGTCAGTCCTGACCATGTAGTGCACGTATTATTTTCGAAGTATAATAAAGAGCAGTTTCATCATCTGACGCATAATCCTCACTGTAATCAGAATGAACTTCATCATAGTTCTCGTATGGAAGTTCCTGTAAATCATTGACCTGTTCGGAAAGTCTCTTCCTTAGATTTTCTTCTCTGTGATATAAGTAGAAACAAGAGTATAGGTGAAGGGATTGAAGATGAGGACAGGCATCAAGGATTGCCGTTAGACCGACATTTGTGATGTTATTTTTCATAAGCTGTAGGTGGCGCAATTCAGGCATGCTCCCAGCAATCGCGAATGCCTCCTCGTCACATGGCTGATACGAACTTAGAAAATCTGGATAGTGACACGGATTTAAAGAACCTACCTTGTTGAATATGAATGTGGTGACGAGGGAGGGACAAGAATTAATAACCGTGGCTATTGTGTGAAGCTGAAAGGAGCAGCCAGTAAGTTCAAGTCCCTCCAAGGAAGTTAGCTTTTCAAGTGCTTCTGCCACAGCATTTGCAGATATGTCTTGGCAATATGCCAGCCGAAGGCGTCTAAGCTGAGACGATCTGCGATCAGAAAACGGTTAGTTTAGTACTGCAAACGGACATAAATAACACACAACTTACTCCCCTCATCCTCCCTAACCAATAAGAAGCATTCATTTCCAATTAAAAGCTACAAATATAAATGTAAATATAAGGAAAATATTAGCATTAATGCTTCTTATTATACCGCCTTTTGTCCCAATTGTTGGAAATAGAGGCTTTGAGAGCCATTTTCTTAGTTTCCAATTGTCCCACATTGGTGAGGAAGTGGGTGTTTTATGGGTTTATATAACACCCCTTCCCTTACCTTATCACTAGTGGTCATGGGGAGTCTTTTGTAGAGACTTTGCGAGGTGCTTAATTCAGCTCGCACACGTGCCTGAGCCCGACCCGAGCCCGGCCCGGCCCGGACCCGGACCCGGGATTTGGCAATCGCCTGCGGCGGGCTGTGCCTAATCTTTTGGGCCGCGGGTTTTGGTGCAGTTGTGAGATTGTGTGTCTGTCCAGATTCATTCTGGCATATGTGTTAATTCTCAGTCAATTGAGACTGTTAGTGGGGAGAGTAATGCTCCTGGTCTCACGTTTGTTGACCGGGTTAAGGGGCTACGGTTTTGGCTCCTTAACAGCTCTTATTTTCTGGTGTAATCCTTGGGGACTACCGGTCGTTGCTGATCGCCACCACGGTCGCACCGGAGAAATAGTTTTTTAAGGCAGCGGTTCCGCACCGCGTCACTACCATTTCCTCTTTCGGTATTTCTAATTCTGATATTGGTTTTGCTACTGTTTTTCCGTATGAATTAATTACTGCTTCGGATTTCAGTAATTAGTTCCAACAATTTAAAAAACTATTGAATTAAGTGCAGTAGCCATGTCTGTGATTTCGAAAATTGTACCTGATATTTCGAAAATTGAGCAATTAGATGGTCGAATTATAAGCGTTGGTCCCGAAACTGATGATGTTTTTGAGCGGTTGAAATTGATTATGTTTTATTTAATGACCCGCCTAAACCTATTGTTCCGTCGATCTTTGAGACTACCCCTCCTGCGGCTAAAGCGATTAAGTCAAATGAAGATGAAATTGCTAAATTTGTTAAGGACAACAAAACCGCTAGGTGTCACATACTTAATAACATGATTAACCCATTGCTCGATTTATTTGCGATAATAAATCGGCTAAAGTCATTTGGGAGTCCTTATTGAAAAAATATGGGGCTGATGACGCTGGGAAAAAGAAATATGTTGTGGGTAAGTGGCTGCAATTTAAGTTGGTGGATGGGAAATCTATTATGGAACAGTCCATGTCTATGAAAATTTGTGTCTTGATATTGTTAGTGAGGGCATGAAATTAGACGAGCTTTTTGTTGCTAATGTCTTTGTTTGAAAAATTCCCTCCCTCCTGTCCGAGTATAGAAATCGCTAAAACACAAAAAGAAAGACATGTCCCTTATGGAACTTATCGACCATATGAGGACCGAAGAGGCAAATCGCCTCAAAGACAACCTGTCTTTGTTTACCGATCCGTGAATGCATCTGTTCTTTCTTTGTCAAAGCTAATTTCGTTGAGTCCGGTGGTCCGTCAAATCTTTGCTGAAAAGTTCAAGGGTAAGGGTAAGGCCAAGGTTGGTCGGGGTAAGGGTAAAGGAAAGAAGATCGATCCGGGAAGTACACCAAGCCGGTTGCAAAGATTCAGAAGCCTAAGGGTCCTTTGGTTTGCTATGTTTGTGGGAAACCGGGTCACAAAGCCTACCGATGCACCGATAAGAAGATCGCTGAAGTGAAGCCAATGTTGTGATGATGATGTCATTGCTTCGTGGTTGTTGAAGCTAATCGGTGGGTAATCTTTCTGAATGGGTCTTGAATCTTGCGCTTCCAGACACCTCTGTCTTTGATAAGGGGTTATTTGCCGAGTTCGAGAAGATAGGCGATGGGGAATGCGTCTACATGGGTAATTCTTGTTTGCAAAGATCACGAGCAAAGGCAAGATCTTTCTCAAACTCACCTCGGGGAAAACACTTGCCCTTAATAATGTTTTATTTGTACCCACATTGCATCGAAACCTCGTGTCTCGGTGCCTTGTTAAACAAAGGCGGCTTGAAACTTGTTTTTGAGGCTGACAAGGTTGTAATGTCGCGCAATGGGGAATTTGTGGGCAAGGGTTATCTGTCTGGGGGTCTTTTGTACCGAACACCGATTCTGTTTTTAATAATATTGCATCTACTTCTGCTTATATCGCTGAGTCTATTGATGTTTGGCATGGTAGATTAGGTCATGTGAATATCGACTACATTAAAAAAACTTAGAACCATGAGTTTAATTCCAAGTTTGTCGAGTCAAGAATTCTCTAAATGTGGTAGCTGTGTTGAGGCTAAATTCACAAAGAAACCTAGTAAACCTGTGACAACTAGGACTACGAGTCTTCTTGAGTTAATTCACACCGACCTAGCTGACTTCAAAAATGTTGCAAGTAGAGGTGGCAAGAATTATTATGTGACTTTTATAGACGACTGTTCGAGGTACACCCGAGTTTATTTGCTTAAGACTAAAGATGAAGCAGAACAATCGTTTATAAACTTTAAAAATGAGGTCGAAAATCAACTCGACAGGAAGATTAAAAGGGTAAGGTCTGATAGAGGTGGTGAGTGTAAATCCAGTTATTTAGCGGACTTTTGTGTCCGCAAAACGGTTTAATACATGAGACTAGTCCACCTTACTTACCCCAATCCAATGGTGTAGGCCGAACGTAAAAATAGAACTTTAAATGAGATGATGAATGCTATGCTTTTAAGTTCTGGCCATCGACGATATGTGGGGGGAAGCAATACTTTCTGCTTGTCACATTCTTAACCGTGTACCTCATAAGAAAATTGACAAGACACCCTACGAGATTTGGAAGGGCTATCCTCCTAACCTGAGTTATCTTAGAGTGTGGGGGTGTTTGGCTAAAGTGGGTTTACCTGACTTTAGGAGACCTACCGTTGGACCTAAGACCTATGACTGTGTTTTTATAGGTTATGCTCAAAATAGCTCTGCTTATAGATTTATGTCTTTGAGTGACCGTTCTATATCTGAGGCTAGAGATGCCGAATTTTTTGAGCATGTTTTTCCTTTTCAGAAAAATGTTGTTTCATCTACTTCATTACCTGTTGCATCTATTGATATGTCTTCACATGCTAGTTGTAGTAGCACTCCTATTGATCATGCTGTTGAACCTAGGAGGAGTAAAAGACCTAGATGTCCAAAGGATTATAGTGATTATGTTACAACACATTTATCTGAATATGGATACTCTGTTTGTGCAAGTGATGAGTTTGTTTCGACTTTTTTTAATAGAGGATGACCCAAAAACCTATAGTGAGGCAATGAAATCCATTGATGCTAATTTTTGGAAAGATGCTATTAAAAGTGAACTTGATTCTATTGTGTCTAATCGGACTTGGGAGTTGACTGATTTACCTAAAGGTATAAACCCATTACGAGTAAATGGATCTTTAAAAAGAAAATGAGACCTGACGGTACAATAGAAAGGTTCAAAGCTAGACTTGTAGTTAGAGGCTTTACACAAAAGAAGGGCATTGATTACTTTGATACCTATTCTCCTGTGACCAAAATTTCGACCATAAGAACTCTTGTCGCTTTAGCTGCTATTCATAACCTTATTATACATCAGATGGATGTTAAAACTGCTTTCTTGAATGGTGAGCTAAAGGAAGAGATCTATATGTCGCAACCTGAAGGGTTTGTGGTTAAGGGTCAAGAGAATAAAGTGTGTAAACTGAACAAGTCACTTTATGGTCTGAAACAAGCACCTAAACAGTGGTATGAGAAATTCAACACTACTTTGATGAGTAATGGCTTTATGATTAACAATTCTGATTCATGTGTTTATTCCAAAGTGATAGAATCTGATTGTGTTATTATATGCCTATATGTGGATGACATGCTTATTTTTGGTAATAATTTAGATGTGATAATTAAATCCAAAGAATTTTTGTCATCACACTTTGAGATGAAGGACTTAGGAGAAGCTGATGTTATCCTAGGGGTTAAGGTTATCCGAAACTCCAATGGAATTTCTTTGAGTCAATCTCATTATGTTGAAAAGGTGTTGAAAAAATTTAACTGCTTTAATGTTGTGCCTGCTAGAACACCCTATGATTCTAGTATACATTTGAGTAAAAACTTGGGTAACAGTGTTTCCCAGGAAGAGTATGCTAAAATCCTAGGGAGTGTGATGTTTCTTATGAACTGTACTCGACCAGATATTGCATATGCGGTTAGTAGACTGAGTCGTTATACACATAACCCTGGTAATGAACATTGGAATGCTCTTCGTCGTTTGCTAAAATACCTAAGAGGAACAGTTCATTTGTGTTTGCATTATGGTAAATTTCCTGCTGTGTTAGAAGGATATTGTGATGCAAATTGGGTTGCAGGTAACGATGAGATTTGTTCTACTAGTGGTTATGTCTTCACCATGGGTGGAGGTGCGATATCGTGGAAGTCTTCTAAACAGACTTGTATTGCACGCTCTACCATGGAGTCGGAGTTCATAGCTCTTGAGTTGGCAGGACAAGAAGCTGATTGGCTGAAAAACCTATTGGCTGATGTACCAGTATGGGGAGGACGGCTGACACCGGTCTCCATGCTGTGTGACTCGAAAGCTGCTATTGGCGTTGCAAAGAATAGTGTCTACAATTCGAAAAAGAGACACATGCGAATAAGGCACGCTGCAGTTAAACAACTCCTTGAGAATGGAGTGATTACTGTGGACTATGTGAAATCCGAATGTAATCTTGCTGATCCCTTTACTAAGGGGTTGACTAAGAGATTAGTCGTTAATACGTCGAGGGGAATGGGGCTTAGGTCCTTGAGTCAAGGTTGAGATTGACTAGGTCCAAAGTTTTCATTCCTATGGCGTAGTATGATTCATAGCCTTTATGGTGGTGCTTTTGAGACGCACTTGATGAATTATACTCTAGGTTGGACTTATGTCCTTAATGGCTCGTGTGAGAAGTGCTGATGAGAAGCACTTGAGCCACCTACGTAGGTGTAATGATACTAAGACTATGAGAAGTCTTGTGGTCACACCTATCAGTACCAAGGTAACGCATAAGCTCTAAAAGAGCGCGTTGCACTCTGAAATCGCGGGACGATCTTAATTTGAAGGTATGATATGTGTAGTGGGGGGTATCGACCGAAGTTCAGCTAGGAATTCAAATCGCAAGATATTCTCTAGTTGTAAGTAAGTTGTTTTCTCATTTCACTAAAGTGTCAATTCAAATCGAAAGATATTGATACCTAAGTATCCACCCTTCCTTTACCCAGGAATTCTTCTTTCTCTGGCTCTGGCGCCTCTAGTGGGGGATTGTTGGAAATAGAGGCTTTGAGAGCCATTTTCTTAGTTTCCAATTGTCCCACATTGGTGAGGAAGTGGGTGTTTTATGGGTTTATATAACACCCCTTCCCTTACCTTATCACTAGTGGTTAGACCTGGCAAACAGATCGGGTCGTGTCGTGTTCGTGTCCGTGTCAACTTTAAACGGGTCATCATTACCCAACCCTAACCCAACCCAATTACATAAACGGGTCATTTGTCTCAACCCTAACCCAACCCATTTAATTTTTCTATAACCCAACCCGACCTGTTTAACCCATTTATCTTTCAGCTGGTCATTTTTAACCCATTTAATCCGTTTAACCCAATAAACTAACAAAATAAGCTAGGCTTTATAGTCTGTTATCACAAAAATGATGAATGAAAATGTTTATTTTTATGTTGTTTGGTTGGATTATTGATTAAATCCAAATATATTATGACAGTTTTAAATAAATGGGTTATTCGTGTCGGGTTCGTGTCAAAAGAGCTCAACCCTAACCCGACCCATTTAAGTTTCGTGTCGTGTCCGTGTCAACCCAATTACTTAAATGGGTCACAATTCTTAACTCTAACCCGCTAACTTCGTGTCGGATTCGTGTCGTGTTTTCGAGTCGGGTCAATAATTGTCACCTCTACTAGTGGTCATGGGGAGTCTTTTGTAGAGACTTTGTGAGGTGCTTAATTCAGCTCGCACACGCGCGCGCGCGCGCGTGCCCGAGCCCGGCCCGGCCCGGATCCGGATTCCGGATTCGTGATTCGTGATTTGGGAATTGGGAATTGGGAATTGGGAGCGGCGGGCTGTGCCTAATCTTTTGGGCCGCGGGTTCAGTCAATTGAGACTGTTAGTGGGGAGAGTAGTGCTCCTGGTCTCACGTTTGTTGACCGGGTTAAGGGGCTACGATTTTGGCTCCTTAACAGCTCTTATTTTCTGCTATAAATAGCACTCCTCTTCACTACTCCAAAACACAACAACACAACACAACTTTTCTTCTCTGCTTTCTCTATAGTTTCTGGGTTAAAGTAAAATCGTTCCAGGTCTTATAAACTCGAGTGGGCGAGTTTGTCAGGCAGCAGTAGTGTAATCCTTGGGGACTACCGGTCGTTGCTGATCGCCACCACGGTCGCACCGGAGAAATAGTTTTTTAAGGCAGTGGTTCCGCACCGCGTCACTACCATTTCCTCTTTCGGTATTTCTAATTCTGATCTTGGTTTTTGCTACTGTTTTTCCGTATGAATTAATTACTGCTTCGGATTTCAGTAATTAGTTCCAACACCAATCACATTTCTTTCTTTTTTATTTGTATTTACTGTTATTTTTAAAATATGATTAAATAAATGATTCAGACGACCTTAAAAGGACGGGAATAAAAATATTACATTACATACCGAGATGCAAAGTAGGAACAAAGCTGATCGGAACCAAATCCCTCGATATCGAGATCAATTAAACCACCATCACTGCGATCAATAGCATTGAACAACATCTTCTCATGCTTAATATCTCTATTTGGTTCATCGAGATTGAGAATATGGATAGTGCGCCATATGGAGGGTTCTTTGCACAAATTGTACAACATTTTACACACAAATTGAACCGATTCAAGTATTTCCACTGCACCTATTTTCTTAAGAATCATCAGAGTTACGTCCAGCGGTAAATCGGACATATTTCGGTAATTTTCCGGGGATAATTCGGAGTTATTCATGGATGCAGTATCTACGTTAGGGTTTGAATTAGACGGCATAGTTTGTATATGGAAGAAATTTGACGACAAAGTTTGTACATTTTTATAGTTGTAACCATATTCTAGATTTCTAGGCTGTTGTGCATGCGCGCCTTGGAAAAGAGATTCGGGTACACTTTTTAATATGAAGTAGGACTATATTTATTCCCTTTGCTCGTAAATTGCAGTAATTAAAAGAGACAATACAACTTACGAAATGCCCGTTCCTCTTCTATATACTCCATCTCATTACGGAGCCTAAGAGCATCTTCAATGGTTGACAAAAAAAACTTGTTTGCGATTTTAAGAAATTACTAGCTAATAACTTAACCATTGGAGTTGTCCATGTAGATTAGCTTTGCTCAAATAATTTTGAGCTAGTAGCTCCACGAAGCTACTTGCTTAAATGGACCCAAAAAAAGAACATAACCAATAGAAAAATAATGGTCTCATTTATAAAGTTTTAATTTTATATTTAGAAAGTAAGAATTGAATAAATAAAAAGAAGATTGTATTAGGTGGATCTCATCAAACTAGTGGTAAATTGGTTTCACCATTTGAGTAAATTGTAGCTTGAAATTATTGTAACTCAAAAGAATGATGTGGCAAAGATGAGCTGATACCAACTAGATTATCATTGGAGATGCTCCAATCACTACTACAATTTAAGGCTACGAGAACGCCTCTAAGAGAACGGTTGATAGCGGAACCGGTCTCTTTGTTATAAATTAACAAAGATAACGGTTGTTTCTTCCAACCGTGCTCGTAAATTAACAAAGAGAACGGTTAGGTTTGACCAACCGTCTTAAAAGAAATAAGAGACCGGTTAATATTTAGAACCGTTCTCCTTGAAAAACAAAGAGCACGGTCCCTCTTTATCAACCGTTCTATTTGTTAATTTGTAAATCCTAAATAATACTTTCGAACTTCACCGCACATACAACTTCCATTGCTTTCTTTCGAACACCAACAATCCAACCTTCTTCTCTTCATTACCCAAACCTGGTGAACACCAATCTCATCCACGCAAACACCACCCATTATTGCTCCTCGCCTCGGCGAGTCTCGATCAGACTCCATCGTGACACCCCATCCACCTCGACGAACCCTTCAATCGCACAAGTTCGAAAGACACAAGTTTCTGGATTATCGCCATTGAAGTCGTCACTGGAAATGGATACAGGTTATTTTTGTTTCCTCTTAATCGTTCATAATGAGTCTCATCTTAAATCATGGGTACTAATACTACTTGTTATCAAAATCGCCAGTTTCCGACTTTCCATTTGCTATCAAAATCGATTTGGGAATTCAGGTATATTTCATCATCTAGGTACTCGATTTTCAGTTTTGTATATATATTTGAGGTCTAATTGAATTATATGTTGGCTGTCACTGCCAACAACGGCGAGACAACAATGACGAGGCAACATCTCTTTCCTCCCAATTTGAGGTCTAATTGAATTTGTGTGCCTTTCTCTTGTGTTGTTGGGTGATATATTTTTTTTTGCTCTTTGACTCTTCATTTCCTTTGAAATACTGTCTCAAGAGTAATTTGTATTTTCTCTCTCTTTATTTTTGTCGTAGTTTCCCTGGCCAAGCTGTTGGAGTGAGATTCTCAAGCCAACAAGTTTCTGCTTCCGCCGCTCCCGTTGAAGAGAAAAGGTTTGTTTCCTGAATATGTTTTTCAGCCTAGTTATCTTTTTTTTGTTATTTTCTTACTTGTACGTTACATGTTTTCTAAGGATCTAAGTACATGTTATACAAGTTTATTGTTAATGTTGATTTTTTCGGGTTGTGATGTCAACTTTTCTGAGTGTTGATTTTGGCTATTATGCTTTTTTTACATGTGTAGTCATATTTTTCAAATTCTTGTTTATTAATTTCTTGTTTTCTTGCATTCATAAGTGTGCCTCTTAGGCTCTTGGTAATGATCTTTTGCAAACCTTCAGAAATTTCTACAGCAACAACCGCTTTGTATACGCTAGCAGTCTAGGTGCAGCTTGCCAATGTAGAAGTGAAGTGTTGTGTTTGAATCTAGAATGTTGTGTAGAGACCATGTTTAAAGCTAAGTCCTTTGCACTTGTCAGTGTGATGTTAGCTGACTCATGAATCTTTTTTGGATCACTGTCTCTGTATGTCTCCTCTACCACCCTCTTCTCACTTTCTTCAATTATTTATACTCTTTATTTATACTCTTTCCGTCTCACTCATTTGTTTACCTTTTATGCTCATTGTGAGGATAGATATGTTAATAAAAGGTAAACAATTGATTGAGACGGGAGGGCGTAGGATTTAAAGTTTTTCTTTTTAGCATTAGTTGCTTGCACCCTAAAACTAAAAATTCATGCACCCTAACTGTAAATTATGGGCTTTTTTTGTAGATAAATTTTGCTATGATTGCATTTTACGTTGGACCAAAGTTGTTTCTAGCAAGTCATCTTCTTCTCAGCACCCTTCCTCCATCAAATGCCGTTTATGCAAGGTCCTTATTTACGACATTTATTTCTCGTTTTATTCTTTGAAAAAGTTGTTTTAATCTTCGGTAATGCGCATACGGTTTAATGTTTTTGACATGAATTGTTATTATTTTCTGCTTACTTTGGATATGAATTTGTTTGTCATATTGTGTGTTTGAAGAGCACTATTTTTTGTGACTAATTTGTTTAATAACATGGTGAATACATACTCCATCACACTTGTACAATGTGACCCTAATGGGTATGAAGGTAAGTTATGCTCATATTGGTTTAGATACGTTGAATATTTTGTGATCCTATTATTATCTTTCCATTAGATTAGTCTTGTATGTACTAAATAGTTGCTAAGTTTTTTGAGTTTCATCTTTTATTGGGTTATATTAATATTTCTCATCATCCTTCTAAGATTAAATAAGAACCCACGACCGTAGTCTGCTTTCTTCCTTTGATAATTGAATTCGGCAGACGTAAACAAATATGCTTCTCATGTCGCTCTTAGTTCCTGCCAGGTTTTTCGATGAAATATTAGTAATTTATTGTGATTGTGTATGACTTATTAATATTTTGGTTGGTTTGCTAAACCATGAGACGAATCATGATATCTGGAATGGGGCCAAATTAGTAATGCGATAGAGTGAGCCTCTTGGTAGGTTTTAACAGATTAAGGTTGCGGTTGTTTTTCGGCCAAATGTTTTTGTGTTAACTTGAACTTGTTCTCATGCTTTCAGTATCAACAATGAACTATTGTCTAACATGTTGGCTACACCTCAATGTTTCAGGTTGTTTTATTGATATAATATATGACTGATAGCACTCGACACCCATACGTCTTGGATTCTACACCTGCTTTCAGGTATCTGCTCTCTCGTGCCATTAATTTACTTCCAAACTGTAAACCGAAGCCATTATCACTCATCGACATAATATAAGTGACCTTATCTTTAAACCTAGTCATTACCCCTCTTTCATTCTGTTTCCCATTTCCCGCAACCCCCATTATTGCTCCTCGCCTCGGCGAGTCTCGATCAGACTCCATCGTGACACCCCATCCACCTCGAGAACCCTTCAATCGCACAAGTTCGAAAGGCACAAGTTTCTGGATTATCGCCATTGAAGTCGTCACTGGAAATGGATACAGGTTATTTTTGTTTCCTCTTAATCGTTCATAATGAGTCTCATCTTAAACCATGGGTACTAATACTACTTGTTATCAAAATCGCCAGTTTTCGACTTTCCATTTGCTATCAAAATCGATTTGGGAATTCAGGTATATTTCATCATCTAGGTATTCGATTTTCAGTTTTGGATATATATTTGAGGTCTAATTGAATTATATGTTGGCCGTCACTGCCAACAACGGCGAGACAACAATGACGAAGCAACATCTCTTTCTCCCAATTTAGATCTATTTTTATCTACTTTTAGTATTGTTATTGTTATTTTATTTTAAATTCTTAGATTTAAGTGTAGAATTTGTTAGATTTTATTTTAAAATCTTACTATAGTTGATTTTATATAGGATTGTTGCATAGTTCCGTAGTTGTATTTTTGGTTTAATGCGAGAGGATGGACTGTGAACTGTGAAAGGCTTCACTGGATCTTGTATGCTTGTTATTATTACAATAGTTGTAGCATTAGTATCTGAATATGATCAGTTTACATTTTCAATTGGTTACTCCAATAAGATTTTTGCTCTTCCATTCACATTCTGCTACCAAATTTTCCTTATAAATGCGAAAACTCAATCTTCAGGGAATTGAGGAGTTGCCATTGTGCATCGTTACTCTCCGAAGTTTAACGTTTATAATTGAATTTGTTATTGATTTGCCTACAGGAGTTGCCATTGTGGTATGCTAAGAAGGCATCTGCCAAAAAGAAAGAGAGTGGTTTAGGATGTGGTTTATGCTCTAGAAGGCTATATTTTTGAGGTGTATGTGCAAGAATATGATTAAAGAAAGATTTTCATATTTTATGTATCTTAGCAGAAACAATTGGTAAGTTAGCTGGTAATGTTAAAAAATTTCACTAATTTGCTGTGATATGTGGTATGCTCATTGTAAATTTATATAGTCGTATAGGAACTTGTATGTCATGACTACCTTTCATGTGGTTTAGGATCCAAAGATGCTCAAAATAAAAAATTGAAGCCAATGAATTAGTTGAAGCTGACCAGAGCAATGCAAGGGAGTTTATGGGTTGAGAACTAGAAGCTAGGAGAATCCTCAAAGTATGTATTTGTTTTCTTGTAGCGCAGAACCTTTTCTGGTATATCTGGTATTTGAATGATGATTAATCTACATATGGCATCATCTCTAAGTTTTGAGTGTTGTTCAGGGAGAAAGGACATTAAAACCGAGTTCAATGTGATGGCCTCTGCTCTATCGAAAGAAATGGGAATGTTGGAGGCTCATTTAAGTCGTTGGAAATATATTGCTCAAGAGTCCCTGTCTTTATGTGAACAAACAGTTTCTCATAAAGCATTACTGAGTGAGAAGGTATTGTTTTTCTTAGGTTTATTAGAGAATCTCAGTAGCTGTCTAGCCGATGTTCTTATGGTGCTTTGCTCCTTGGTTTTCATGCAAACATATGTTGGTAGTAACAAGTTTAATTCAATAGGAAGGTTTGTATTTTGTATTTTGTATTTTTTTTCAATAGGATTTGTCCTAATGGTTCAAATTAAATCGGAAGGTTTTTGTGTAAAAATTGCTGGAGTTTCTGAATTGTAACAGGTTTAATTCTTATGAGCTATACAATTCAATCATGTAGGGTTACGATAAAAATAGAATTTTTTTTTTAAAAAAAAACAAAATTAACAACCAGGACGGTTAGTACCACACAACTGTTCTCTTTGAAAAGGTAGAACTAAGGCGCCAAAAAATCTAAAATTCTAACAAAGAGAACGGCCTTATCAAAGAGACCGGTTCTTATATGCAACCGTTCTGTGTGTTATATCAAAGAGAACGGTTGTGGAGCTTGGCCGTTCTGATTGTTGTTACAAAGAGACCGGGTTGACTTGATTTCAACCGTTCTCTTATATCAAAGAGAACGCTTGGCCACAGGACGGTCCAAAGTGCCTATAAGAACGGTTAGAGACCGTTCTCTTTGATCATTTTTGTAGTAGTGAATACTCCATATTCTATAATACTTTCTCCTATTTTGTAAACATATAACCCAAATGAATCTACATTAATGATTAATGGTAATATATGTTCATAGTGTAGAGTTTTCATAAGAAAAAACCTCTATGTGAAGAGTTGTTTGCCAAAATTAATTTGAGTTATTTAAGTTTAAAATTAATGGAAGATCTATGGATATATATAATCGTAAAATGAGTAAATTAAAACAATGTTAGGTCGTAATAAATTATTGTCATGTCACATATTTTTTGCCATGTCACAATAATTTTAACTTCATTCGTAAGGGTGAAATTTAGTGATTAGTACTCGAGTGAAAGGTCTTGGGTTCATTGCAAGAGCTTTCGTGTTAGAGATATTTATGGCCTCGTTCTATTCATTCTAGATTTCGAGTCTGTCACCCCAGTAAAATGGTGATTAACTTGGTATAGTAGTTTGCATACTATCACATATACAAGAGATAGGCCCCGCCTTCAAATTTTTGGAAGGGACCATTCGCCAGAAATAAACCCAATTTTATTCTTAAAAAGGAGCGCTAATTGGATGATCTCTCGCTGCCACTGGCGAAAAGTGGAGCCATCGAACAATGTTTCGGACAACTTCAACCCAGGTTGATCAGTTGTAGATAGAAAGAATGGATCATCGAGAGGGGAATAAAGAGAATCTTGGGAATTTGATTGAGAATTTGATTCAGGTTGCGACATAATTGAGATTGATTGATGAAATTTAATGAGATTCAATAAGAAGATTCAAAGATTTAACAATGAATATGTTTGATATTACGTGCGGAAGCGATTTTTGAATCTATACCATTAATACTATATGAACTATGATCACTCTAGATCATGGTACAAGTAGTAAGATTGATGTAAGAGCAGAGAGAAGAAAGATTAAGAGAGAAGGATAAATTGTATATTATAAATCTTGTGTAACAGAATACAATGACACGAGGTATATATATAGTTAGTTAAAGTCGGTTAGTTAATTCTAACTACCTATATTCCACAGTGTTAGGTGACCCATGGCTAACCATGGTAGCATAACCACCTTAGAGACTTGCTACTTTTCATTGTTTTGAAGGTTCGAATATCGGGATTGGTGAAAAATGAAGAAGATGGTGATTGTTTTGGTAAATTTCTACCAATTTAGGGTTAAAGTAGTCTTAACGTTAGGTCTGAATTGTGACTTGATTGTTAGTTGTATGCTAATTTGAATATGCAACGTAAATAAAGAACACAAGCAATTTTGGTGACGCGGAAAACCCAACTTGGGAAACAACCGCGGGGGAGACGGAATCCCACCAAGATTTTCACTATAATTCGGGAGGAAGTACAGTTCGTGTGCTATGCTATGAATGCTAGGGTGTAGTTCTCGTGTTTTTCCATGATCCTTCTTCTTTGCGTTGAAGCTCTTTATATAGGGGAGCTTGGCTAGCTAGGGTTTCTTGCGTTCCCTCCATGTTATTTCTAATTTAGCACAGAATAGGACTCTCCTTCCTTGAATATGGCAAGTGATTGAACTCCCATATGCTTCCTCTATGCGGATCAAAGCCCACGTTCTGCGCTGCACGCTGATGCTGCCACCCTGGCTCCCTGATGTCCTGCGTCCCACACTGCTTCCAGACTTGCTGCCCCAGATAAGCCCATATCCAGATTTTGGGCCTAACAGTTTGCCCCCAATTTTCCGTGAAAGCACAACCCTAATTATTTAAGCGGGAAATTGCAGTGTATCGTTGAGTGACTTCTCGCATACTCCATTTCAATTCACATTTTTCAAAACCCCAACTACTCCCTCCTATTTAATCTCACCCGCCCCCTTCTTTCTCTTTCATCATCATTTCATTTCCTCAAAATCTTCAAATTTCCGTCTCCCCAAACCCTTCTTCAACGTCCTTTCACTGTCAGCGCCGCCTCCTCCCGTCTTTTCAGGTACTCTTGCTTCTCTCTCCTCACTTGTCATGGCCAAAACACGTCTTACGTCATCTTCATCTGCCACCATTGACCTTATAGAGGACGACGACTTCCCTTCGCATGGAGTCCTCAAAAGACCACACTCCGGTGATTCTCACTTAACCCAAGAGGACATCCCTAGGATCAAAGCTTTGCTTGGCCTAGGTGACAATGTGGTGATCCTCATCCCCAAACCCGGTCAAAAAGCAGACGCCTTTCGTGCGGGGTGGATCTACTTGTACACCTACCCTTTCGTCCTTGGTCTTAAATTTCCCTTTCCCCCGATGATCCAAGAGTTCATCCGCCTGAACTCTCTTCTCATGGCCCAAATTGACTCTTATGCATGGAGGATCCTCTTGTCTACTGTTGCTTTGAAAACATTCTGGGCGCCGAGATCGGATTGTCAGATCTGGCCCATAGGTTTGAGTGTCGGTTGTTGGGGAATGGCCAATACACCTTCAGGGTCGTGGAGAAGACTTAAAACTTCCTCCAGTCGGCGGCTAAAGGGAAGGACGATGGGTGGTACGAGGATTTCTTCTATGTCGAGCTTGAATCTCTTCCCATCCATGCTGATTACTTGTTCGAGCACTGGGTTTTTGCCAAGAGTAAGTGTATTTGCATGCCTATTTTTTATTGCCTCTGCCGCTCACTGTTCTTACTCTTTAATTTGATGCAGAACTCAAGAACCCTGAGAAATATGAAGACGAAGCAATCTCTGTTGCCAAGCTTTTCTCCATCCCTGAAGACCGTAGACTATATCCCCTCCTGCTCTCTGGTTTAGACGATTCTGCCACTGAAGAAACCATGTCTTCTGGTAAACATCCTCTTTTGATCTTTAGAAGCTTCCTTACCCATTGGTTCTCTATTCTGATCTCTTGCGTTCTGATGCCTCCGTAGGAAGTGCTAGACCCTCTGCTTCCGAGATCCTGATGCGTCAAGCCAGGAAAAGAACTGTTGACTCCTTTACCTCTCCTGCTTCCTCAAGAAAGAGATCCACCTCAAGGCCTGCTCCTGAACCTATCGAAGTGACTCCAATATCACGTGCCCCTGGGTCCCCTGTCCATGCTGATGAGCTATTGTTGCGCCTCCCTGCTAACTTTGGAGATGCTGATCATGCAACTACTGGCCTGCACTGGAGAGGCTCCTGACTCCGGCTTGCTCCAAGGCAATTGATTCGACTGCCCTGTAATACCCGCCTTTTTGAGACCCTTTGACCAGCATTGACCGACCTTGAGAGCGGGAATAGTCTTAGAAAGGCGTGCCAAGTTATCTTGGGGTTACGGGTTGGGAGTGGTACTCGATAGAGTAGAGGCTACTCGATCGAGTAGCTTAGTTACTCGATCGAGTAGGGGGCCACTCGATCGAGTATGTTGGGTACTCGATCGAGTATCGAGTTTTCAGCGAGGGTTTTATATCGCGTTTTGTTAAATCCGCAAATCATTTCCGCCTCTTTCTTCCCATCCATCAGTCGCCTCCTTCCCTTTCCTTCACCACAAAACCTCCATGGAAGCCCCTTTGAAGGTTCTTGTGCCTTAGGAGAGCGTAGCTTGAGTCGGGTAGCGGTCTTTTGCCGGGTTTCTCCTTATAGGTATGTCATAATCATCATCACTTTTCCCATCGTGGCTATTAGGGTTTGCTTGGTAGTAATAGATGGTCGTGTTGTCCTTATAGGCTTTGCTTGGTTGCTGATTATGGCATGTGTCGGCATGGATTGGTTGCGGTTGCTTAAAGGTAGGTTCGCCTACTTAGTTTCTGTAGATAGTCTAGTGTGTCGATCGTTGTATCGTTGTTGTTGTGTCGTGATGACGATGTTGTGATTGTGATTGTGATTGTTTGTCTGTGGTTCTCGAGATGCGTTCTCGGCTGAGTGGAGTCACTTGCGGGAGTGGCTTCACGCCCTAGATTCGCCCTTCGTGGAACCCGCCACGGAAGGGGATGTGCACATTAATGGGACAGGGTTATCGCTCGGTATGATGAGCGGGGCTTAGGTGGGAACGGCTGCGGTCCCCCACTGGCAGGGCTGGTCCAGTGGACAGTCGGTGACGGAGATGGAGTGGAGTGCCTGATTGTGATCTGATGTCTTGTGCTGTTTTGATAGCTGTTGTTATCTTTGTTATGTCTTATCTCAGTACTGACCTTGTGTGGTTGTCTTGTTTGTTTATGTGTCTGCCGTGATCCCTTATGGTGAGCAGTCTGTCTTAGCAGGTGATGATGTGGTTGCTAGGCCGGAGTCCAGGCGGGGATGAGTCTCCACGAGAATTAATAGTTATAGCGAGTAGTCTTTGAATTGTATCTTTTATATCTTTAGTTGGTTAAATCACTTGTAAAGTAACTTATTAGTTCTTTTATCGACATTTGATTATTGCTAGCCTCGGGTAACCAAGATGGTAACGTCCTTATATGCTAAGGAAGGCCTAGTTAAGGCTCCTCTGTATATGGAGGTGTTACAAAGTGGTATCAGAGCGACGATTTTGGAACCTGTAACAAATGAAAATAATGAACGTAGTGAGTCTAATAAAATGAACCTGGTGTATGTGTAATGGGAGCCCCGCTGATGCTAGATTTTGGGTGAGTAGGCGCCCTCATTTCAAAATCTTGGCCCCATAACACTTAAGCCAGTCACATGGTATGGGAATGTGGAGTCCGTGTGTGTATGTGTAATATGTATGTTAATTAAACCGGAGCTACCTCTGGTTAAGTTGTTGCTAGAGTTAATAAGTGTGATAGTGGTATTTGGGCCGTGTCAAGTAATCTTTGGTTTTTGGCGTGATTAGTAACGTGGTAGAGATGCGTGGGAATGTGGAAGTGAATGTCGTGACATGAAGAGTGAAGGTGTTGGTATACGTTATAAGTTTACGGTAGTCATATACGAGTTTATGAATTATACCGTAATTGCTATAATGATAGTTATAGAATAGTCGAGTTGTAATTTGAAGCATAGCATGTAGCGATGCGTTTATGCCTGTGTTGGTTGAAATTTTCCGCTGCGTAATAATTGATTTGTACAAAATGATTTGAGTATGATTGAATGTAGAACATGATAGATTAATTTGTTATGAAGAGTATGCATTTATGTGATGTGTGAAAGAAAGAATTGAAGTTAATTATACGCTTCAAATTGAAGTGAATACGAGTTTTGTAGTAACATGTAAAGTAAGTTTAAGTGTAATATGATGGCATGATTATGCTTAATCAATGATCTTTCATTATATTCTCAAAATCATCAAGAATAAAGAAGAGTAAAGATGCTCACCACAACCGGCCAGTACGTCAACCTCCCGTAGAGGAACGTCGAGTAGTCCTCATCCGGAAGCAGAAGGGCGTCTCCGCCAACGCCTGCCAAGTCAGCCTCCATCTCAGCCTCAGAAGGCTCCCTGAACATCGTCCTAGGAGGATCGATGGGAACCGTCAACACATCCTGAGAGCACTGACGAGCCAAGCGCTCGCCCAAGTACCACACAGGACCCATCGACGTCCTCAACAGCAGCCGACTCGAGCTCCTAGGTCGAAGGACCTCAGCCACGAAAGGAGGAGCGTCAGCGTACTCCGCCCAAGGCTTGGGCAGCCACTGAGAAAAGACAAGCAAGAAATCATTCTTATGATCGGTTAAAAAGTAATAAAGAAGCAAAACGAATATAAGTGAGATGCTTACGCTGTCCAGCTGAAGAGCGTTCACGTCCCGCCGGTAGACACCGTGAGAGGAACGCTTGCTCCTCGTGCGACACATCACCCAATCCCTCACAACGGGATAGGCCTTCTCCAGCGGCTCCGTCCTCTTGGGCGAGAGACTCGGAAAGTAGGAGTACACCCACGCCTGTGAAGCAAGATAGTCAATAACGATCTTTCGTAATTCGATAAGGAAAAGAAGTGATTTTAGTCTAAATGAAGGTTCATACCTCCAACAGTAGTCCGGGTAAGCGGCACCGGAGAGGTCCCCTTCTCCATCAACTTCGGACGAACCATGGCCCTCATGAAGCGGATGAGGACCGCAAAACCAGCAGTGACCCAGTCCCAACGCCCTAGGGAGCTCAGGTCAGAAAGGAAGGGAAGAAGCTTCGTCGACAACCTCTCCCTTTTGTATCCGAGATAGATCGAAGACAGAAACCACCAAAGCCATAAACGAGCCCTCTGCTCAGCTGTACAGGGAGGAGGAGCCGTCTCTCTCCCATCAATCGTCACCCGTAGCGCCGGTCTTCCCATAAAGTAGTCTCGGACATAGGAACTGGGCACCAAACCAGGCACTGTAACAGCCTTCGGTGACAAGTTCCAGCCGATCAACCTCCTAGCCTCGGCCGATTCCACCCTCATGGCAGTCTCCGGCCACTCCACAGCCTCAATCCCACATGGCAGACCATAAATCATGCCGTAATCCTCCAACGTGACTCCCACCTCACCAAAAGGCATGTGAAAAGTGGAATTCGTATCCCAGAATCGGTCCAAGAAAGCGCGGACCAGGCTAAGGTTAGTCCGCAGCTTCCTCTTCGCGATATCCCTCCAAGCCTGCACCAAGGCACCAAACGCTCCACGCTCGATCATGGCGCGCTCCTCCGCCGACAGCCTCTCGTAGCACTCCATCGCTGTCGTGTAGCCCGAGAACGACCTGATGTTCCCAGCCTCATATTGAGATTTGAAACAAAAGCTATCTTTAGTTCTGAATGAAATTTGAAAATATGAGCAAGTGAATCGAATGAAAGAAGATGAGTGATGAGTGATGAATTCAAGATTACCAAGCTCTTCACCGTCCTGTAGGACAGGTGACCCTCCACAGCCCAAAGCAAGTGCCTGTTGTCCTAGGTCTCAGCCCACGCGGGTGCTCCCCTCAACTGACGACCTCCTCGTCCGACGTTGGCCCGTCTCGGGGCCTCCTCCTCCTCAACAGCCTCCTTCTCGTGGACCTCGTCCTCAGCAGCCGTCACCACAGCGGCGAAAGCCTCCTCCAAAGCCTCCTCGATAGCATGAGAACGGTCAACAGCAGCGTCTATCTCCATGGGAGCTCTCCCAGAAGTAGAAGCCTCATCGCCTGCAACATTAAAGTAATTTAGGCCGCGTCACGTGACGACAAGCCTTAGTTAAGGGATTTTCGAGCCTTCGGAAGCCCTGAAATCGCTCTTTTCTCGCCATCTTTGGCCATATTCTCACAAATCCGATCACTCATGTGGTAATTAGGGTTAAGTCAAGCCTGAGTTGAAGCCTAGTCATGGGTTCGAGTCGAAATTTCGGCAGCATTTCGTTATAACGGCGATTATGCCCTAGAAAAGTGTCCTGAAAAAGCCGTCACAAACAAAAATTCCGAGATGGTAGGAAGTTTACCCATCGTCCAAGGATCCCAAATATCAAGTTTAATCGCAAATGGGCAATCCTAAGGCTATTTTCGAAGCAATTTACGGCTTAGCTGTGAAACCGTCTCAATTTCACTCAAATGCTCAAAACTCAACGAAAATTCGAAACAAATACATGGTTATGTTCCTTATATTACCAATTATCCATTTCTAATACCAATTTTACAAGGCAAATCCGTTTGGGGGAAAAGCCCCAAATTTTCGAATTAATTGGGTTCAAACCCTAATTTTTTCGATCCAAATTAAGCAAATATAGAAGATTGATGCAAGAATGATATACATACCTAGATTAGTCATGATGAATGCAAGCTTTTGGATCAAATTTTGGCGGAAATGGTTAAGATTTGAGAGAGAATTTGAGGAATTTGTGTTTCGAACAAATGAAATTAAACCCTCTGTTTATCGCGTTTTTACGCAGAAAAGACACACTCAGGAATAGACGCAGCAGGCGCTGCGCCTTTTCCAAGAGACGCAGCTCTTGCTGCGCCTCTTCCTGGTGTTCCCTCCACACGAGTTTTCAAAAATTCGTTATAAGTTCGTTATTTGTGGGCCCATCTTTGGTGCGCCTCTTCCCCGATGCCATTTTATCTTTTTTGGTCCGTTTGACGATCATTCTTCGTTCAAACCCGCATTTCTAAGCCAACAGCAGACTATTATACATTATTCATCGCTTCCAAGACCTTGTTTGTCACAACGAACAAGTATTCCTTCACAGGTGTTTCGACACGCCTTCATTATATTTCCCCAGCGAGAGCACACGGATAGACTTTCCCTCTCGAGATATGGAGATAAGTTCCTGATTAAGTTCTCCGACGAGAGTTCACGACCGACAGTCACTTCCTCTCGAGACAAGGAGATCAACATTGACCCCACATTCTTCTGAAGTTTGTTTGAAGACGACCCAAGCGGATTTCTCCCAGCAGTTCCCGCCTGTGTCCTGCTATTCACAATATTTCTTGTTTCCCCACGGAGTACGATAAAGGTTTTGTTCTCCGGAAGTTCCCATACCAGCCGTCCTTTTTGGTTCACACACCTAGCATTTTAGGTTCCCAAACCCGTAGAATTCCTACACCCAAGCCTTAGTTACCCTTTAGGTCTTACCCTTTAGCTCCTATGCACCTTCGGAAGTATTAAGAGATTCCTTCAGGATTCCTGTGACCCCCTATTGCCTTCAGACACCAAGTTATCTTCAGACCAAAGAGTTTTGCCGAAGCGTCTTCAATCTCGTTTCACCCAGGGGTATCTCAAGTATGGTTTCTTCTTATGGCTGGCGAGCTTCCTTACGTAGTCTAATGGACTTTAAACGACCCTCCCCGATAGTCGACAGACTCTAAAATATTCCCGACGACAGGTCCTTGGTTCAGACCCCTTGAACCGCCTCGCGTCGCCATAGTCGTCAGGTTGTAATCTTCGATTGACTTGATAGCTATACTTTGACTTTCGCCTTGTCCAAGCCTCAGTCAAAGTGGGGGCTCTATAGATATCTCATTTCTGCACCTCCCGCAAACCACCCGGTGATGATTGGGCCGCATGTTTGGTACGCGGAACGATTTGTGACAGTTCATAAGTTTATCCTCAAGTGATTGCTCAAACATTTATGTCTACCTCTTAGTTGTCATCTACGCGCCGATACAGTCGTTTTGGCAGTAATTAGAGTACATTTGGAGTCCGGGCCTAAAACCGTCTTCATTTTCTGATAGCCGTTAAATCCCGAGTCAGAATGTTCTGGAATGTTCCGGATATTTCTATTCCATGTTTTATAAATATTTCACAATCTTTAATCTTTGGTAAACAATTTCCCGTAATATTCATACAAAATATTAAGGAAAACCAAATTAATCCGTTATTCCATAACTTAAACACGGAAATCTTTCTTCCGCAGGAGGAAACCACTTGGGAACAGACGCAGCAGGTGCTGCGTCTCTTCCAAGAGACGCAGTGACTGCTGCGCCTCTTCCCAGGTCCTATTCTGCGTATTTTTCGTATCTTTTTCATATCTTTCCGAGATTCACTTCCAAAGTTTCTCCGAAAACCATATTCCTAATGTGATTAGTATAAATAGGAGCCTTCGTTCCTCATATTTCTCACGCGAGTGTCCGCCCTTCTCTTCTTCCTTTGCATTCTAGACCTTTGTTCTTACTTTTTGGCGTCTACGTGCTTGAACATTTGACCACGTAAGCTCGGATCCTTCTGAGTACCAGCCTCGTTTGCATGACCGACCAATTTTACCAACTCCACATCAATCAACTTAATTAATTAATCGTCTTCCTCTTACGAGGGCACTTTCGTTACATTATATTTCGAGTCGAGCATCACTAATCGTAAACTTAGTTCATCTCATTTCGTCAAACATGTAAGTCTGAGGGTGTAAATCTCTCTTTATTTATTGTCATTTACTTTTTGTATCATTATTTTAAGGTTTATGTCGAAAATACCTCTTGAAACCGATTTATAAAACCTTGTTTAAAACCTTTTTTTACGGATTTCCAGTAGACAGACGTCGAGAAAGGACGCGCGAATGCGCTGCGCCTCTTGAAGGAGCGCGATTCTGCTGCGCCTCGCCTCTTCGTGAGGCCGCGATTCTGCTTGCTTTTCTTCTTCCTTAGAATCTCTGTAATTCGTTTCCTTTTTATTTGTTATTTGTTTGTTCGTTAATTCTTCGACATAATATCATAATAACTCGCATGTATATTATTTATCATTCATTAACACGTTTAATTCATCATTTGTTCCGACTTAAATCCCAAGTAATTCGTATTTGCGGGTTTTTGTCATTTAAATTCAATCCGGGTTATAGAAATTCGATTCCTCCATATTGAGTCTCTGAAATTCATCTTTGATATATTTCCATCTGTCTATTGCCATTAATTTGTCATTAATTTGTCATATTTAACCTATTTCGTTCACCCATGTCACTAATCAATCTTTTGTCCATGTAAATAATTCGTTTGCATCCATCTCATCCATGTTTTATTGCTTTTATGACTCATTCATATGTAATTAATCCATTAAATCACTTCTATCCGAGTCAAATATTGTAATTAACCCTTAAATTCACCAAATTAATATTAACGATTTGCGATTCAAACTACGGCCAGAACTCACCCTTGGAAACAGACGCGGCGTGCGCGCCTCTTCAAAGGGCGCGATCTGCTGCGCCTGTTCCAGGGTGATTTCTGTCTCTGAATTTCCTTTCTGCCTTGACATAGTTTAATTAGCTTATGTATAATTAACTATTATCCGTATTATCGCCTACTGATTTGTTCGTTAGTTTTATTCATTTATTCTTTTTCTCAAATTATCCGTTTTAAAGGTATTTTCGACATAAATCAATAAATCCAATGTAATTATTGTAATTTTCATTACTGTAATTTATAATTATTGTATTTCTTTTATTGCTTACATGCTCTCATATGTAATTAACATTAAATCCTACTTCGACTCAATTGTATGATTTAAATTGCTTGTTCACCGACTTAGTTAATATTCACATGTTAGGATCAAAACTTGGATGTTGCATTGCATGCATATAATCGACAATATATCGAGTATGAATAACTTCCCTAATCATTAGTAGAGGCCGATATCGAGGCGGGCGGGATTAGGTGTTCGATCAAAAGTGCTTCCTAATACGTACCCTCACCCCTTACTCCAGATCTCTGTGAACATCCGTGTTCATTGGCATCCACGAGAGTCATTCTAGACATAGAATGCTAAGGGTAACGATTGCTTAGTGTTCATGTCACTACTTTGTGTCTTGACATGACACGAGGTTTTCGAACGGTTCCAATTTCCCATAAAAATTGGTGGCGACTCCACAAAATGCAAACGCTTGTTCTCTCCTCCCAAACGCCCCCGTGGGCCCCATTGTCCACAGAGACAGACGTCGAGAAGGGACGCAACAACTGTTGCGCCTCTTGGAAAGGACGCAGCACTAGTTGCGCCTCTTCCTGAGGTTGCCGCTGTTCCTGCTTCTCTTCTTCTTCCTTCGTCCTCTGTTGGTTTCGTCCTTTTGTTTTCTTTCGTCTTTGTTTGTTCTTATTTCGTTCACATAAACATTTTAAAATTAGAGTACATGATGTAAATTTTTATTTGTCGTTTAACCTATTCTATTTTTAAAAATTAAAATGCAAAATTAAAAAAATATTAATTGCAAACACAAAAAATAAATTAATACAAACTCTTTATTTTCCTCTCATAAATTTGGTTATTAATCTACTTATTTATTTAACCTTTAATTTCTTTTATTTAATAGGATGATTTTTTGGTTTTCTCTCACCATCATTATAATTTGTAGTTATCATAATTTTTTTTATCTCCCTTTTAATTCACAAAATCGTTCCTCTTCCCTCGAATAAATTTTTGAAATTAATCAATAACTAGTATAAAGCCCGTGCGAATGCACGGTATTTTAAATTGTTGTGTGTAAAGAACTTAACAATTAGAGCTAATAATAATAATATATAAATGAACTTTGATTAAAAACAAATAAGATTTTTAGTTTAATTACAAAAACTTATGCTTATTTTTACGCATTTGAAACATACAACTATTTTTATAATTTTTGTTGCAATATACGGAGTAACAATTTAAACGGTGTAAAAAATTTAAAGAATAAAAAAGTGAAAAGCACACACTGATTTTAATAATATGAGTAAAATATGCATACGTTTTAAATATAAAATTTCCGATATTTAAGATACATATATCGGACTAATGAGATAATGATGAATAAAATACATTTGGCCTAACTATAAAAGTTGCGGTATTTGTTAAGATACTATGACATATATAAAAGCCATATATTAGGTCCAATACATATCTAGATAAAGTTAGGCCCAATTTCTAGCTAAAAGAATTTAGGCGGGAAAATTTTCAGATTTCTTATTCTTTTAGTATAAGGGGGATTATTAAGTTAGTTGTATAACTTTATTAAAACGCGTATTGACCTTAAAACGAAAAGCAGTAAAAACTATTACTCACGTCGAAAAAGAGGATTTACGAATTATTAAAATAATGTTTTTACTTTTTTATTTCTAATAGAAAATACATAAGTGTTTTTACATCCTTCAAAAAATAGTCCATATTACAAAGACAAAAATTTACATAACTGATGATTTCTCACAAAAGAGGTAACATATAAATATAATATAAATTTAAATTTATAAGAATCAAGTTCACTCATCTAACTTATAATATGACATGTATATTCCAAAATTATGGGCTATTAATAACTTTTACTTTGATAGATGAGATAGAAAAAATGGGCTACGTATAAGGTCCACAATTTACAATTCATCAAATCTTGTTGTGTTAGTAGTATCCAGAGAAATAGGCCCAATTAAGAAGAAGTCTCTTTAGGCGGGAAAACTAAGAGAATTTTTATTCTCTTAGTAGTAGGGGAGATTAATAACAAAAAGTATTATGTGATATTTATTTGTTGCTTAAAATACTTTAACAATAAACGTCAAAATTTTAAATTTAGTATGAATTTTGATTTTTCATTGTTTTTTAATTTATCTTGAAATTAAAAAGGCCAAAATTTAATGTTTGTTATGCTAATTTGTTTTTTATGTAAATATTTTTTTAATTTAGGTATCATTGTAAATGGATCATTATACGAACATGAATTACCCTCTTAATTAAACACGTCATACTACATGGAGGATTGGTGACGTGGAATTTTGGTAATGCGAGGTGGCATTGTCTACGTGGCTTTTAAGGTTTACCCTTTTAATAATATTTATAGATGTGATGAGATATTATACCCTTGTAATGACATTGATAAAAGATTGTCTTAAATTATAATAACAATAGACTATATCGCATGAAATAGATAGACGACCGTCTCACGTTAAGTAGATATGAGATCGTCTCGAAATAAATAGATGATAAGTTGTCTCACATTAAATTGATGGAAGATCGTCTTAAATTATAGTGACGATCGTGTCTCATGTTAAAAAGATATGAGATCGTCTAAAATTAATTAGATATAGGAACTCGTCTCAATTAAATAGATATGAGATCATCCCAAATTAAATAGATAGGATGAGGTCTTACATTGAATAGATAGAAGACCCTCTCGTATCATACCGATATTAGATTGTCTCACTTAAATTGATAGAAGACCGTCTTAAATTACAATGACGATCGTCTTATGTTAAATAAATATGAGACCGTCTCACATTAATTAAATAGGAGCTCGTCTCGTATCAGTTTATAGGATACCGTCTTCATTAATTTCATGGAAGACAATTGATATGCGATTGTCGATACCATACGGCATGAACAAAGAGTTAAACAACATACTCCGTAAAACACAGCCTTTTATGTTAATTCTCAATTGGAGTCATCACTGACTTAGTAATAGAAGCTTATGAAGTTATGAATAAGAATCAAAGCATTGAAATCAGGTAAAGAAAACGAATTCTGATCAAATAAGCATTGCATAGTTATTATCAAATTATACGCTAATTTGTAATACTAGAAACATACCTTAAACAACTAAATAATATGAAAGGGTGATCTGTAGATTGAACCAATTTCTACGGTTGTCTACTCATACAAATAAAGAAGCATAAACACCATACTTGCACTAGTTTACCACCATATTGATTAGCCTCAGCATCAGATTAATGTCAATGTCAATGTAAATGATAATGATATTTGTAATCATGTTCAAAAGACCACATCTACGGATAAACATTAGAAATAGAGAGAAGGGATTTACCGATGTAGTAGAAATAGAGAGAAGGAGGGATTTACTAGCTCAATTGGTGAAGTCGTGTTGATAACGTGTTATAGAATAAAAATTAGAGAAGAAAGTGAAGAGAGAAAACAAGCAAATAGAATGAGAGAGGTAAGGGGGCGTTTGTTTCGCGCATGGGTATGGGTTTGGAATGAGGAATCATACCTGGGTGGTATGGGGTTGGAACTCCATACCTCATTCCATGTGTTTGTTTCAATTCCGAGTGGTATGGGTTTGAAACTCAATTAAAGCCAAAATATGTAAAATATAATATTTTAAATATTATTTTTTAATATTATAAAATCATGAAAATAAATATTTAATCTAATAACTATATAAAAGCTCATTTACAATATTGGCATAATTTTTATTTTCACATTTTTGTTTCTTTTAATTTGATACCTATGGGTATCAATTTCATACTCACCCCTCTCATTGGGTATGAGAAACCCATACCTCATGGGTCCTTATGTTTGACAAACAAACACTTGGTATGGGTTTGGCTCATTCCAAACTCATACCTCATACCTTTTGTGTTTGAACCAAACACCCCCTAAGAGAGTTGTCAATTATTCATCTCATATGGGGTATATATATATAGTACATAGATGATGGGTTTATCAATGGACATCCATCTAACTAATGTTTCATAACATAATTAAAGTATTTAACCATTGAGTTTAGTGTTAATAAGGGGCGTGTTTAGCAATTATAATGAGCGCACAGAAACCAGAAAAGGAAATGCCAGAGAGAAAAAAAAGGCATGAAAACCCTAAAACAGTGAACAAGGAAAGCAATCAATATGTGAGTGTAAGAATATGGAGAATATTCTTATTAATATTAGTAATATTGTAAATATATGACCTTGATGTTTTAGGTAATGTAAATATATTAGTTACCTAATATTAGGAAAATAGTTAGGAAAGATAGGTTATGGAAATCTACTAGCATTGTATAAAGAGTCATGATGTACGTTTGTTTTGTTCATCAAGCATAATAACACAATTACATCTCATACTGTCTTCTTATTTTCACAGTGAGAAACACCAGAATCAATCAACAACAGGTATACTTTCTTAAATCTCTCCTTTTTCAGCTTTAATTGTTGCTTTCAACTATTTTTTGCATCCAATTGCACCTCTTTTCACCTGTGTTATTGTTCAATTGAAACCGTTCCGGAATATGATGGTTGAATTTGATTATTTTTGTTTCGGTTTCGGTTTTGGCTTGTGACGGTGTCTGAACAGATTCTGAATACCGCAGTTTATTTGAGGCAGCAATTATTCCGTAAAACCTACAAATTTGTTGGTGATCATCAATGTGGAGTCTAGGGAAGGATATTATTTTCGGAGAAATTCTGCCAAAATTACCTCCCAAATCCTTAATTCGTTTAAAATGCGTCTCTAAATCCTTACAAACCCTAATTTCATCTCGAGAATTCATCCAATTGTATCTCTGCTACCACTCGCGCTCCTCTGATGATGATGATGATGATCTCCTTATTATCCATAAAAACGGCAGCATTCTCTGCTACCGTCTTGATTCCTCCACCCCTGTCGCTACCTTTACGTGGCATGATCAAGGTTCAATGGTCATCATTGGCTCCTGCAATGGTGTTTTGTGTATCGACCCCCCTAATGCCTACACCTACTGCCTACTCAATCCCACTACCCGAGTTTACTGTGATATGGCACGCAGCATATATTCTAAAAAGGGGTTTGCCTTTGATCCTGTTAACCACGATTTCAAAGTCGTGGGTTTCACTGATCAACGTAACAATGAAGGTATTGATACCCGGATTACCAAGGTTTATAGCTTGAATGCTAATTCTTGTACGACACTGGATACTGAATTTCCCACTGATTCAGTGGTAGGATGGCACAGACACGGGGTTGTAATTAATTACTATTTGGTGCATTGGATGTTTTGGAATCCGTCTTTGCGTAAACTTAGGATCGGTTGCTTTGATGTTTGTAAGATGAAATGGATAGATGATGTGCTATTGCCTCGCTATTATTATCACCCAACTTGCAGGAACTTCCTCCTTGATTTCGGGGTACTTGATGGTCTTTTGTGTTACTCGTTTGAAAATAAAGTCGATTCTTGCTTCGATGTGTGGGTAATGATGGAATATGGGGTTCAAGATTCATGGTTCAAGTTGTTTAGCATTCCCATTTCTAATAATTTACATGAGGGGGTGATCCCGGTTGCCAGTCGGAATAGGTCAGCTGAGGTTTTAATCCGCCAGCGTCATACTTCTAAGTTTTACTGGTATGATAGGGCGGATGGTCGAATGAGTGAGGCAAAATTTGATGGAGTTCCGATTTCTTCATACTTTGAAACTTATATGTGCAGCAGGAGCATGGTTGAACTTCCTTGTGGCAGACTATTTGACAATCGTTAGGAAATTCAGTTTGTAGAAATGAAATTGTGGTAATAAAAGTTGAATGTTTTGCGGAAGTTATGTTGCTCGGACTCTTTAATATTTCCTTGCGTACCTGTATATGAATATGCCACCTTATCCCTATGTCAAAAAACAGATTGACTATTTTCGGATGATTAACAATGAAAATTGTCACAAGAAGATACATGCACATTAAGCCACTTCGCAATACAAGAAGCAGACCGAGACTAACAAATCATAATAGCGCCACTCTAAAATTTACCGAGTAAAATAAAGGGTGTGGCAGAGTATCTCTTAAAGTCTAATGCAATATAATGTTGCTCGCTCTACTCCTCTAATCTTCGTCATAATCCTAGGTGAACTTGTATGGAAGATATTGTATATCCTTGATCTGTTCGTATACTCTCTTCCTTAAATTTCCTTGGCTAAGATTCAAGTTGAAACAATCACGTAGGTCAAGGGATCGAAGATGAGGGCAGGCATCAAGGATTTTCATTAGACCCACATTTGTTAACCTACTTTTCGTAAGATGCAGGCGACGCAATTCAGGCAATTTTCCGGCAATCACAAATGCCTCCACATCATCATGTGTCTCACTTATTAAACCAAACTTGTCGAATTTGACAGTGGTTATTACTTTGTGATTTTGAAAGGGGCAGTCAGTAAGTTCTAGTTCCTCCAAACAAGATAGTTTTTCAAATGCTTCTTTCACTGCTCTAGCGGATATATTTCGGCAACGTGCAAGCCGAAGGCGTTTAAGCTGACACGATCTGCGGTTAGAATACGGTTAGTTTAATACTGCTAACGGGCATAAATAACACATAACATACATGTATACTTGACAATTTGTTACAAAAAAGACTTGTTTTTTTAATATTACGGTTAAAGTTTAACAAGTTTGACCTTTAAAAAGCAAGCGTGTAGAATCGTTCGGATGCCCGCTATCCACCAACCTTCTTCCTTTCATTTTTGAGGTGCCTCACTATAATCTTCTGCTTTTCTTTTTAAATACTAAAACTATGTGAATATAAAAAACATTACGAAATGGAAGGAGTAACTAAAATGTAAAACTAATTACGTTTTCAACTATGTGTAATAAAGGACTATGGAATTGGTAGAATAAGTCTCTCCAATTAATCCCTTCGTCTCAAATAAGGTTCATCCTTTTGTTTTTAGGCGGTATTTAAATAAAGTTGGTAAAATTTATGTTGTATCTGGAGTTTTCTGGTTTTCTATGTTGTATCCTGCATTTTTTTAATTCTATGGTGTACACCTAAATTCTATATACATACCATGACTTTACTTATCATATTTGCTAACTTAGTTTCTTAGTTCGCGGAATTGAAATTACTCATTAACCCACTAAATAGTATACGAATCTAACTAAAAATTCATAAAATATCCACTATCATTACATGCTTCATAACAAGTTATTTGTGTTTATTAAAAGCGATTTGTGATGCTTGAGGATGGTTAAACATATTAATGAGTCCGAATAAAGGTTAAAATACGATTGTTTGATAGCGATAAAGTTAATGAAGCGTTGAAAGAGGTCATGATTGAAAAATAAGTAAGAAATTTAGGGCTACAATATAAAATATTAAAAAAAAGGAAAGGTACAACGCAAGAAAACCGAAAAAGTCAGGGTAGAGCTAGAATGAGACTACATACCGTGATGCAAAGTAGGAACAAAGCTCGTCGGAACCAAATCCCTGGATATCGAGATCAATTAAACGACCATCACTACGATCAATTGCATTGAACAACATCTTCTCAAGCTTAATATCTCTATTTGGTTGACCGATGTTATTGATACGGATACTGTGCCAAATGGACGGCTCTTTGCACAAATTGTACCATATTTTGCACACAAATTGAACCGATTCGAGTATTTCCACTGCCCCTAATTTCTTAAGAATTATCAGAGTTACGTCGAGCGGTAGTTCTGACCACTTTCTGTGATTTTCCGGGCGTAATTCGGAGTTATTCATGGATGAAGTAATTACATTAGGGTTTGAATTTGACAATCAATCAATACTATATATTAAATCCAGAAACCAAGGGACTGTAATTAAAGAAAGTTATACAAATTAATTATACTATATACTTTTAAATCAATAGCACCGTGTGATGGACCCGATTAAGGGATTTCAATGCAAATATTATATAGGTTGGGTTAAAATTAAATTATATAGAAGCTTGGTAATTTTCCTAAACATGGACAATTTCCTTAAAATAAAATAATTAATTAAGATGGTCAATTTCCTTAAAATAAAATAATTAATTAAGATGGTCAATTTCAAGGAGACTAAAAGAAAGAAGATGCCTGGTAATTTTCCTAAATATTTATAGAAGTCTAGAAGATGGTCAATTTCCTTAAAATAATTAATTAGTATAAACATGCACACTTATGGTATTAATTATTATCATCATAAAATTATATATTAAATTTAAAATCTACGCAATTTTATTAAACTTTATAGTTTGTTATTAGATGTATATATAGAGATGTTAATTATTTAACATACAAAAATATAATAAGTAGGTAATAAATAATTCAAGTTAGATTCCATAATATATAATATTGCATAATTCTTTCGATTTGATTTAATGCATATATGTAATATATTTATATATATATAATCCTCTTAAAATTGCATGCCTAAGTAGTAAAAGTAATTTCGTTAGTAAAAAAAAGAATTGTAGTAACATTGGATATAGTTATATGTAGTAATCACTTATTTGAATAGTAAAAGTAACAATATTATCAACGAGATTAGTGAGAGTGGTAGAAACAACAACGGGAGTAGTGAAATAATCAATATTAATGCGGCAATAGTGAAAGTAACAATAATTACGGCGGGAGTAGTGAAATTATCAATATTAATGCGGCAATAGTGATAGTAACAATAATTACGGCGGGAGTAGTGAAAGTAACAATGATTACGGGCAAGTAGTGAAATGTTATTACTATTGTTCATTAATAAAAGTAAAATATTAATAGCGGGAGTAATGAATTTGTCTCAAAATTTATTTCATCGTAATTTTAGGATATGTTATAAAAAATATATTAATGATAAATTTATGAGTTATGCAACTTTAAGTAATTTTATTTAATGTAAAAAAAAAATTAATGGTAAGTAGAGGTAGCCCGGGCGAAGCCGGACACCAATACTAGTATGGTTTTATATTGAAGAGATTTGACGACAGAGCTAGCCCATGTTATTAGACCCGGCAAAACTGACCGGACTCGATAAGGCTGGCCCGAGACCCGAAAACCTGACTCAAACTTTACTCGATATACAGGAAATGACCCGATTTTAAGTGACCCGTAATGACCCGACTTCAAGTCACAAATACTATCCTACAACCCAGGGGTGTCTAATACCCCGGGCGACCACGGGCGGCGGAACCGGGCCTCCAATTTTGGCCACTGAATTTATAAGCTTTACTGATAAAATTCAATACAAACCTCGACGTGTGATACACTTTAGAGCTGTTCAAGTGCGGGCTTGGGCCGTAAAGAAAAAAAGTTGTCCTTTAAGACTATAATGGGCGGGGCGGGTCAAAATTATGGGTCAATTATCCTTACCCTTACCCGCCCTTTAGTCAAAAGTCGGGCGGCCCATGGGCTAATGGGCCGTAACATGAAACTTTAACTGTTAATCCTCTATTTACTAAAAGAATAGACAAAGTTAAGATTTTCACAAATTGTTTACACAAATTGTTATATAGGACGATCTCATAAGATGAGACCAACCCACTAAATAAAAGCCCAAAACAAACACAAATACAAACAGAGAGAAAGAAAGTTGCAGGACTTGGAGCTCGGGATTCTCGTCCTTTTCTATGCTCTTAAGTCCTTAACTGCTTAATCAATGCCCAAAATCTTTCATAGCCAATATTGTCTTGAATCTTGATCATTCGCTTCGCCTATGAATCCGAAAGTAGCAACTGAAAATTTGATGACATTACAAAATATTGCTTCAGGTAACAGACTACTAACCCAATTAGTCTAATACATACTGATCATCACCAGAAATACAGTCCATGTCGCTAATCACAATTCACAATACTCGTCTAACTGGTAATTCTACTGAACAAAACAGATCATTCTTCAGGTCTTTTCTCCAGCATTTCCACAGCTTTCCCTACAAGAATCCGAAAACATGAACTGAACAGAGTCAATAAACGTTGACTACATACTCGTTCCGTTCATGTGGGTTAACCGTAATTTTCAAAATACACGGAAGAAATTTCGAAAAATGTAGGCATTCTCAAAGAATGGAAGGAGTTCAGTTCAAATGGAAATTTTGCGCAAATGATGAATTTACCTAAACGTTTGTTTTACGAAATAGACTAATATTTCCATCTATAATAGTAGGCAACTTCTTCATCTGGGTAATCATATTCATCAAAATAACCCGAATCATACAACCCACAGTATCATCGTCCACAGCTGAGCTACTTGGAAAATACTGTAAATCCTGGATCTTTTCGGATAATCTCTTCCTTAAACTTTGTGTAAGATTCAAGTAGACACACGCTCGTAGTTCAAGGGATTGAAGATGAGGACACGCATCAAGGATTGCCGTTAAACCAACAACTGTGATGTTATTTTCAATAAGCTGCAGGTGGCGCAATTCAGGCATGCGTCCTGCAATTGCCAATGCCTCCTCGTCACACGTCTCACTGGACTTGAAGGAGCCGAGCTTGTTGAATTTGAAAGTGGTGAGGGAAGGACAAGCATTAATAATAGCAACCGGTTTTCTATCTTGAAAACGACATAAAATAATAAGTTCAAATTCCTCCAAAGAAGATAGCTTTTCAAGTGCTTGTATCATAGCATCAGCAGATATGTTTTGGCAGCGTGCAAGCCGGAGGCGTTTAAGTTGACTCGATTTGCAAGGATATCATTTATGTTCTCTGATTTGTGAGAACAGTAGAATGCATCGAGCAATGTATACGGATACGGTTTAATAATATCGTTAATTATTAAATGGGTGAGCAATGTAGGGGTGAGCAAAATCCGAAAACCGTATCGGGTAAATGATTTTAAAAATTGCAAAAATCAGTATACGGATCCGATACGGTTTAACCGAATATACAATTTTCGGGTACTCGGAAAAACCGTATACGGATACGGTTTGGTGACAAATGCGCAATTAAACATTGTAGTTATTCAATAGCTAATAATTACCTCTAACATGACTACCTTTGATGAAGAGTTAATTTTTATTTATTGTGATAAGTTAGTAAAATAAGCCATTAAAAAACATTAGGAATGGAAGTTGAAAGAGGAACTTTGCATTTTTTTTTTTATACAAAAACTTCAAACCGTGTCGAAAACCGTGTATACAGTTTTGTTTTTGCCCGACCTGGATACGATACGGTTTTCATGTACGAATTTTCGTATCGTATATAAGGAAATCCGTATAACTAAAACCGTATAGCGTGTCGTATTATAAAACCGTATTGTATATTTTTGCTTACCCCTGATTAAAACGTCATGCTCAATGACGGCCAGTGGTGCAGCGCGGGGATGAAATTTTCAATTAAATTTTTCAAAGTTATTTCGAACATACCTTATGTAATTAGTACATGAACTTAGGTTTCAGCTATATGTGTAATAAAGTACAAGTACTATTACTGTAGTGCTAGAAATCTAGAATACGAGTCAAGATCTTCATTCATTTCCCATTCATGTCCTATACTCCTAATGCTTACGATTTATGTAAGACACAATCCTATTAAATGTAAACCTAAACCCTAAAACCCTAAACCCCTGCGTAAGTCTCACACTATTCTAATAATAGACTGTAGGAAACTTGCTGCGACACAAATAGACCGATAAAATAACATTGATTAACCAAAAGTCATGCAACGACAACATGACCAGTCTATTCGGGTTACATGTTGAGTATAATTTCGAGTATATTTTAATCATAGGTAAATAAATAACTAAGACGAGATTAAACATACCGAGATGCAAAGTAGGAACAAAGCTCATCGGAACCAAATCCCTGAATATCGAGATCAATTAAACCACCATCACTACGATCAATTGCATTGAACAACATCTTCTCATGCTTAGTCTCTGAAGAGTTTAGGATTCAAGTACCTAAGAGGGGGAGGGGGTGAATTAGGTACTATTTTAAAAATTTCAACTTAGTCTTTATTGAATTAAAGCAAGTTGATTGATAATGTGCAGAACAAATGGATACATCAAGTAATATTGATTCATTAAGAGTGTATCACGATGTTTAAGAAGATTGCGGTAAGGCAACGGTTGATCCGATTGTTGCTTGTATGTCTTAGCTCATAAAGAGAAGGCTATCGACCAAAAGCAACGATGTCATTTCGTTGTTAAATAAAACGTGGATTAACAATCGAGTAGTAAAAATGCAGCGGAAATAAAAGTAACGAGAGATCAACACGATATTTTTGAATTGGTTCGGCCAACACTCTAAGGGCCTACGTCCAATCTTCTTTTATTAATAAGTGAAGTGATCTACTCCGACTACTTAAACACTTACAATAAAAGGACCAACAACCTACTCCGGTTGCGACACAAGTTTCAAGACTACTCCGTCTAGAAACTTAAGACTCTAACTAGAATGTTTACAAAGATCAAGTTTCCTCAAACTGATTCTATGAAAGAATTGATAAGGACAACTTATAGATCAAACGATTCTAGGCAAGAGAAAGTAATACTTAAGGCAACGGTAGTGAAGATCATTGCACTGGAAGACTTAGAATTATTTTGCAAAGGAAGTAAAAAACTTTGAGTTCTTAAAAACAAGTTTGCAAAACACTTTGAAATTCTCTGGGGAAAAGTCTTAAGGAAATGTAGAAGAGGAGTGCTCCTTTTATAGAGAAGCAAACTAGGGTTTAGAGGTCAAGACATGAGGTAGAAAACAAATAATTTTGACTTAACCAAGTTTGCACAAAATGGAGCATTCTTCCAAAGGTTAAATAAGAAAAGGAGCTTTGTTACTATCTTGAAAGGGCCTTTGAAAATCAGTCAAGGTAAGATGGACAATCAAGTGAGGACATTTTAGAGAAACAAATTTGGAAAGAAACAAGTTCTTCTTTCTAAAAGTCATGATAAAAAATATTGCCACTTTGAGTTAAGACCTTTTGAAAGATGCCAATAGAATATCCTTTTCTTAAACAATAACCTTTTACAAGATTCAAATATCAGAAATTTGTATTTCAAAATAGAAGTTAGTATTTTCGAAATATGAATATTTTGAAAATGAAGACTTCTTCCAAGTGACACGAGTTGAAGCAACGGTCTGGCTGACTGTTGCCTTACTAAGCAGACTGTTATTCAACAACAGTCTTGCTTACTGTTGCCTTAGTACTATACTCTCTTACCCTTACATAAGTGACTCTTAATTACAACACAATTCTTGGGTAGCTTCATCAACACTTCTTGACCTTGAATATTGATTAATTCTTGATTGGGGAAGAGGACTAAATCCTGAAATGGAACATCTTAAAACATGGTTAAACATAGGCATGTCATCATCAACAAATGTGTTCTAACAAATTCCCCCTTTGATGATGACAAGCCTTATAAAATGAATGTTCCAAAAAGTTCCCCCTCAAATAGTTAGTCCAAAAAATAATCATGAAGGTAGAATTAGGGAGTTAAACTTATGAGGTCACAAATCCTAGAACAATATAATTAACATACTTAGTCTACCACAAAACAAGAGATTAATCAACAAACAAGTAATAAGAACATGAATTTCCCTTTTCCCCCTCTTGACATCATCAAACCGATAAGAGGCTACCCCCGGACACAGAATAATCATGCATGAGACGTCACATGAAAGACAACCATAGTTGCATCATAATAACAAGGTCAACACAAAGCATTGGTTTAAACATGAGTTTAAACACAAGGTTCGACAAGGCTAAACCATAGTTTAAATAGTACACCACCGAATGATAATGAGAGAGGGACAAGAGGTTTAAGGCAAAAGACAAGTTTGAGTATGAGCAAATTTAGGGTGTGGAAGTTTTAGTTTTTTTTTTTTTTTTTTTTTTTTTTTTTAATAACGAAGAGGATTTCAAAATGGTTGAGGTTTGACAATGAAGGCTTGAGTTACAGTGACCTCTACTGTTGCATTGAACTTTGTGAAAAGAGAATCATCAACTTCTTGTATTTTGCTTTCATATCATGAAATCTTTTGACAAATTTGATCTCGATCTTTGAGCATAGCAACAGTTGCATACACTGTTGCTTTTCTTTCTATTTTGACCTTTGAGCATAGCAACAGTCGCATACACTGTTGCTTTCCTTTCTACTTCCCCCAATTTTTCGCCCTACTACTTTCTTCAAGAAATTCATCCTCAATGCTTCTATATGTTTTCCAATAATTACCAGCACTTTGACATTCCTCATATTATCTTCCCATTTCTTTCCACTTTTTTTTTTTTTTTTTTTTTTTCAACCAATTTCTCAATCATCTCTTGATGCATATGTAGAACATGTAATAGTTGGTTCTTTGTTTCACATAGACCTTTGCAACATAAGTGAATTGAATGTGAAAGGGTGAGGTCTTTGGGTATTAAAAATGAAGGATTTTGAGCGATTTGAAGAGTAAGAGACATCTATTTGAAGGTGAGTGAAATGGTTGGTTTTTTTTTTTTTTTTTTTTTTTTTTTTTTTGGGTTGATTTGAGAGGGGAGGTGTCCTCATTCAATAGGGTAGGTACCATTAAACACAAGACTAGACATGCGGTTGAGTGATTATTAAGCACACACACGGTTTATCGATTACGGACATAACATGGAATGAATAAACTAGAATAAAAGATAGCAAACCCGTTCTAGTCAATCATATGAGGGATTAGTTTAATTCACATAAAAATTACATGCAATTAATTAAGCCAATTTGTAACCTAAGTTTTTCAAATTGTTCTCTTGCAAGTGGTTTAGTAAATATGTCGGCAATTTGATCTTCGGTTTTGCAAAAAATAAGTTCAACATGTCCTTTTTCTACATGATCACGAATAAAATGGTGACGAATTTCAATGTGTTTGGTCTTAGAATGTTGAATAAGATTTTTTGATATATTTATCGCACTCGTATTATCACATAAAATGGGAACAGAGTCATAAATAATACCAAAGTCGAGAAGTTGTTGTTTTACCCATAGGAGTTGTGAGCAACAATGAGCGGCACTAACGTATTCACTTTCGGCCGTTGAAAGAGCAACCGTGTTTTGTTTCTTTGAGCCCCATGAGACTAAGCACGGACCCAAGAACGTTGCAATTCCGGATGTACTCTTTCGATCGACGCTACAACCCGCATAGTCCGCATCGGAATATCCTATAAGATCAAAGGGACAATGTAAGGGGTACCACAAATAAAGATCTTGTGTTCCAATCAAATATCGAAGAATGCGTTTAACGGCTTTAAAGTGAGATTCTTTCGGATTTGATTGGAATCTAGCACATAAACAAACACTAAAAAGAATGTCGGGACGACTTGCGGTCAAATAGAGAAGCGATCCAATCATACCTCGATACACCTTTTCGCTAATGCTCTTACCTTTCTCATCCTTGTCCAATTTGGACTTAGATACCATAGGTGTGGAGTGAGGGTTGCCATTGGTCATCCCAAATTTCTTAAGCATCTCTTTAATATACTTTTGTTGATGGATCATGATTCCATCTTTGGATTGCTTGATTTGGAGTCCAAGAAAAAATCCTAACTCACCCATCATACTCATTTCAAATTCCGATTTCATTAGTTCCGAAAAATAAGTATAAAGAATCTCATTTGTTGCTCCAAATATGATGTCATCGACATATACTTGGACAACCAACAGTTCACTGGACTGTTGCTTTAGAAACAATGTTTTGTCAATTGAACCTCTTCTAAAACCATTTTCAATGAGAAATTTAGACAATCTATCATACCAACACCTTGGTGCTTGTTTTAAACCATAAAGAGCTTTGTCTAATTTGAAAACATGTTTAGGAAAATCATTGTCTAAAAAGCCCGGTGGTTGCTCTACAAAGACATCCTCTTCCAAATATCCATTTAAAAAGGCGGTTTTGACATCCATTTGGAAAAGCTTGATGCCTTTGTGAGCCGCAAAAGCTATCAATAATCGTATGGCCTCAAGCCTAGCTACCGGTGCATAGGTTTCATCGTAATCAATTCCTTCTTGTTGGTTGTAACCTTGCACCACTAGTCTAGCTTTATTCCTTACGATTTCACCGGAATCATCAAGCTTATTGCGAAAGACCCATCTAGTACCAATGACGGTACGATTAGATGGTCTAGGGACAAGATGCCATACCTCATTTCTTTTAAATTGATTGAGCTCATCTTGCATAGCTAGCATCCAATCGGCATCGGTTAATGCAATCGTTATATTGGCCGGCTCAATTTGAGAAAGAAATGCGCTATGAGCACAAAAATCATCAAGAGATGCAAAGTTGTTGAGAGAGGCCCTTGTCTTAATACCGGAGTTCAAGTCACTAGTGAGATTCGAGAGTGGATGAGAGCTTTGATGTTTCCATTTTTTAGGAACAAAGGCGCTTTGTTCCCCCTCAGAGGCAACAGTCTCTGTGACTGTTGTCTGTTGATTAGAGGCGGGCTCTGGATTGGTATTTGAGGATTCTTCTGAGGCAACGGTGTCAGGGACTGTTACAGTTCTGGAAGTGGAGGCAACAGTCGTGTGAACCGTTGCTGAATGGGGTGTGGAATCAGAGGCAACAGTGTCTCTGTTTGTTCCCCCTGGATTGGTGCTTGCATCAGAAGGCAACAGTGTCTGTGACTGTTGCCTAACGTCATTGATTGGAGCCTCCTCATCCTCAAACACAAAGTCTTTTCTCACAAGACCTATCTCAAAATCGTCATCTTCATCATCTTCATCATCTTCTCCATCATTTTGTACCTGTCCAAGAATGCTAGATTCATCAAATATGACATGGACACTTTCTTCAATTAGCATGGTTCGTTTGTTATAAACTTTATAAGCCTTGCTATGGTCGGAATAGCCAATAAAAACTGCTTCATCACTACGTGGATCAAATTTACCCAAGTTGTCTTTACCATTGTTGTGAACAAAGCATTTGCTCCCAAAGCATCTAAAATATGAGATATTGGGTTTTCTACCACGTAAAATTTCATAGGGTGTTTTATTGATTATGCTTCTTATCATGACTCGATTTTGAATATAGCAAGCGGTGTTTACCGCTTCGGCCCAAAAGTCTCTAGGCAATTTACTACACAACAACATGGTTCTAGCCATACTTTCAAGGGTCCTATTCATTCGTTCGACCACTCCATTTTGTTGTGGTGTTCTAGGAGCCGAAAAATTATGGTCTACACCATTGTCATTACAATAAGCGCTAAATGATGAATTTTCGAATTCGGTTCCATGATCGGTTCTTATGGAAACAAGTTTGAAATCAAGTTTGTTTTGAATCTTTTTCAACCAAATTAAAAACTCATCAAATGCCTCACTCTTGGAACTCAAGAAAAGTGCCCAAACAAACCTAGAATAATCATCAACAATGACACACACATAACGACTACCTCCTCTACTTCTAGTTCTCATTGGACCACATAAGTCGATATGCAAAAGTTGTAATGGGCGGAGAGTACTCACGATTCTTTTAGACTTAAATGAACTTCTAACATGTTTACATCTAGCACATTCATCACATACTTTATCAAACTCAAATTTCATGTTAGGAAATCCTTCTACCAAGTCAAGTCTTTTAAGAGTGTGAAGAGTTTTAGCACTAACATGTCCAAACCTTTTGTGCCACAACCAAGGATCATTTTTCATTACACTCATGCATGACATGGTATGACCGGATAACGTGTTTAAGTCGGTTAAGTAAACATCTTTGACACGTCTCCCTTCGAGAATAATTTCATGAGTTGTGGCATCAATTATTCGACACAAATTAGAACTAAATTCCACAATATTACCTTTATCACAAAGTTGAGAAATGCTAAGGAGATTATGTTTCAAACCTTTGACAAGCCGCACATTGTCGACACAAAGTAACGATGACTTACCGACCTTTCCAATGCCTATTATTTCACCTTTCTTGTCGTCGCCAAAAGTTACCTTGCCACCATCATAAGCTTCTAGTGAGAGGAATTGGCTTCTATCTCCCGTCATATGACGAGAACATCCACTATCCAAGTACCAATTGCGGCCGCCTCTCACCAAGCCCTACACAAGATTAGACTTTGAGTTTAGGAACCCAAATAAATTTGGGTCCCTTTTTATCCTTCGCATTTCGCAACAAATCTTTTCTAATCCAAACTTGTTTTATAACCTTAATATTTTTGTTAATGTCATTATGTCTTTTCTTGCAAGCATTGAAGACATGACCGGTTTTACCACAATAGTTGCAAATGATGTACTCGGGAAGACCAACATATTTCCTTCTTCTAAAGTCGGTTTGAGTTGGATCCGGTTTTCTGAGGCAACAGTCGGACTGACTGTTCCATTTGAAACCAAGACCGATAGTTTTGTCACATCTCTTGGACTGATTAGTGAGGAAATTTAAGACCTTTTGACTTCCTTCCCAATTCTTAGACACATTCTTAGCCTCAACAAGTTCCTTGGTTAAATCATTGACTCTAGTGGTGAGATGTACAATCTTCTCCTTTTCTCTTTTAAGATCATCATTGTTTTCACTTTCAATGGACATTCTTTTCTCAACTATGATGTCACGGGTTTGGTCATTGAGTTTAGACACAAGATAACCCATTTTCTCCTTTGACTCTTCGTACTTGGATCTCATTTTGACAAATCTTTCATTCAATTCCATGAGATTTTCCATCTTATCTTGAACATTAAGCTTAAGACTAGAAATGCAATTTTCTAAATGAACAATTTTGGATCTAGATGAGCTACATTCGGGAGATTCATTTTGAAATTTGACAAATTTTTCATGAAGCATTCTAATCTCCCTTTTGTAGGCATCTAAGTTGACTTTAAGACATTCATTCTCTTTAGATAAATTAGTGACTAGTTCATTTGACACTTCCTTGACATTGTCGGAGGCAACGATCCGAGACACTTTTGTTTTAAGTTCTTTTATCTCATCAACTAAGTCATCAATTACACCTTTAGATATGGATTGTTCATTTAGAAGTTCATCACGTTCCTTAGTTATCATAGACATTTGTAAAATCAGAGTTGTATTGACATTTTCAAGATCAGAAACATCATTGGGGTTCGACCTAAGACACCTTAGTTCGTTTGACAACTCCTTGTTCAATTTATTTACTCTTTTTACCTCATCGAGGCAACAACAGACTTTGTCGGTTGCCTTAAGTTCACTTTTAAGATGAAAGTTTTCTTGAGCAATTTCCTCTATTTCATCTTGCATGAGATCCAACTTTTCAGTTTGTGAACGACACTTATCAAAGAGTTTGTCAAGAAGCTTACATACTTTTTCTTTGGAGTAAGTCCTAGCTTTGGCCTTTAGAAGTTTTACCTCATTGTCGGAATCGGAGTCGGAATCGTCGGGGTGAGCCATGAGACATCTAAGATGCTCGGTTTTGGAAGATTTTGAGACTTTTTCTTTGAGACGACTTGTAAGACACATTTTGGCCTCTAATTCCTCCTCGATGATCTCATCGTCCTCGGAGTCGGACATTCCCCATATGGCGGACATGACTCGGTTTTTGTAGTCCATTTTAGCCTTATCTCGCTTATCTTTGGACTTAATCTCATCCCACTTAGGACATTCTTTAATTTGATGTGATTTGTCACCACATTTAAAGCATCCAATAGTGGTGGAGGGTCTTTTCTTTGGAAAGCGTTTTTTCGTGTAGTTATTGTTGAACTTTTTATGTCCATGGCCATTCACCATTCCAACCAAGTTCCTAGAGAACAAAGCAAACTCATCTTCTTCTTCATCCTCATCATCAATTGAAGAGGATGCTAAAGCAAGACTCTTTCCCCTTGAGGATTCACTAGAGTGCTTATCGAGATTGAACTCGTGAGCCATTAGTGATCCTATTAGTTCATGAAGAGATAGAGTGGATAGATCTTTGGCTTCCTCTATGGCGGTAACCTTAGGTTGCCATTTAGTGGTAAGACTACGAAGAATTTTTCGAATGGTGTCCTCGGACTCGAAATTTCTTCCTAGGCTTTTTAGTTCATTTATAATACACGAAAAGCGAGATGAAAAACTATTTATGGACTCGTCCTTTGACATGTGAAACATCTCATATTGTTGCATGAGAAGGTCAATACGGTGTTTTCTAACTTGAGACGTCCCTTCATAGGCAAGAACAAGGGAATCCCAAATTAATTTAGCCGTAGGACATCCAGAAATTCGACTCACTTCGGCCTCACCAACACACCGTTGAAGAATCGACATAGCTTTCGAGTTTTTCTCGGCCAATTTAAAATCGTTTTCATTGTAATCTTTCTCATCTTTGACCTTAGTAAAACCCGTAAGGATGTCGGTTTCCTCAATAGTAAGAGGTCCGTTCTCGATGATTTTCCAACATTGATAATCAATACTTTTGATGTAGTGCTCCATTTTGAGCTTCCACCACCCAAAATTCTCTCCGGTAAAGACCGGGATCTTGGAGTGTTTTGAGGAATCCATTTCCCAAGATTTAAACTCTAAGGAGATTATCCTTGATCAAGAGCACGAGGCTCTGATACCAATTGAAGAGTTTAGGATTCAAGTACCTAAGAGGGGGAGGGGGTGAATTAGGTACTATTTTAAAAATTTCAACTTAGTCTTTATTGAATTAAAGCAAGTTGATTGATAATGTGCAGAACAAATGGATACATCAAGTAATATTGATTCATTAAGAGTGTATCACGATGTTTAAGAAGATTGCAGTAAGGCAACGGTTGATCTGACTGTTGCTTGTATGTCTTAGCTCATAAGAGAAGGCTACTGACCAAAAGCAACAGTATCAGCGACTGTTGTTAAATAAAACGTGGATTAACAATCGAGTAGTAAAAATGCAGCGGAAATAAAAGTAACGAGAGATCAACACGATATTTTTGAATTGGTTCGGCCAACACTCTAAGGGCCTACGTCCAATCTTCTTTTATTAATAAGTGAAGTGATCTACTCCGACTACTTAAACACTTACAATAAAAGGACCAACAACCTACTCCGGTTGCGACACAAGTTTCAAGACTACTCCGTCTAGAAACTTAAGACTCTAACTAGAATGTTTACAAAGATCAAGTTTCCTCAAACTGATTCTATGAAAGAATTGATAAGGACAACTTATAGATCAAACGATTCTAGGCAAGAGAAAGTAATACTTAAGGCAACGGTAGTGAAGATCACCATTGGAAGACTTAGAATTATTTTGCAAAGGAAGTAAAAAACTTTGAGTTCTTAAAAACAAGTTTGCAAAACACTTTGAAATTCTCTGGGGAAAAGTCTTAAGGAAATGTAGAAGAGGAGTGCTCCTTTTATAGAGAAGCAAACTAGGGTTTAGAGGTCAAGACATGAGGTAGAAAACAAATAATTTTGACTTAACCAAGTTTGCACAAAATGGAGCATTCTTCCAAAGGTTAAATAAGAAAAGGAGCTTTGTTACTATCTTGAAAGGGCCTTTGAAAATCAGTCAAGGTAAGATGGACAATCAAGTGAGGACATTTTAGAGAAACAAATTTGGAAAGAAACAAGTTCTTCTTTCTAAAAGTCATGATAAAAAATATTGCCACTTTGAGTTAAGACCTTTTGAAAGATGCCAATAGAATATCCTTTTCTTAAACAATAACCTTTTACAAGATTCAAATATCAGAAATTTGTATTTCAAAATAGAAGTTAGTATTTTCGAAATATGAATATTTTGAAAATGAAGACTTCTTCCAAGTGACACGAGTTGAAGCAACGGTCTGGCTGACTGTTGCCTTACTAAGCAGACTGTTATTCAACAACAGTCTTGCTTACTGTTGCCTTAGTACTATACTCTCTTACCCTTACATAAGTGACTCTTAATTACAACACAATTCTTGGGTAGCTTCATCAACACTTCTTGACCTTGAATATTGATTAATTCTTGATTGGGGAAGAGGACTAAATCCTGAAATGGAACATCTTAAAACATGGTTAAACATAGGCATGTCATCATCAACAAATGTGTTCTAACAGTCTCCCAGTTTGACTGAGCGAGGTTGTGGATACGGATAGTACGCCATAAGGAGGGTTCTTTGCACAAAATGTACCACACTTTGCACACAAATTGAACCGATTTAAGTACTTCGAAAGAGCCTAGTTTCATAAAAATCATTAGCGTTACGTCCAACGGTAAATTGGACCAGTTTCGGTAATTTTGTGGAGGCGATACGGAGTTATCCACGGATTTAGTAACTTCATTAGGGTTTGAATTTGACGACATGATCTGTATATTGAAGAAATTTGACGACAAATCTGCACATTTTTATAGTGATAATCGTATAGTACTAGATTTCTAGGTGGTTGTGCATGCGCGCCTTGGAAAGGTGTTATTTAGTTACACTTTAATATGAAGTATTTACTCCCTTTGCTCGTAAATTGGTCTATTCTTAAGCATCATCTGACGTGGTCCATTGGAGATGGCTCCTCTATCCTTCTTTGGGATGACTCCTGGT